>NC_133930.1:15788483-16099914 GCF_964199755.1 Larus michahellis
CAGGAGAAGAGAACATATATATCCAAAGTGTTTGGCTGTATAAATAATTTTAATAAATCCAGGCCCTCCTAAGCTGACCTTGTTAGACCATGCCTTCAAATGGAGTTTTATAGTGATATGTAATGGCAAACACATTGAACTAAAACTTCCCACCCAGATAAAATACAGCATTCTCACATGTCCAATACACTGAATTCTCCCCTAGTAATAAGAAACAATACGAAGAAATGTATTGATATGTTCCTCAGCAGGAAAGTAACAGTATTTGCCTGCTCTATGTGTGTCAGACTGCAGTGTTTTTTTCCCAACAAGCATTGTGCTCTGCCTTCTACCTGCCAATCGCATAGCAAAATGTCAGAACAGATTAGTCACTCCTCCTCCAACATTTTCTAACTCTTTTAATCTACAGATGGAACAGGAAATTAGAGGAAGGATGAAAGGATGTGAAGTTGTGGGAGTTCAACAGTTGGGTCTTTGTTATTTCATTCAGCTCCTAACTTCAACAAATCTTGTAACTTTTATACTTTTAAAGCATTTCTATTTTGTCATTAATTCCACCATAGAGAATGTTTTGCAGGTGAAACGTTCAAATAGATGGAGACAATGGAGATGACAGATATGTAAAATATAGGGTGTACTGCTCTAAATGTAAGGCTAAATCGGTAAGGGAGAGAGCAAAATGATCAACAAGTACAAGCTACCTAGAAAAAGAAATACAAATCATCAGAAATAATCTCTTTCCTTCATGACAGAAGACAAGAGGGATGCCTAGATATGTGCCAGACGGGTCTGGGCATGATTTCAGTGCTGATTAGGGAAGAAGTTGCACAGCTTCTCCTCCACTCTGCGATGACGGATTATACTGGGTAGTTGTACTAAGGGGGATTTAGTCCTATTAGCCTTCTTCCCTCTGCCCCATAAATCTTTTACTGCTAGGAACAGATTTATTTAGCGCATATCTCAGTGATTTACTAAAGGTAATGAGCGATGAAATGGTTTGATTTGCAGCCAATCTACATTACTGATATCTTTAATGTGTTCACAGACTGGCCTCTGTTGGAAGAGCACTTTGTACAGCAATTATCAGAATAAAGCTGAGCTTCCTCAGTCTGCTCAGGTCCTATTGCTCATATGAGTTTCCCTCAGAAAGGTCTTCAGGCTTTGCTTTGCAGCTTGCAAATCTGCTTATATGTGAGTCTGAATAGGTAATTATACTCACCCTGGCAGGGCTTCTTCATCCATTTTTACTTTTTCAGCATTACATCAAGTGGTTAATGGTTTTACGGGTCAGATTTTCAAATGCCCTTCACCTTTACATACTTACATCATAGCAAAACAAACTCATTCTGCTCAGAAAATATCTATCAGCCTCATGAATCTCATACCTCCCTCTGTAAAGCATCCTGTGCAATCATGTCCTGCAAGTTTTCTCACACAGAAGGCCTGATTCCTGCTTAGATGAGACTGAGACAGAGAAGTAAACTAATCACAGGGGAATCTTTAACTGAAACCTTCAAGGGACAGCCCGAATTCTAGACATTAATGAAATTAATACAAAGCCAGTTCTCTTTGAGGTGAGAGCAAGAGGAAGAAGGTGGTGATCAGGAACAGCCAGCACGGACTTTCCAAGGGCAAATCATGCCTGACTAACCTGATTGCCCTCAGCCAGAAGATTCTGTGGACAAAGCGGGAGCACTTATCTGGAGTTTAGGAAGACTTTCAACATGTCTTTCAGTAATATCATTGTAGCCAAACTGGGGAGGTATGGACTGGATGGGTGGACTACCAGGTGGGTAGAAAACTGTCCGAACCATCAGACTCAAAGTGTAGTGATCAGTGATTTGAAGTCCAAGCAGTGACTCACCACTTGTGACTGGTTTTGTCTAGGGGCTAATAGGGGTGCGATACTCTTTAAGAGCTTTATGAACCACTTGAACTTAGGGACAGAATACCCCCTAGGCAAAGGTGCAGAGGACATCAAAAGGCACAGCATGGTCAACACAGAGGAGGGCAGGGCTGCCTTTCAGAGGTATCTTGATAGTCTGCAGAAATGGACATACCAAAACTCATGATGTTGGTCAAGAACAAATGCCAAGTCCTACCCTTGACATAGACCAGCCTCATGCAGCAGTTCACTCTGGGGGCCATCTGGCTGGAAAGCAGCTCAGAAAAGTTCCTCAGAAAAGAATCTGAGTAACCCTGATGGAGAACGAGTTAAGGATGAGCCAGCAGTGTGCCACTGGAGGATTGAAGGCCAGCAGCATACTGGGCTGCATTAACAAGGATCCAGCCATCAGATCAAGCAAAGTGGTTATTCCCCTTCATGTAACTCTCTTCAGGTCACACTTGGAATACCCTGTTCAGCTTTGATTTTCCCAGTAGATACTCACAGATAAGGACAAAACAGGGAAGGTCCAGCTAAGGGCTACTAAGATGATTAGGGGCTGAAACCCTTTTAGGGAGAGGCTGAGAGACCCAGCTTTGCTTAGTTTAGCTTTCTTCTCTGGATGAGAGAAGACTAAGGAAAGATCTAATTGTTGTCAACATACAAAGGCAAAAGGGAAGTTATAAAAAAGGAAGATACAGATACATCTCAAAAGTGCACAGCAATAGGACAAGAGCTATACCTTTAATCAGAAGTTGCATCAAGGAAAACTCCAACTAGATACAAGGAAAAAAAATATTAACAGTGAGCATGGTTAAGCAGGTAAGTAGGTTCCCCAAAGAGGCTACGGACTGGATCCTTGGTAATATTCAGAACTTAACTGGACATGGCCATGGGCAGCCTGTTCTAACTTTGAAGATAGCTTTGAGAAGGATACTGCACCAGACAACCTCCAGCAGTCCTTTCCAACCTAAGTTATTTCATAACTCTGTGATGGCAAGTCAAAAAAAGCTCAGCGGTTTTCTCTCACTAAAAAAGGACAACTGATGTAAAAATCCAATTTAAAAAAACCCAGGTTTTTAAAAGAGAAACTCTTTGTGAAACCCAGAACCATTTGCTTTCTTGTGTGACATCTGAGAAAAACTGATGCCTAAAACTTGCATTCAGAACAAGCAATGTGCTGGATTTTATTCTCAGAGAGCAGTCACCCTGATTGAGGATGTGATGAAAACTGCTGAGGTCAAGATACTCATCTGCAGATTTTCTGGGATGTGACGCAATCCATAGAAATTCACACACCAGATTCCCTCCCGGTGTAGGCACCACTAGCCTTTTTTTCAAAAGTCAAGCAGTGCTTACTCTATTCTACTCTTTTCCAGTGCAACATTCAGAAAAATTCTTACCTGCCTTTGTTTACAATATAACAAATTGCCCATATTTTGCCATCATTGCCACATGGGCTACATAAGGGACTACTCAAATGAAAGCAAGCACATTGAATACTATTGGCTGATCAGTCTTATTATAAAAGCATTGCAGCTGCTACAAGAGAGGTTTTTTCGGTGTTTCTCCTATCCTGTCACCTTTACTGAACATACTAGTAATAGATGAAACATTGGTCTGAAGTGCCTAGGGGTTGCTATGGGCTCTTCAGCTCCATATGTTCGACTGTCCAGGAATATGTCCTAACTAATATCAATTTCTATCTATTCTATCAATTCCTATTGATTTCCATCAATTTCTTCTGGAGCAGGAGTGAAGGACACTTCCTGGTGAGGCCGTGCAAAACTGAAAAAAAAAATAAATTATAGTATGCCACTGGTCACTGTAAAAAAGTATGTGTGTGTATATGTGTGAAAGAGCAAGAGAGACCGTCTTGCTTAATAACGTATTCAGTCAAGAACAGAAGAGCTGAATTTCAAACACAATGAGGTCTTACAGTGACAATCTCGGATACCTTTGTCAGGTGCACAGTTCTGTTGCTGCCCAAATGTCTGCTGGATAAATCCATTCAAGACCTCAAAGAAGAGAAGTGCTTCATTTTGGGATACCCATTACACTTGAACATCAATTACGTTCCAAGTACTTAGTGCTGTGGACGCAACTGCGGTGTTAGGAATGAACAGAGATACAATTCTAGGCATCTAGACAATGTTAAGGTCAAAATTAAGGTAACTACAGAGTTAAAAACATTTTACTCTAGATGGCAATTAAATGAAGAGTTTCCAGACCTTTATGCCATATGTAGGCATCTAATTCTGCTTTAGTCCTACTTTGGGAATCTATGCCTTTTTTGGCACTGTATATTTTAATGTTGAAGTTAATTTGGTCATGGAAACTGAATGGAAAAAGTGCTTTAAAAGTGCCATTTAAATTCCTTGGAAAAAGATTTAACATTCACATAGGAAGTACTTTAAATAATTTCTTTGGGGATTTAAAGAAGAATATACATACCAAGGGAGGTGGGGGGAAGCTTAGCAGTATGCACAGGCAGAAAACCAGAAGTCTTGCTCAATCAAATGCCTTTGCGAGAGCAACACACTGGTTTTGCTTCCAGGTAAGAAGTTGAACCCATAACTTTATTAGGATCTAACTGCATCTCAAGTTCCATTCTCAATGATCATGAATTTAGTTGATTACCTAAAAGATTGCAATAACTATGAGCTTAAACAGACATTTGTGTGTTTATTAACATCATTATTATTAGCTCTTTACAAAATTGTTCCAAACTAAGCTACAAAAATCATTTATATAGGTGCTGTCTTCTCCACGCCTAGTGCTGTGTGACATTCCCGAAATTTAAGTAGATGCAACAAAGACCTCATATAATTTCTTTTTTGTTCTTTTCATATAGACACATTTCCTGTATTGTTTATATACATATGAACATATGTATAATTTCTATACCCTATATATTTTAACTTTGATAAAGTATTAGATCTTTTACAATTTATGTAGATTGCAGCCTATGACATCTTTTAGTCACATACCGCAGTAAGCAGGACTTAAACCACCACAAATTCTGAATGTGTACTGTCAAAAGAATGGTCTTGTTTCGTAAAGTCTGCATACTATTTAGGTAGCTCCTGAACACAATTTACTCCCTTCTTATGGCATTACTGCTTAAGAGTCCCATGAACCCAACAGGAAGCCATGGCCCTACCAGCCATGCCTGAATGGCCACAAACCCAAGACAAATTTTTGCTCTCTGTGTAGGCAGGAGGAGGGGTGCTGTTGGCGTTGCTGGCAGGACCTCCCAGCAAGCCCTGCACTCTGCCGGGGGGGATGCTGGGGGGGCCGTAGGACAACTCATAAGCAGAGTAACCCAGCTGCGTTTGCCTCAGCAGATCTGGTGGGATCATCTTCTGCCACTGCCAAGAGTTTTGATTCCTCAGCAGCATCTATGCCAGACCTGCCGTTTGTCTTGTGGTGTATCCCTGGCTTCAACACCATAGTCAAGCTGATCACCAGCCCCTTGTGACTCAGAAGGCATAATCCCTCTGAGCCAGGGTGCACAGCTGGCACAGCACGACAGCCACCACCCACAGAGCTACTGATCTGTGCCACCTCCTGCCTCCAACCTGTGTCATCCTCAACCACTACTTATCCTTCAGGTCAGTTCCCCCTCCCCAAATGTATTAAACAGTCACAAGACAAAGACACAAGGGAATGATCTGCAATTATGCAGTCATTCCTTTGATTCGAGAATTTCTCTTTCCTGCCCTGATTTAGAGCCACCAGAAATGAAGTAAAGTTAAACTGAGTATCAGCTGGATAAGAAGGATAAACTGAACTCTTACTGAGCTGGTAATACTGCATGGTGGGGTTTTTTTAGTAGATTAAAAATGCTAAGCATATTAGTGATGACTTAATCACATGATATTTGGAAGGCAATGATTTAAAGACCTGTCAGCAATGAAATTGAAATAGCATGTTTAAACCCAGAACGTATAATTTTAGTCCAAGCTTTCTATATATTAATATATAGTATTATACATATTCCTGAGGATTCTTTTCCTCCTGTTCCAGGTAAGTCCACCAACCCTCTCTGCTATATGCTCCAGCATGAGTCAGGGAGAGGGACCGATTGCATCTCTTTCCAGGAAGAGCCATGGCCTCTGTGGTCCTCCTCTAACCCTCCTTCAACACCAGGCAGTCTTCTCTCCTCCACAAACAATTTTCAAGGAGCATTTTGACACTACCCTGCTTTCAAGCCTGGCCTGGATTAGTACAGCCATTACACTCCTAATTTATTTGAGTTTATAACAGAGTTGATATTGCTTGTCTGTAACAGCTGTAAACATTAAAATACTTTCTTCAGAACTGAGATTTTGGGTTCAGTGTTGGTGGCTACTCCCATTTAAACTCTGTGAATTAATATCTTAAATCCCTTTCTTGGGCCCCAGCGTTTTCATTATATGGGAGCTGTTCTTAGGGATGTGTTATCTCTGAGCATGAGGTGTATGCTTTTTTTGAAATGCACTATAAAGTACAGCTGAGAACTATCTTATGGTAATTTTATGTATACAAAGATGCATCAAGATGACATACAACACTGCCTGCAGTGTTATCCATGGAAAAATGGCTAACTGGTGTCGTCAGTCACAGCTAAATACAGAAATCAGTCTAAATCCAGCCTGGTGATGGAATTCCCTAGGGCTCAACCTTCACAAGGTACCAGAATCTTTCCACAAGCATAACTTAATCAGATTAGAGTACATTAGCTTCATGCTGTGCTGCTCAGTGGTTTTCTTTTACCAGGAAGTGATCTGTAGTTCTTACAGGGAGCAACAGCTCCAACCTCTCTCAAACATATTCCCACTGCAGTTGGATTGCAATGGACTGCATGTCACCTCAGCTCTACATAGACTGAAATTATGTCTTCCTATTCTGTAGGATGGACAATATCAAATACTTCATGTGGCTTATACAAGCACAACTTCTAAAACACATATGTTGAAAGAAAACAGCTAAGAACCCACCTTACACTCCCCATTCTCAGGCTAAGACCTGCATAGGACCGTGCACCCACTAAAGGCATTAAAATATGTCAGATATGTGATGAAGGTCCCTTTCAACGTATTGTTGGTTTAAAAAATGTCTAATGATTAAAAAAGTCTAATGATTGCTACTAATTACATAAATGCATACAAAGAAGGCTACAAATTTCAAAGGGAAACATTAGTGCTTAAAGTAGCCCACAAGAGTGTGTGGTTAGAAAGAACAGCTGAGGTTTGAGTCCCTTAATGTCTTTGAACTAAAGGATGAAAAGGAAATGATTCTGAAGTTCTGGTTCTTGTAAAATGCTTTGTAGAGCTGCTGCTGAGGCTGCAAGCTGTAGCTGTGATCACACTGAAACTTGTATTCCTCTTCATGTGTCTTCCTTTGGTGTAGTAGTGACTGAGGTCAAAAGGACAGTGGGATTCAAAAAAGACCATGATTTATATACAAGATGTGAACACTATCAACCTCAGTTGAGGGGATTCCTTCCAAAAAATAGTTTTAAAAGCTGTTACCCCCCACTCTTGAGAGTATAAGGCCACCTCGGATTAGATAGATGAGGAAGAAATTTCTGCGGGGATAGGGACCCTTGCAATTCTGCAGCACTTGGTAGCTGATACACACAGAGATGAGATCATAAATTACTTGGATCTTCGAGCCCTGTGCCCCTGGTTTGAAAACAAAGGACATGTCCATCAGCAAAGTGCATGAAGGAATGGTTGCATGGGATTAGCCAAGGGCTTACTTGACCTTCTGCTCTTTCAGTTAGAGGCCAACAAGAGCTGCCAAGGGAAAAATACAGGAAAGGAATTATGCAGTTGTTTTGCTGTTGTTGTTGTTGTTGTTTGTATATTTGTGTGTGTGTGTGTTTTTTTGTTATTTGGGGTTTTTTTAAGTGCTAGGAATTAGAGAGAGTTAGTCTCACTGATTAGGTTTAGGCACCTAATTCAGAATTGCAAGTTGGGAGGCAGTCTCCCCAGGTTCCTGGATCCCCTGTGGAGGGAGGTCTCCTCTGCTCATGGGGAACATATGTGTACCTGAGGACAGCAACATCCTCATCATGAGGTGTTCATCTGGAGCTTCGGCACAGTGCTATGGACCTCCTATTTACATGACAACACTTGAACTCTGGCGTGAGACCCCTGAGTGCCATCACGCACAGCAAACACCACGGGTCTCTGCCGCCACCAAGGGCTACACCAGACCTTGGGACCTACAGCTGAATCCACACATATGGACAGCATGCTCCTCAGGTCATTACTTAAAAGTGATCAGAAATATGAGAAATGATATATGCTGCCTGTCTAAAGTTGTTTGACACCATGAAGAGCATTCAAACTGTTGGCACATATTAGTGGAAAGCTTTCTTCTTTACAGGAGGGTGCTGAGTGGGTGTACCTAATGGTGAGCGGATTTCAGTGACTAACTTAGTGTGATTAATGGCTTCTGATCTATTAGAAAGAATAAGCACTTTAGCAGTGCTAAAGAAAGTCATAAAATAAGCTTCTTCGCATCACGCTGTCATTGTATTTGAGCAGTATCATCCCTATGTGGGAAAAGTTGATGATAAAAGCATTCATATTTTGACCAAATAATTGAATGGAAATTATGAACAATGTTTGTGCTACCCAGATGCGTCCAACCTTTCCTTAAAGTAGAAAAGGATTCTAAGTTTATAATTTTTAGGTCATTAATTGAAAGTCCTAACCCAAGATGCTGTAACACTTAAAGATTGCCATTTTATAAGCATAATCACTGAGATTTTGCTGTTTACTTTGTCTCAGAAGTCACTAGAATACTTAATGCCATATACTTTTACTTTTTATTTTATTTTTATTGAATTATAATGTTTTGGCAAGGCCTGCATTTTGCAGAGGTGTCACTGGGTCACTACCGTTTTCAACAGCAGCCAAGGCTCATTTTCATTGAAAAAGAAAAAGAAATTAAGAAAACAGACCTTTTCAATTTAGAAAGGAGTGTTTTGACAGAATTCCTTTCCAAAATGCTTGCATGGTTTCTTTTTTCATTCTAACCCAGAATAAAAACAAATTTTGAAACTTCAACATTTTGTTATGTACTGGAACTGCCGCCCACTAGCCAGCTCCACTTTTTTATTGAATCCTCATGTTCCAACTAATGAGCACTTTGTACTGTTTGTTCCCAAGTCAGAGATGACAGAAAATCTGACTACTCTTATGAATATATAATTCTTTATAGGCATTTTCTATGGAGTTCATATATAGGAGGTATCCCTCTGTGGACTGGATCACCAAAATACAGTTTTGGAGTTTTCAAAAAAACCCACAATTCAAAAAAACTACCTGAAAAAGAAAATAGTTCAGCAATGATAGTGTTTAATTAGAGTTTGTTTCATATGCTATTCTTTCTATTTGTGTATAAAGGTTTTAGCACAGTAACATGTTTATAAAACTTAATTAAAACTTGTATAGGTGATATAAGTATACATACATAAAATCATAATATGTAAGTTTTAAAAAACTTTTTAATTCCTCCAGAATCTCTAAAAAAGTCCCTTTTAAAATCTGAATTTACACATGACTTTTTCTAGCATGCATATAAACTGCACATAAAAATTACCAGACTGCATCTCGCTATTTGGGGTTTTGGTTTACAGATCTCTAGTTTGGGGACAGTTTAATAAACAAGGATTGGGAAATCCTAATTACGTCTGTATGCCATTTATGAAGTCAATAGATCTACTTGTATAATGTTTGGCCTAATCATGCGAATTTCATTCTGCCCAAAGTATTACACTCATTTATATAACCACCCCCTTCATTTCCTGTTTCTGTATTCAGTGTAGAAATAATGAAGCTCTTGAGACTGCTTAGCTTGGACTCTTTCATTTCATTGCTAATGAATGGATTTGGTTATGTAGAATTTTTTGATGTATATTTTCAGACAATTGTAGCTCACTTCTGTACTTACAGAGAGAATTTCTTGAAGATAAGTGGTACATTTAGTTACATGTAACATCATCTTTACCATCCTATTTGAACGATAATAATACCAGCAAGAAAATTTTAAATTTGTTTTCTTGATAACTTTATTTAGGAACTGTGATAAGCATGGCTTTTGTAGACTCAAAGGTAATAAACCATGAGGACTTCAGACCAATAGAGATTAAACAGAAATAAAACATGTCTTGTGAGCAACAATCAATTAAAAAAGTAACTGCACTAGTGTAATTCATAACAGTATCATATAGCAAAACAATGTAAATAACATTTAATTGAAAAGTTATGGTTTCAGAAAGCATTTTAAAATACACTAACATATATTCCATATAAAGTATTTACTATAAGCTCTCTGAAGAACTGAAACTGCATTATACTAATGTATTGTTAAGTTTTATGTGAAAATGTATAGTACTCACTAACTGCTCAGACAGTCCAATTCAATGAAATGTGCACTTGCTTTTTATATTCCATTTGTTTCATTGTCTGGAGTGTGTTACTTAATATATTTACAGGTAAAAATATAAGCATGTACTCTAGTGAATCACAGGCAAAATGCTTGTGCTTTTCAGGATGCAGAATTTCTGTAAACAGAATAATGTAGCCCCACTAAAATGCCAATTTTTTTTCATGTCCAGTTGGACAATTCATTCCCATATTTCCAAAATAAGAGAGCATACCTTATGAAATCATATTTCCTTAATATTTGTCATCCAGGAAACAGAAGGGCTGGACTTATTTGAATAAATACAGGTTTCTCATTTCCCTAATTATTAACTAATATTGTCGTCCCTCCATCATTACAAATTCATTTCTGAAATCATAATTAAATGACTAATAAATATAATGTTTTGTACTTAGTAAAGGAAATAACTAGGCAATTTCCTACATTTGATGCCATTCTGGTCTATAAACATGATATGATCTCATGCTTCCTGATGCTGGCATCAAAGCCGCCTTCACAGCTGTGCATGTGAACAAAGGGCAAAACTGCATGATTTTTTTCTGTGAGAAGTTTGATTTGTTAAACTTACAGCCAAAAAATTGTTCAAAATGTACTTAAGAATCATTTTCCTCTGAAAAAGAGGGAACACAAAAGAGAGGGCAGAGTCATAGTGATAAGGTCCTTCTGCAGTTGAACACCAAAACACAGAACTTTTGACCTAAAACTTTACCAGCAGTAAAGATCAACTGTTACTGATAAGTTTTTGCATTTGTAATCAGTTGACTACCAGTGGGGAGTGCAATTATACCTCTTCTTATTATTTATATGAGCTGTTATAGGAATTCATACATATAAGAAAGGTCATTATGTGCAAATACTATTTGGGTATCCGTCAGCAGCTATTGCAGAAAACTTCTAATGACAGAGGGGAAAAGTAATTGTGTGCATAATCTGAAATTTTAATTCTTGGTAGTGTTAGTAGATGAAGAGTTGAAAAACATGTGATTTATTGGTAGGGACTTTTATTTCCTTTATGTGGTTTGCAGGACAACAAGAAACGCTAAGCCGTCACTGGGAACCACATTCTGAACTCTCCTTGAAGTCACATAAAAGACATTATAGACTTAGCGGGGATGGACATTTTTAAGATGTATTAAACTCTTTCTCAGACTAGGAAATAATAGAGGGTGTTTTGAGGGACTTTCTTTAGTGTTGCCATTAAACGTCACCTTCAGGCAGCGACTATATTTGTACATTCAATTTCTGCAGACAGTACTATAGGCACAAGTACTGATAATTCAAGTCTCAGATGCTACTGTTCAGAAAGTGACACGTGAATGTACTATTTTAAGATATTTACATGTGCATCTGTATTCACATGATTACGTTAGAAGTTTTCCTTTTGTGAACTGACAGTGAGGCAATGGGAGAGTATAAAATGTATTCAATGTAATAAGATATAAAATAAGAAATACTCTCATTCAAGAAGGAAAAGAAATCATATCTCGCAGCTTAGGGGCCACTTTTCAGAAGTGAAACAACCGAACGAGGTACACATCCCACCCACCTCCATGCAAGCCGTGTGGGAGGTCTGATGGGGGAAGGTTTAGCCTGTGTCCCTCATGCCATACCCATGCTTACAGAGCTCCCTTTACCCAGGAGAACAGCAAGAGCTGGAGAGTCACAGCAGCCCCCCAGGATTAAAGCTACTCCCTGGGATGTACCTGGAAAAAAGGGACCATTTGTTTGAGCCAGGCACATCATGAGCACGTGGCTGAAGGTAATGGGACAGATGAAATCTTTCCCCTACACAACTACCCTTGTGACAAGCCCAGGCAAGAGAATAATAGGACAACAAATGCAACTCACTACTGAACTCTGAGATCTTATTTTCCCACACTATTAGCACAGATGAAAAACGAAATGGATAAGCCCAAATCTGTAGGAAGTCTGCATATTATAGGAGACTATGGCTCATTCAGCAGGGCCTTCAGGAATTCCTTGCCAGCAGGTTCTCTACCTGTTGTTTATGAAGAAATTAATTCTCCTAACAAGAAAACACTCAGACAAAAACATCTGCTTAAAAATGAAAAGTGTAGAATAACCATGGCCAAGGAAAGCTCAAAACTGTCCTCTGTTTGTTTCAAAAAGAGCTTACATCTCTGAAAAGCTGAAAGTCTGACCTTGACGTATTCCTGAGTTCAGTGTAAAGGAGTGCTGCTCCTGATCAGAAAAGTTGGTTCAGGAGAATTAAAGGCTGTTACAGTATGTTCCTTCTCACCTGTCTTCAGAGAAAGGACAATCAAGGAAAGGAGCAAAAGGTTATTTAGGTCTATGTCATACAGGTGAAGTGCTAGACAGAGACTTCTCAAGCTACTGCCAACCTGTGCTAGTACATCTTCCTGGAGCAGTACAAAACCCCAGTTTATGTACACCAGTTTATGTACACTAAGCCAATTTGTGCACTTCTGTGCCCAACCTAATAAATTTGGGAGGGGTGATATTAGTAAGTCTTCAAAGAAGAGGCACGGAGCAGGTGGGTTTCTTTTGAAAACATCTCTTGGGTCAGAGAGGGAGTAATCTTCTGAGGTCAACTGAGAGAAAGAGATCCTTCCATGGTTCACTTGACCTATTTCAGATTGCCCATTTCAGGAAGAAATTGTTCCCAAGAAGTGCCTGATTTCCCTCCGAGGACAGTCTAAAAAACAGTTTTAGAGGTAGACATTTTTGCTGGAAATGTCCAACACATGAAAAATAACCCTACCTTCTGCATCTTTTCAGAGTCTGCTGAGTTTTAATACAGGTTTTTGAACAAGGCCACAGACTTGGGTGTCAAAGAGATAGGCTAGGAAGGTGAAAAACAAAAGTTTTAAGGATTGTTCTGACCATGGAAGAGAAGGGATTTATTTTATTTTAATTTTCAGTATCCCATCAAAGGTAGAGTCTTTTGGTCTCAGCAGAAGGCAAACATCCCTCATGAGTGAAAGGGAAACTGAGTCTGCCAAAAAGCCATGCCAGAAAATAGAAGCCAGCAGATGCAGGTTACTGGAAGATGCTGGTGTAGGACCCAATGAACAAAAAAACTATTGAGGTTGTCTTATTGCCTCACATTCAAGCTTATGCAAGTATTTCATTACTCTGTATTTTTGTCTAGTTGGTCTAGATACAGGCTCCTGTTTCATGACTTCTTTGGATATGAGCACACAGCACTGTGGTCTATCAGCAGGGCCTCCCACCTCAGGCTCTGCAAATGCAGCTGTACCGTGGCCAGCCCCAGGGAGCAGAGACACACTGTGCTTGCATTGAGTTGTTGGACCTACAGCTCTAGTCTCTGCTGGCTGAAAGAGCCATGGCACCACACAGCTTTCCTGCAGGCCTTTTGTGGCCTGTTTTGAGAAATCTGCTGTGATTTTCAGAGCTGTAATACAGTATAAAACCAAGCCAGTTTCATATAGTTTCAGGTTTCATTACTAACCTTCCAGGCAACTCCCTGAGTAAGATGCGGGCAAGCATTTAATAACCTTAATTTCCCATATGGTTGACTCATTATTCTACCTCCTGCAGTCAACTCTTGATTTCTTAATGTATTTTCCTTTCATCTTCTGCTCATGGCTGTCACATTGGTTAGAAGATATTGCTGCTATTAACACTAGAAGTACTGAGGTAATAGCATTCCCTTTCTCAAAGCAACTGGAAATTTTGTGGGAATGATCAGCACGTCACATACACACACCATATTTTCTTATGTCCACCGACATACATATAAATAAGTAAACTACTTTCACCCCTCTTATTTATAAATTCCATTATAAAAATGCCAGAAATCTGATTATATGTGTATGCCTATATGCTCCTGAGTGTATACTTTCAACACTGCTACAGCTACACCAGAGGTACTTTGGTGCCTTCTGCCTTGCATTTCGCTTCCTCCTGAGGCATGTGGAGCCACAGTCCCAGCTGCTGCATGACACCAGCTTCCTTCCAGTGCCCCCAGTCAGAGAAGACTGATCAGCAGGTAAGGATGGGCTGCTTCTTTAAGTCCCGTTCCCACTTTGGGACCACCCATATCATGTTAATTCCCCTCCACACCAGCAGCATCCCCACCTTTCCTACCAAAAAGCATTGCCATTGCTTATAGGTTCCATCATTATTTAGAGTTGGTATAATGACAGCACTTTAGAGCCATAGACACCAACAGGGACTCCCAAATGCCAGGCACTGCATTAAGCACAAAAAAAAGCCCACCCAGGAAGGCTTACAGTGACATCAGCCTTGGTTCCTGGCATGATGGCTTCTCTCAGAGGGAAAATAAAATTACAATGGCCAGCTGTCATTTTGTTAACAGATCATGAGACTGAAAAATGTAAGAACAATGTCCAGTTATTTTGTAGAATTTTTTTAACCCCTTTGAAGAGAATAGCACCATTAGAAACATTAAAGGAATAGGTAACGGATTCTGAGTCTAGGGGCTGTGAAACCAGTTATGTGCATCTGGCATTAACTAAAGAGGTCTTGAAATTCTTCCCTCCATAAGTGATAATGTAAGATATCTAATTTCCTAAAAGAAGACTCATAGCTCAGGACTTCCTCATAATGGTAGAAGTCACATTCCAGAAAAGTAACTAATAAATCACGTTGTGAAGTAGAGCAATGATATTACCATATCAAGTAATGAGTAAATGGGACATTTGGCAAAAAGGAACACATGTTTTAAAACTAATTATCCACACACATTACTGCTACAATTCTTCTACTTTGAAAAGATTTTAGAAACCTCTTGTAAGGAACACACTTCCTTAATTAAGAGTCCTTCATGATTTGATCCTGCTCTTGCTGACTTCCTTGACAGCAGAACCAAGGCCAAAATGTGTTCTCCTCCAGATAGAGGACTTTATTCCCTTACCCATCCCCAATATTTTTTTTTAAATAAATATGTATTTTTAAATCGTTTAGTAATGCTTATCAGCACAGGCAAAATTCACTAAATCTCATTTAGCCGGGAGCATTTACTGGAAGGAAATGCCCCCTGGGAAAGCCAATGAAAGTCAATAATGTATCATATTATTTTCAATTAGCCAACAATTTTGTTCATTTCTCTCTTCTCCATGTGCTGGATAAATCCACTTAGAACTATTAACGGTGTATTTTAAACAATATCAGTCAATACCAGTCCTGTTCTTAACACACTCAGTAGTTACATGGTGACAAAACCCACTCATGGGGACAAAGTACTGTTTCACTTTTGCAGTGGAGGACTCATTCTAGCAAATACTTCTTTTGAAGAAAAAATGTAGCCCAGATACTTCTCTTTATGCACAAAAATAATTCCATTAGGCAAATTCTGTGCTCTAAATGGAGACAGAAAAATCCCCCAAACACCGATTACCCTGAGGAGAAGGTGCTGGTGGATGAGAAGCTCAACATGAGCAGGCAATGTGCACTTGCAGCCCAGAAAGCCAACTGCATCCTGGGCTGCATCAAAAGAAGCGTGGCCAGCAGGTCAAGGGAGGTGATTCTGCCCCTCTACTCTGCTCTGGTGAGACCCCACCCCACCTGGACTAATGCATCCAGCTCTGGAGTCCTCAGCACAGGAAGGACATCGACCTGTTGGAACCGGTCCAGCAGAGGGCCATGAAGGTGATCAGAGGGCTGGAGCACCTCTGCTATGAGGACAGGCTGAGACAGTTGGGATAGTCAGGCCTGGAGAAGAGAAGGCTCCAGGGTGATGTTATAGCAGCCTTCCAGTACCTAAAGGGGGCCTACAGGAGAGACGGGGAAGGACTCTTTATCAGGGAGTGTAATGATAGGATGAGGGGTAATGGTTTCAAACTGAAAGAGGGTAGATTTAGATTAGATATTAGGAAGAAATTCTTTACGGTGAGGATGGTGAGGTACTGGAACAGGTTGCCCACCCACAAGTTGTAGATGCCCCATCCCTAGAGGTGTTCAAGGCCAGGCTGGATGGGGCTTTGAGCAACCTGGTCTAGTGGGAGGTGTCCCCCTGCCATGGGCAGGGGGATTGGAACTAGGTGATCTTTAAAGTCCCTTGCAACCCGAACCGTTCTATGATTCTATGATGCACAAGAAAAGGGATGTTACTCCAGGGTTCTGGTGAAGGCTTAAGTACCTACAGCCTGAAGAATTAGCACTCCTACTACAAGTATTCCTCTTTCCTGTTAGGAGATAATTAAAAAGCAGCAAATGGTATAAATGACATATAAATCAGGTGGAAATTAGTGATCTGTAATGTAACAAATCCTTTTTGCATTTGTGCCTCCGCAAATGCCTCTCAGTTCATTCCCTCACTCCTTGTCAGCATCAGTGCTCTTGTGCAAGCCTAACAAATGTTCCCTCTCTCCACACTCTCTTGCCGTTGACACATGGAAGTGTTTCAAAGGCCAGCACTGGGTGAATTGTGTAAAACAAACTTGTCAGTGTTTTCATTACATTGTCACAGCTCTGAATTTTCCTGGATACATGAGACAGAATCAAACATTAGCATGAAACACTGCATTACACGCCACTCCCAGCAAACCCAAAGAGGCACTCCCAGGGTAGTCACATCTTCCCATGATGGTCTCCCAAGACTGTGCAGCTCAGCCGGCAGCTGCGTGGGAGGGTCCAGCATGTGGGGAACCAGAATTCACTCCTAAATAAATCACTCCAGTGAAGAAGTATTTGCAAAATATTGTTGTTTTGCAGCCAAATTCCATGCAAATATGTTCAGACACTTTCCTTTCTATGGATATCTTTGCATTGGTATCAGTTTCAATTAATTCAAAGCTTGAACAAGTTTTGATTAAGGTGTGCAGAGCAGGATTTTGGCACCAAATATCTTGATCTGGACTTCAAGCTCCGTATGACTTCTGTAAAACTAGTGAAAATTGTATTCCATGCATTACAGAAAGTTATTTACAAATAAATTAAACAGGCAGTGAGATGATTTGAACAATGCAGTGTCAGGAACACGTATGTGCTTCAAACCCAACAGATTGCATGACTGGAGTGGGAATGGTCATTCACTGGTAATAACTGGTAACAGTCCATCTCAAGAAAACAAACAAAAAAACAAACAAAAAACCAAACAAACAAAAACCCCAACCAAACAAAAAAACCCTCAGGAAGCCTTAAGAAAGGCCTGAGAGATGGCAAGAAATAGAGATAAAGAAGATTGTTCAGGCACAGTATTTATTCTAAAAAGGATGAGAAGATTAAGAGATGGTGTACCCACGATGCAGTAAAAGCTGAACAGGATAGAACAGGTCATAAACTTTCATGCAACACAATACTAGCCAGCTCCTCCCAAACATGCAGTGTTTTCTGGAAGCAAAGACATTTTCTGCTGAAGCAAGTAACATTAATTTTGAAAAATGAAAATGACTAGTGTTTTATTCAGCTATAAAACTTCCTGAGCAAGAATAAAATTGCTTAGAAATATACATTTTTTTAACCCTAAGTATAACCGTGTACTGTGAGACTTCTGAAGTATCATGCACTACACTACGCCACCTCCCAAAACACTAGATAAGAAGGACGATGCTTTTTTCTTGTGGGGCAGTTTCTAAATTCCTTTACCCCTTTTTTCTCTTGCTAACTGCCCTGTGAACTCAAGGTCTAATGTCCTAGTGGTGAATCATTTTTCTTTGATTATGGCTTCGTAATTATTGGGAATGACATAAGCTCATTGTGATGCAGACTTGGAAATTATTCAAAGGGGTTTTATCCTTTTTACTTATTCTTATTATAGCTACACAGATCCACTTTATAACTGTATTAAGGCACTCTGGGGCTTACATTACCAAGCCATTATAACACTTCTCAAGTCCCTGACAATGCACTGCCTCTCACTTTCTGTCTTACAAAAAGAAAACATTTTGTGCTGACCACAGAGAGTATTCTTGCGTTTCTGTGTGGAATTCCCACACATTTTGCAGCACGCCTTTCAAAGTGGGAATTCTGCAAAGCTACAAAATGCGTTCAATTTCAATATAGAATTTTTTTTTTTTCTTAAAGTTTGGTCTAGGAAGCAAATTGAAGTGATCTAGATCTTAGCAAACAGAAGCACACTGATATCACATGTGTGAGATCACTTTACATAGCTGCGCTGTGCAATACATATTTATTTTAGTGTGCTCTGTCTACCAGTGACAGATGAAAAGCTGCGCTAATTTTTCTGACTAGGCTGAACGGAGAGAAACCAGAGTCTTAATTTAAAAAGACTGTAAAATGAGGAAGAAAAAAGGGAGAGAGGAGAAGTAATCTAATGAAAATCTACATCTAAGAGCATATAGTGTAGTAAACTTGGCCAACGTATTTGAGATAGTAATGCAATATGTAGAACAAATGTCTTGTTACAATAAAAAACACAGCAGAGTCCTTCCTACTTTTTGTTTCTTCTCATGCTGCAAAATTCGCATGAGTTTATGTTGATTTGCATTTTAGAAATCTGAAAATTATATGAATTTTTCTGCATGCCTTCGGAAGTGTTTATCTTTCTGTAGACTTTTTTTTTTTTTTTTTTTTTTCTTCCAACTTTTCTACTACCAGCCATTCCTAATTTTGGCAAGATTAACAATACCACAAGTGCACGGAAATATGGAAAATCAACAGAGAAAACAAATCCTAGGCAACAGCCAAATGAAGCTACTGATTAGTTAAACATCATTAGTTAAACATTATTCTATTCTATCAGTGAACCCACAGCTCCTGCTGTGGATGTGGTGTAGCTCCCTACCGCTAGCCACTGTGACAAGAAAGAAGGACATGAGGGAACAGTATATGGCTCACTTTCCAGACCAAGGCTGCGTAGTCTTTTATTTGGTAGATGTAAGCAGAAAGAGAGCACAGCTAGATGTGTGCTAAGGACGGAATTCTTTTTAAGAGAAGTAACTCACTAAAGCAACATACATGTTTGGATTGGATCATATGTATCTAGGTGTGGGTGACAGGAAAATACCATGAACTTTCAATTACAATACTAACTTCCCAGAATCTAAATGAAGAGTTATATTTATTATAGGCGTAGTGAATTAAGGTGCTGGATGAAGTCACGCTCACCTGTGATTGTTTCTCTCACCAGGCAGTAGCTGGGTAACAGCAGGCCGACAACAAGCATGAAAAATCCCAGGTTTACATAACAAGTCACTTTGATTTGTTTTGTGTTTTATCTGTAACAGATTTGTTATGAGATTAATCAGCTGCTGTCTTGGCTAACACACTGTGCCACTGCATATCAGTCCTATGACCTCTTAAGTGCCTGTATGCAAAGTAGCATTTTTGTCTCATTTGTCGTTCTAAAAATTACTCTCTTTGTGTCGGGAGAATGAGGTTCACATTTATCAGGGCCTGCAGTGACTGAGCTTTTCTGGCAGTGTCACTTGCAGTGCTGTTCCAGGTGATGGTGCAGTGCCCCAAGGAGCGGCAGCGGCAGCACGATGCCTCCATGCTGCCTGGACTGCGCAGGCACCATGCACCAGCCGACGGGGAGCTGGGGACACCCTTGCTGAGAGTGCACCAGCAGCAAGCCCGGGGAAGAAGAATGCTCCGGGCACTTGCTGAGGAGTACAAGGCACATGTATGCCCCGACTCAACCCATCTCCACACAGAAACACACTAGAGAGATCAGGAATAGCTTGATGCTAACTCAGTTTTTTATTGTGCGTCATCAGCCATAGGTTAAGCTGTGCCTTAACTGCTGTCATGGGTTTATCAAGCCTTGGACAGAGCTTTGACATGTCAGATATGTAATGTGTCAAGAAAAGAGTGCCTTTTTTTGATACATAAGTAAAATCATACATGAGAAAAGGAAATTATTTTACATGAGGACATTACTGCCAAGACCAAAGCTATCACTGTAACCTGGTTATAAGGTATTTTATTGTTCAGGTCTGGTCAGGCCCCTGTTGACAAATGTTTTCTTCTCTTTCCAAAGGTCTGATTCAGAATCAAAATCTCAGGGTGGAGGAAACCTTTGGTCCAGTTGTGGCTATGCGTAGAAACACGGCCATCGGCAATCAGATTCCACCGTCACGCTTTATCAAGCTACCGTTTGCTGGCTGAGCTGGGGTAGCTGTGCGTGTGGATGCTCCCTGCCCCAGGCGGAGGTGAAGTAATTCAAATTAGCTCAGCCTCAGTGAAAAAAAAAGCCAAGCTCATATAAATTCCTGTGCATTGCCAAAGACAAGGAGCACTCACATGGACGTGGTTGTGACACAGCTGATGTGCAGGAATATCTCTGAGTGCAAGTCCTTCCTCTTACAAACCAAATTGCTATTAAACATCATTTTATAAAGGAAAGTCCTTTACCAGATCAGTCTGGTCCTATTCCTCTTCCTGACAGTTGCAAAATGGACATCATCTTTATAGAAATGACATTAGATGCCTAATTGTCACTTAACTTGGCTGCCATTTAACTTAAGCTAAGCCCTTAACCACTTTCACTGAGGTCAACTAAAGCTGAATATTCTGTTCTCAGGACTTTAAAGAGTATGCTGTTTTTGAGGGGTAAGGGTTCAGTAACCCTCAATAATTTAATTATCTAGGAGGGCATTACTAACGAGAATCTTACGGTAAACGCATGGCAACATGGCGAGCTGATATGTTATTACTTTATTCACAGCATCTGGAATTAGTAACAAGGGGCAAAAATGTTTTCAATTTAAAATGGATACTTTACTTAAGCTTGAGGGGAAGGTCAAATGATCGTACAAGACAAATATGAGCAGCCTTTCGACCGTGTGCTTTCTTGTGAACAAATAATGGAAACAAACATTGTTTCAGACCAAATGCGCTTGGAAGTGGCTGCCCTTGGGAATACAGTTGTACTTTTAACAGCTCTGCTGGTGGATCTAACTTTCTGAAATGCAGCCACTGATAAAAATGGAGAAGACCAAACATCTGCATTTCATTATGATTAGCACAAAAAAAAGAATTTTATTTAATCTCTCAAAGCACACCATCATTGTGAAGGAAGGAGGCTACAAAGATCACTAGGGTTTACAAAGCTCTTCATACATGAAATTGAAACAAGAAATGACAGACAAAGCTGGAAATTTACATAAGCATGGTAATGCATATATAGAAAGAACTCTCTACTCACATAGGTAAGAACAAGTTAATATCTATCAAATATAGCTGTACAAATACACTAAAATAGCAATTTCACCGTAAATCTTTAGTTTGTAGAGCTCCTCCCTTTCCATTTTCTCACTGATTACAGAGTTGTTTGGAATACTGAGTTTCCCTCATGAGTCGCTGCCCTGTGTACAGAGAGGCTCAACGTTAATCTGCAAACACTTCTATTTAAATGACTCACTCTGATTAGTAAAAAGAAGATTGTAAATCAGAATACCTCATGTCTCGCTAAGATGGCATGGTTGTGTATCGTATTAGAAGTCCACAGAGAGAGCTTTTACATTAATTCATGCTCCTGTAATTTCCATTAATTGATAACTTTTTAATGTTTTTTACATACAGTCAGGAAAGTAAGAAAGAGGAGAGACAGAGTGGGAGGAAGTATGCATGCCCAGCTCCATACACACCAAGAAAGCAAATAATATTTTGGAAAGTGTATGTCATTCTTCACTGAGCAGTGCCATCTTTAATGACCTTCTCTCAACTTTTGGAATTTCTGACACTTTACAGCTATTTGATGATTACAGGAACACTTCTATTTGTAGCCTCTTTTAACGGCCTTGCATTTTCCATTTTATCTCCTCCATCTTCCATCATTTTGTGCATCACGTGGGCTCTCCTACCAGCCAAGGAATGAACATGGCTTGATCCCAAACCCATCACCATCGAAATTCCTGAGTCACCCAGAAGGGTGGCTGCTGGGCAGGTCAAAGCTGTCACGCTCCCAGGCAGCAGCAAGCCGCCACCGCCTTCTCCCGGAGACTGACAAGATCTCATTTTCTAAAAAAGGAACGTGTGTCTCCTGACTGCAGAATCATTTTTGCTCTGGCTCCAAATACATTAACATTTTCTCATTCAAAAACAATTGTGATTTCCCTTTAACAGAATTGTGCAAAAAGCAGGACCCTCCAAACTCTGGAGAAAATATGGATTCCTGAAGAATCTGGACTGGTTCCTAAGTTTCTGCTAATATTTTTTCCCAAAAGACATCTGCTTCTATTTGTGCATTTCTTCAGATACTAAAGATAAAATTGGAATAGAGAGATTTTGGTGTTAAAATCGTAAGCACAGATGTGCTGAAACTGACATAGCCCTTTTAATGGTCATGCTTCACAGAGACGCTGAGAGTGACTGGTAGAGATCAGTTTCCTGCTGTGAGCATAATTTTGAGGTTTTGAACTTTCGATATATCAGAAGACATTGCCAGCAACTGAAATATGCTGCTAAGTTTCTTAGCAGAGCTTCTAAAATTGTCACAGTAATTATTTTCAAGGTGTTTTCCAAATACGCCACTTTAGGAATCTGTTTGTGTGAACCCATTTCTGGGAAGGTCTTGCATAAATTCCAGGTACAAACAGTAAAAACTGTAAAATGCACTAAAATGTGCTGAGGTAAGCACTTTACTAGCTTTCCCCCTTTCTACAAAAACCAGCAAGGCAGATCACAAATTATTGCACCATATGGTCCACCCTTCCAGGACTTCTCTTGCTCATACCTAATAAATGACCTTAAAAAGTTACATAAGATCACACTTTGTGAAGTCAGGTGCCTCAGTTTGCCATTTTAACTACTTACAGCAGTTCAAGGCTGTTATAGACACAAGGCGTTCTCCTAAGCCTTCAACAGTTCTGTGAAAATCTGATCTTCATAAATGGAGCAGTTAAGAAAAAAACTCAGACACCAGTTTTGAAAAGTGTGGATTGTAGCCCATGGGCCTTTATTGCTTGGTCTGGGAATCTGCAAAGTAGTATCACATTTCAATCAGAGTCAGATGGAACCTGGCTTTCCAGCATGGAAGGACAGTTCAGGCTCCAACAGCAGCAGTCCTACTCAAGGTCGTGCAAAGTATCTCCATTGAACTGCCATTTGAAAATTCCCAGATTCCAGAAATCACAATTGTATTCCATTTCCATCTTTTTGAGAAGTTCAAAGCTTATAAAGACTAAAGCACAAGAGCCTGCAAATTCCTAGACGAGGTCCACAAGACTGCTGACATGCTAAGCTGTACGCTTGGGATCCCTGGGCTCTGGGGCAATCCGCCTAAAGACAGGAAAACTTGAAATTGCTTAAAAGCAGCATGACCACACGAAGTTTTCCAAAATATGGCAAGATATAAGTGAAGCTTGGATGTTCTAATAAACAGAGAGACTGCCTGCTTTCTGAATCCATCTGAACAATCCATCTGAACAAGTTCCCACAAAATGCTTCCATTTTCACCAATAGATATCTATAATTGAAAATAAAGGCATGCTGGTGAAAAATCCCCAGATTTTCATTTTTTAAACACATTTTTTGCTTCATCTTTCAAAAATGAAATCTCTTTAATATGAAAGACCACGAAACAGCAAGTGGTAAACCAGAACGTAGTGATTGCCTTTAAAAACTATCCCAGTTCAATGAAGAAACTAATTCACATTAAAACCGCTCACTTATCTCCTCTGAATAAAGGGAGAAAACTGTGGGGAAGAAGTCTGCCAAAGTTCTTATTATAGGAAATATCTCTTTTAAAAAAAAATTCTTACTAGAGTTTTCTCATGTATTCCCACACAGTGCATGAACCAGTGACCTTCCTCTTACAGAGGACACAGTGGTGAAGATTTAGGAAGAAAAAGATTAAGCTGGACAACCAGGAGATGTGAAAGCATGTCAACGTGCCCCTGATTGAGACTGTAGCCTGCAATCGCTGCATCTCTTGAACAAAGGGCAAGATTAACAGGCTGTATTACAGTTTGTGGTATAGCACATACTAAATATAGTCAAGCTATGTAAAGTGGAACAGTGAGGTTCTTTGGCATTTTTTCAGAAGCTGCGCAGAGGAAAGGCCAGTTACTTTCAGTTCAGAGCAATATGAGCCATTTATCGCTGAAGAACTCACTAAAGACAAAGGTCCTACAGAAACCTGTAAGGAGTGAGAGTGTTACTGAAAGCATCAAAGCGTCTGCCTTCTGTAGTAGGCACCTAAAAAGACCAAGACATCTTCTCGAGTACTGACTCTGGTTTCAAAGGTTGAATCTTGTCTTAAGAAGTAAGTGTATAAACACATTCTGGTCCTCTGTGTGTGGCAAACTAACATGAGTTTGGTGTTGGTTTGCCAGTGAAATTGCACATGTGCAGGCAAAGCCTAAGGTGAATAAATGGGCTGGATTTCACTTAAGGCAATGACTCTGTAGCAAAGGGGGTTTTTTGCACTCTGAATGTGTTACCAAGGAATCTGCATCCCCCTCTGCCCTCTCACATGTGTCAATCCAACATCTTCTTCCTGCTGAGCATCACAAGTTGATAACTGGACCCTCACTCCTGCTCTGAGGAGAATTGTGGAGCAGCATCAACCTTTATTCTGAATGAAGCCCGCCTGTGGGGCTCCTCCATAATTTCTTGAAGCTGGGCAGAATAATCAGGGTGCCCCTGCTCCTCCACAAAGAGACCAGGAGAGGAAAAATATCCTAATAAGGGAAAGGAAAAGGGAAAGAAAAAAAAAAGGAAAAAAGAAAAAGAAAAAGAAAAAGAAAAAGAAAAAGAAAAAGAAAAAGAAAAAGAAAAAGAAAAAGAAAAAGAAAAAGAAAAAGAAAAAGAAAAAGAAAAAGAAAAAGAAAAAGAAAAAGAAAAAGAAAAAGAAAAAGAAGTCATTCATCATTATTTTAAGCAAACAAAAAATTGTTTACATTCTACATCTTTTTTGTATAAGCTGGAGTGAAATAGCTGATCCGATTATTAGGTCAGCCTTGCTTTTCCCCTATGTCCACTGAAGACAAAACTGTGAGCCACATCAAGGGGCATTCATCCCCCTGCAAGTGATAATATAAATCAGTGAAGACATGGGTATCCGGTGCATGGGTACATTAGCACTGACTTTTCATTCAGTTGCATTTATTTTACCCTTCAATTTGGTAAGCAAGCAAAACAGATGACCTAAGTTTTCAAAAAGGGAACTGAAGTGAGGTGTAGCTTAATAAGCAGCACTGCAGTGATGTGACCTTTGCTTTTGGCCAGGATCAGTAGAGGGTACGTAGAGCTGGTACCGGTCCCAGCATCCCAACAGAACTAAGGTCTGTCCCCTTTGTAAGGCCATGCCTGAAAGTCTGGATATGTCTTAAATTATTTCTTTCCTGTGGCAGCTGAATTGCAGTATTTTACTTTAAAAGGGCTGCACAGAGTACCAAAAAAAGCAGTTGTTCTGGAGGCAGGCCTCTTTATGGGGGCTCCTGCCCCTGAGGCAGCTGAGGGAGTTTGGGTGATGCTATGGGCTGTTACTGGAATGGGGGAGAGCAAGGAGGGGGGTTTCTAGGGAGGCTGGCATCATTTCAGATAGACATTTTTGCTGCATAATTGAAGCAGTTATGGATGACACTTTCCTTTCTGCCTGCCACATTTCTCCTTCTTGGCCTTTGAGGGGCCCTGAGTCCGCATCAGCTGTGTGCGAGCAAATGCCCCTGAAGTCACTGGAAACTGCTCTTACGGCATCTGTCCCTGAGAGTACTTATGAGTGGGATGTTGTTTTTACTGTTTACCACATCTCTATTTCGGACCTCTCCTTGTTCGTGTAAAGTGCGTACATGTGTTTATGAACTGCTTGTTGCAAAGATAAGGGAATGTGGGGTGCTGGCCAATCCCTTTTTCCATTACTCCTTTGCTTTTTTTTTGTTTCCTACTCCTCTTTTCTGTCTCCTATTTTTGCTTTTTTTTCCATCTCCTTCCTTCTATGGCAATAAGCAGGGTTTGCTCCTCAGCACATGGCAGTCAGGCCCTGCAGGCTTTGCCCCCACTGCTCAATAAACAATCTGTTTAAAAAAAAAAAAAGAAGAAAAAAAAAGACAGAGAGAAAGAAATATTCGGTATCTAAAAGCAGCTCATATGAAGCCACACAGATGCTATGCCTCATGCTGTTACATTAACTTAATGTGGACCCTAAACCTGAGACTGAATCAGAGTTGTGCATTTTGACTATTATACCTTGGCACTAAAGCAACCATTTCGGATGAGCACCAAGCAGAAGCACATCCCGCACACTCCTGGTACAACAGACACCAGTCTCTAAATACCTCTTTACAATAGAAAAAGATCATGATTATGCCTTTGTAGTTGCGGTTTCAGATCCACACTGTGACAAGCAGCAGGCTGGGATAGCTTCCATTGGGCTACCTCATCTCGGTGTGCTGGCACCAAATGGGGGACTTTGCGGAGAGCCAAAATGCTCACAAGACCACTGGCCAACATGTGTCCTACCCCACACTGTGAGATGCCCAGCACCTCCCACCTGGTGGGTGGTGCATGTGATGCATCTCTAGAGGAAATGTAGGTGTTCAAGAAGTGGTATTCGTATTTACAGTGTGGCAGGGTATGTCTCTCTGAGCTAGCAGAGCTCAAATGCTTCAACTTTGTTGAAAGCAAGTGTAGAAGGCATTACTCCGGTGTCACCTGCGTATTTTTGAAAATCCCTTCTTTTTAAGATGTAAGTTATGCTCACCCAAGTTATTAGGAGTCTCATGACTCAAATGGATTTTACACGAGATCTAGATTAACTCTGCAGCTTCTTTTGTGATTAAGTTGAGCAATGTAAATCCATTTGTTTCTGTCTTAATACCGTAATCATTTGCTTTTTTTCTTCACATATGAATATGGATATTTTTTCACAAACTTAAATTCCATTTCCAAAAAATACTATGACTATGGTTTCAATTTTGTTGCAAAGATATTTGTGTAAACATGTAGATCAGTTTGGAAACTAAAGATACTCGAGAATTTTGATGGAAAATACAGAAACAATGGGGGTTGCATAAAAGGCTTCTTTAGTCAAAAGAGTAAATTTACTTTCAGGGTTTTTTGGGGAAAGTGTATTGTTTTTCGGGTTGACCTGGTACACTCTGGATATCTTATCATTACTATGAGACAGCATGTTGGGTATCAGCGTAGAGAGTTCCCCACTGGAGAAATCATTACCATTTGTTGCAGTACTTCCCTCTGGGATTTCTTTATTTTGCTACATTTCTTGATGTTGTTGTGTGCTTTAGTTTGTAGTAGAAACAGACTTAAGGTTGTTTTCTCAAATCAGACTTGATGATTCATAAGCTTGTGCTAGAAGTAGGGTTATCTTGGATTTTGGTAAACACAGCAGGCTCAAAGACAGCCTTCTCAATGGGTAAATAGCTGGATGGGTAAATGCAAATGTGCTTGGATTTGGATAAATGCTACGAAATACAGCTTAAATGTCAAACAGCTGAAGCCAGTCTGCACAGCAAGAATATATGCCAAGAAGCCGCGTGGGGCTGATGATACTTTCTAAGCACTGAGGTCTTACATGGGATCAGGCCTGACTCTGCTCGGAACTGGGGAATCTCACTGACAGTTTCGTGGAGAGCAGCAGCAGCTCCCTGCCACCACACTGCCACTGAAACCGTCCTCAGATAATTGTTCTGGGAATAGGCAGTTTAAATCTGGCCTTTGAAAGCACTCTGCTATGGCAGCAGGGAACAGAAGGTTACTTTGGTGCCATTCTGGTTAAAGAAACATTAACAATATGTGACTCAGCATAAAGGTTAACATAGTTGGAAGAAAATAGCTTTAGCTCATTTTATTTTTCTCTTAATGCCCACAACAGCAAATGAAAGTGCAAAGCGCGTGTCAAAGAGCTATCTGCCAGAGTTTCACGTGGTGATGCTGTTTGCTGTGCATTAGGTTTCAGAAAGCTGCATTCTGGCACTTGAAAGCAGGATGTTTTCTGTCTGATACCCACTGGTACCCAAGCACAGGTATCACTCTGAATTCTTTTCCTTCCTTCTTTTATTAGAAAATGAGAGTTGACATAATACCATAAATTACTTCTTTCCCATTTATTACCTGCATAGGGATTTGAGAGCTGGGCTGATTTCATAGAGCTGACATAGATGAGATCTGGCCAAGATGGACTTTGTCTGAGCTCACACCAGGTCTGAGCTGGACACAGTAACTGTGGGATGGGAGAGGGGTAGGAAACTACAGGCGCAGTGTTGTTACTCTTCTCTGTAACACCTAATTATTGGAGCCAGGCCAGTCTCTGCTCGCTTGGCCTATCTGGTTTAAACCCTGGAGACATACTGTTGGCTGCTTGAAGCTTTCCCAGTCTTATCCCCAGGATATTGGCTGGCTCCTGACAGATCGAAGCATGCAGCAATCTGTCTCCTCTCTTCCCTGGCTCAGACGTGGCTCACCGAGAGAGGTCTCTCTGGGTGGTTTGGGTGCAGTTTCCAGCACCATGCTCCTTCCCCTCTTTCTGTCCGCCTTTTGCTCTGAATAGAAGAACTTGCAAGCCTTTTTCCTTAGACAGCCCTGGAGAGATCTTGGGACTCGCATCATTTTCTGATGGACTCCATTTCCAAGTCTTCAGACAAAACTGTACAACTCCTTAGGATATTTTCCAAAACAAGAAAAAGAATCTCCCAATCATTTCTGGTTTGTAGACTAATCCAGACCCACCACATCTTGCAGTCAAAAGCCCTCTGGTTTCTATTTCATCTGCTAGATTTTTCCTGACAGAGACGTTCTTTGTATAAATTAAATCTAGTGATTGCCTAAGTACAAATTCAGCTAACACGGTCTCTTAAAACATCTTTAATTAAAAAGAAGGAAACTACATGCCCATCAGCTTCTGCAGGCTGAGGCCTCCAGCCATCCCTGTCCCGACTGATGAAGAGAAGCGGAGGTTGTTTCCCGGCACTGCCAGCGTCTGAGACACCTCAGCCCTGCCTGTAACCCGGGGTTTTCATCATCCTGGTTAGGTGACGCTCGTATCCTGAAGCTTTTCTTGAGTAGCTTGAGTCACCCACATGGCACGACACGGGGCCAGGCAGAAATGCCTGAACTGGCTCTAAATGACTGCGCTCAGATACAGCAGCAGGGTAGTTATGTTTATGTGAAGATTTATTACATTGCCCTGGACTTCTGTTACGTGTTCTGCTCCATTTCTCCAAAGCTTTTGGGTGGATCCCTAAGCTCAATGCCAGTGTCTCTCAGCTCTGTTGCTGAAGTCAGAAAGGGGCTTTGGCCGCACCTCTCCAAGTGCTCATCCCTGGCTGCAGCCACAAGCTGCTGTCGGTGTCTGCATCACACTGAAACAAAAGGCAACCTGCTTCCTCTGTTAAAGAAGAAACTACAATGCTCATCCTTAGCCCAAGAAGCCATCAAAAGATATCACAGAATATTTATTTTCTGAACAGTAGGAACTCTGTAGTGCTGTCGAAAATAAGAAACTAGAAATACCTTGATATGCTGTGTTTGACTATAGCTTAATAATGGCTTCTAAAACACTCAAAATAGATTTTTTCATGGTTCAAGGAACAGATGTATCTAGAATCAATTTGCAGTGAGGGCCAAAGATTAAAAAAACAAATTAACTCTGGGATTTCTTTCCTCTGTTGTGCTAACAATGGTGACCTTTGGGACATTTCGCAAAAGCCATCTTTTGTTTTGAGTGTTTGCTTTTCCTCAACTCTTTTTATAACTTCTTGCCTGTTATGTTTTTTCTTTCACCTCTGTTTACATGTGTGGGTGGCAGGAGTGTGGGAGGCTGCCTACATCTGTGACAGTCAACGTGAGCTGAAGACCTTAGCACTTATTGCCGTTTCCAAGCAGTATGTTCAAACACATCACTCCTGGTGCCAGTAAGGAAAGGCATAAAGGAAGCATCCTCTGCTTTTCTAGCATACAACAAATGCTGACATACTAAATGGCCATATTTGTCTATCTTTCACAGCTTTTCCTGGGATACTAATGGGAAATGCGTTTGTCCCTGCTGGAAGAACTGGTCTGTGCTGGTTTCCTCATGGCCTCACTCCAGCATGGGCTGTCTCACTTAGACGTGATATCTATTTAAGGCATGTAGGTTGCACTTTGAAAAGAATAAGTTATTGCAGCTGTTCAAATGTAACTTCAAAATTAAATTTATTTGGCCGCCTAGGCATCGACTGAGTCCCTGGTGTCTGTTCTGTTTGAAGAACAGTCTTTATCTTCAACATAAAACTACTTGTACCTGGTTTCCTATAGTCTTATACTTGAACATACCACTTGCTTTTCCTCCCAAAATCTTTTGTGTGAATTTTTTAAAAGAACATCTGCAGCAATACCTGTGGTTTAGTGTTTGTCTATTATTACCATTCAGCTTTTTAGCCAGTGGAGTCAAGTTCTATGTGAATTTCTCCTAGATCCTTTGTTAAATCAAAAATTTCCCTTTCAAAAAGCACTTTAGACATCTAGGAACAGATTTACAAAGATATTTAGGTGTCTTAAGAGGTAGATACATACCTAACAGATCTTTCTGAAATATGTGAATGAGGTACATAACTCCTTTTTTAAGGCATAAGGAGCCTTGATCACATTCAACAACAGAAGTTTAGACATTCAAACTGTCCAGAAATTTTACCTAAGTAACAATGAATGTTAGGGTGAGAGTTGTCCCTTTTTAAATATAGTTTTATTTAATATTTAATTTAGATTGATTATTCTTGTCTAGGGATATCACAGTCCAGGACTTTTGGAAACTTTGCCAGCTGAGTCACTGTCTTGAGCTGTTTGCAATTATGTGGATGTTTTTCACAGCTTCAACACCAAGGTTTCTAGACTGAGATGAAATATTAATAAAGGGATAAAATAGGAAACTTTCTCTTTCTAAATAGATATTCCTTAGGTAGATATTCCTCAAGTAATCATGCCTTGTTTTAATTACATTAACTACAAGCTGGATTTTAAAGTCATACTCTCCACAGTGACATAAAGCATGACAGCATGGCAGAGAAAGAATAGAGCAAAGTTATTCAAGGTAATGAAGTAATGTACTGTATTGCATTATTGAAGTAAATCCTCCTCTGACAGGTATGCTTACATGTGTATTTTACTGCACACAGCTGGATTATTTGTCTCCCAGTAGCGTTTGGTTTTGGACAGCCTTAAACTTTAAGTGAATCCAGAAGGAACGTTGCTGAAACCAAACTGCCTATTCACCCAGGAAATTAGAAATCTTTGCATTGGCTCTGAGTCACATGTTCTTTAGAAGCCTGCATTTACATCTTCATAATTTCTTATTTTGCCACTGGGATGTTATGACTGAGACTGCTGTCTCAGTGGTCTGGAGTCAATACTTGGATTCATATTGTTCTCACTAACAAAAGCAATAATGAAGACGTTCACCCTGACAATGAGAGCCTGAACTCAGTCTCTTCAGACCGCTTTTGCTCAGATGGTGACATTGTTTGAACAATGTCAACGCTGAGGAGTTCCATAGAACTTGTATTGGTCTAGACCAATGTGGAACCATTCTTAAAAAGATAATGATAGTAAGTTGTGAAAAGAAAGTGATCTAAGTTTTGAAAACACAGAATTAGAGAATTATTGTCATTCACTTGCAACATATCTTGAAGATCTTGAGCTTATGAGAGCATTGTAATTGTTCTCAGTGTGACCAACTATACTGCTTTTCTGAAGTCATAAGGATAGAGCAAATATAAACCATTAGCAATCACTGGACTGCTAAGCAGTTCCCCTACTCATAACAAATACACTTAATACCAATTTACTGAGCAAAAGAGAAAAACAAAAAAAAGGGTGGCAACCACAATGGAGAATTTATCCTGGTTCTTCACCAGGATATCAAATATCAGGAAACTACAGGGAATCACAATCATAAAGATCACATTTTTACAGATTCTTTTTAACAAAAGTATAAAATGTGGTTTCAATCCTGAACCACGGGATTTGTTTTTGTGTCTTTGAGAATACATTTTTAGGTCCATTTTATAGCAGCAAGCAAGTGGAAGACATGCCAAAGTTGGCATATGCATGCAGGTGACGTACCTGCTCACATGGTGGTGCTAGGACTATCTGCTCCCAGATTCTCCTGCCCATGCTTCCTGGACCTCAGGAAACCAACGGCACAACGCTGCTGCTCCTGTGCCTGGTCCTGCTGACTGGGGAAGAGCTGGTTAAATGTCTTGCCTTTGAACTACCCTGGTCACAGAGGATAATTTGCTCCAAGAGCTGCTAGACTCTGAGTCAGACACCCTAGGCAAGCAGCCCTGTGCTGAGGACAGGCTTACTCCTAGCTCACAGCATTTTCTAAAATCATAGACCCTGTGTTTCAAAGCTCTTGAAAAGGAATTTCAGGTTCATGGGGAACAGGAATGTATGGAGTGATTTCTGCCTGAAGGGCCATATTAAAACAGGCTAAAAGAGTGGGTAGAAGAAATGTGAAAAGAAAAAGACTCAGAAGAAGAGGCCAGCATTCTTTCAGATCAGCAACAAAAAACTTCTTTGAGTTAACTTTTCTGCAAATCCCAAAGGACATGCCTTAGATGAGAGTAAGGGATGGTACCAGGTCACTGTGTAAGGAGATGGGCTGGAGAAACGTCAGTCTGCTGCTAGGGGAAGGATAAGGTTGTGAACAGGCAGCTGTTCATGGATAGATATGGCTCATCTGATGGGCCATATCATAATTTGTCATCTTTGAAACTGTCAATGTGATGAGAGAAGTGGGTGATGGATGGACTGAAAGTCATTCAAAAACAAATTTCAGGTTTTTCAGGTGTGGACAGAAAGCTGAGAGGGCTGGGTCATGCAGACAGCAGGACGTCCATAACAGAGGGATCATAAAAAATAGGACAGGAAAGGATTTCCATCTGACACAATCAACTACCACGAAGTCACATAAGCAGGTGAAATACCTGGGAGAGTTGACTGAGGCTTCTCAGTCAACTGAGAAGGATAGAAGGGCAGGATAGAAGGGCAGGAGAACGAGGATATTTGGTAAAGGAATGAAAGCAAGACAAGAGTGCTGCTGGAGAGGAGTTGGCTTGCCAGCAGAAGGCAGGAGCATGGAGGAAAGGAGAAAGGAGCTGGATGCTGTATTCTTCAGCAGACATATGGGACAGGGAATATTAGAGAGGAAATGATAGCTGGTACAGCTCAAAGAGAAGATATCGGGTTGAATGCTAGTGGAGTTTCTCATGCTCAGCCACGTGACTGAGATTGTTAAATATTTGCATTGACAAAATCAACTTAAAAGGTAGGAGGGTGCACAGGAACAAATGACATTCTTTACTTGAGTAACAGATGGGAGGAAATTAATTATTCCTGGGACATGTAGGGCCTGGAAATAAAGTACATGACCAAAGAAGAGAGGTTTGTGATCAGCTGGGAATACCTTGAAAGGAGAGAAACGCACAGCTATGAGTTGACCACAGGATAACAATGACATTTTGAAGTAATGCATTTATAATAAAAGTCAACAACAGTCCCAGGATTTACTTAGAGAGAAGCAATTTTTTTAATGTGCAAGATATTGATGATAATTTGTTTATTTTCTGGTCCAGTCATCCATGTTCAATAAAGATTCAGAATAGACCAAACACAGAGACTGGCTACTAAGGTGGTAAGAGGACTTCAAGTCTCAGTTGAAGGCTTTCTAGTGACTTCAACTCTCAGTTGAAGACACTAGAAAGCCTTCACTAATCTAGGAAAATGAAAGTTGAATGAACATTAAGAGTACACTTACTGCCTATAAATTTCTAATGAAGGGGAAACTGACAGAGAAAAGGGCTACTTCTGTTGGCACAGGAGCCAAGTGTTTAATCTGGCCGAAAACTATGAATACAAAAAAGCGATGGTGCATAAAAAAAAAAGTCCTTCCAGGAGCAGTGGCCGAAAAATTTTAAATTTTACTAAAATATAAGACCACCCTTGATAGGGTGCTTCTAGGTGCTTTAGATCAACAGATGTTGTAATTCTTATAGTGTCTGTGTGGAATTTTCCATTTTTACCTCCGTCATGTATTCAAATCTCCATTCAAAACTCACCATTACCTCCAGCCTACATTCACAGTTTTCAAGTGTTTTCTTCCGTGAGACATATCCTTTACTTTTCATACCTAGATAATTTCCTTCAGGAAACTCTGTAGCCAAGCTTCTATAGCAAATTTTTTTATTTGCATCCTCTTTCTCTGGCCATCTTCTGCTGTCACATTAGCTGCTAGTTTTATTTGCCTGGTTCCTACGCTTAAAGAAAAAAAGATCGAAAATTCCCCAAATTCTCATAATTCTGATCTCTGTTTGCAGCTGGCCTCCGAGGCTTTGGTCTAGATCAGCCCTGTCTCTTTGTTCAGGCTTGGCAGACACTGCCAATCTGCAGTGATCAAAGGCAGGAAGCATGCAGCACACCCCCATCCCCAGACTTCTGGCCTGGTTGCAACATAGTCCTTGAACAGTCCCTGAAATATGGTTCCCTGGGCTGTAATGTATTGTACACCCACACAGAGGCTTGCTGACTTCACTATGTCTCTGCCCATGCATGATATCTTGTTTTCCTTCCATAGTTAGGGCACTTTCTATAGGAAAAACTTCATACCATTTGGAATCCTCCAGCGGTAGAAAAGAGTAAGAATTGGACCTGGGAAGCCTTTTGTGTCTTTGTAACGCATAAAGCTGTTCTGAAACATGTTCATTTTGTTTTTGTTTTTTTCCCAAACAAAGACAAATCTTCCTTTTACTTGGCTTGTTTTTTGCAATATAAATTCAGTTTTTGTCTTTCTTCCAAGACCGTGTGATGACAGGGGAACTGCTGAATGATGATGTCATGATAGACTAAAGAGAATACAATTGAGCAATTTGACAGGAAACCTGACTTTTGGTTGGACTGTGCACAATCCTTTGTTTTTGACTGTTTAACCACCCCAATACTATGACTGACATTTTTGCCATTTCAACTAAGGCACAACAGGTCACAGTAAAATTCCTAAAAACTCTTTAGAGTTTCTCACAGTGTAAGGAAGGGAAAACAAAATTGAGTGTCAAAATAGTTCAGAAGGTGATGGACCCTCACTTCAATATATAACATGCTTAAACCGACCTAACTGAACAGAAACCCATTTAGACTAAAATAATAAACTAATGCCAGGTAGGAAAAGACCTAACAATCCTAGTATTTCCAAAGTAAAGCATCAAATAGAATATTCTTCAGTGTTAAAAACTGGCAAAAAATTAAACTTTTAAAGATCCCTTAAAGCTCACTTTTGAAATACTCTGCAGCAGATCCTGCTTCTCAAACTATGTTTCTAGACATAATTAAGAAACGGTGTTTAATATTCTGGAAGACAGTATGGGTGGCTGCTTGCTGTTTCTGAAAACTATACTTTTTTCAAAACCGGAAAAATAACTTGGATTTTATTATTGTTTTATTAAAGGAAATATGTTGTTTGAATATTCTTCCTATAAAGTACTACCACAATTACAGTTTCTAGTCTGATCACAAGTTATTCATTAGTAAGGTGGTGATACAAACCTAGAAAAACATATGATCATAAATTTTCAATGTGAAGCCACTCAGCATCCAAGACAGGCCAATACGTGTTAAAACCATTAAGCTGTATGCTGATAAGTGTACATTCCTTGCTTACTTTTTCCACACCAATACCACCACTTGCATTTTTCTTACTAACACCATGAGTATTCCATTGCAAAGTCCACTGCAAAAGTTCTTTTGAAACAGTTCTGTACTTAAGCCTTTAAGAACGAAGTACTAATACAGCCACTATTCTGGACTACTTACCCATCTCTTCTTATGTATCCAGCCCTGAGGACTAAAACTTACCTATTCCACAGGCTGACTATTTGTGGCATAAAATGTATTTGTGTGTGTGTCTGTGCGTGTGCACGTGTGTGTGTAATTTCATTTTCTGTAACTTAACTGGATTGCCACCTATTTTAGTAATGGCTTCAAAACGAAGTTGTACTCCTGGTAGTCTCAAAAAAATTTCTCTCCCTGTCTGTCATGGGAAAAAATGGGCAACTGAGTCAACATGAAATTCTTGTAGGATCTAAAATTTATTTTAGTTTGATTTTCCTCCTTAGGGGAAGAAAATTTTAAGTCTGACTGCATCATTAAAAAGCAGATTTCCAGTTTTCATGGGAGTCTGTGTTCCCTGTCTCAAGTTATTTATGTGTTATGGCAAATCCCACCCAAAGTGCATGGTTTACATATTTTATGGATTTAACTATGGAAAGAACAACATCTCTACAAATATTTTGAGGTGTTTATACCGTAATGATGAAGTCTTAAATTGTCCATTGTTCTATTTTTTATGTCTATGACTGTATGAATTTGCTTGGTCCTGTAGGCAATTACTAAATTTCTTTTTGTTTTCCCCATTTTGTTTATATCTTCCTTCCATTTTAGTTTCGGAAGTCAAGGAAATCTCTGTATCCAGTTTTATAGGACTTATTTATGAAATTATAAAGATTCAAAGCTAGGTATGAAAATTTAGATTGCTCTGTCTATTTTTTTCTATAGTTCTTTAAACTGCTTGCAGTTCTGTCATGAGAGTTCTGTTCTGAGAAAATCTGCACACAGCTACCTGTGTGCTTTTGATAGCTGAAACGTTGCTTTTGAAGACAAAATATAAATTGAAGTTCTTTTGTACATGCAACTGCACTACAGAAATAAGAGACACATCATTAAACTAATTAAATTGTGTATCCTTTCTTGTCCTTTTTCTTTTTGTCTTCCTTCCCTACTACAATGTAGAACTGAAGAATATCATAGTCTAGTTTTCCATACCCTAATATTTTCAGCTTAGTATTTTGTTCTCTGCAGTCTACTGAGTATTGATATTCCTGCTTGACCTTATAAAAGTATGTATAAATCCTGTTTTTCTTGCTGAGCTACATTCCACCTTGAGAGAGGCATGAAGATGATAGTTTTTTTGCAGGTTGAGTAGATAGAACTACTGATAGATGAAAAATGGAAGCGATCATTTCATCCTGATTTTTAATCCCCAGATCCCATAGAACACAAAGTCCAAATACACTAGTTTTTAAAAACTTTGAGGCATCTGCTTTTGACGTTTCATTATGGTGGTTTGTGAAATATTTATCTGGAAGGGACAGATTGTCACAGGCAGTTCAAACTTTTCTGAAATATTTCCTTTTATAATAATCCACATGCTCAACGTTTCAACTTGCAAATTTTCTCAGAACCGGAGAGAAGAAGAAAGCAAGGTTAGACCTTGTCTCATGGCAGCTGTACATATATCCTAAAATGGGAAATGAAGGGACTGCGGTGGGAGAGCTATGAACAAGTGTGTGAAGAGAAAAGGAGCTGTCACCTCACATCTCCATATCTCACTCCTCTTTTGGAGGAAGCCAGGCAGGGCATTTGTCTGCCAGCTGCTGGCTGGGCTGGTGCCAGGGATGCTCATTGCAGCAGCGGAGGTGATGCAGACAGTGCAGAATGAATCCATGAGGCTGCAAAATGCCGTAACATGGGGATAGAGAAGCCCTGCTGGTGGCACACTGAAGCTGTGGGACCAATGGAAAAAGATGGAAAAAAATGGCTGGTCTGTATGTCTAGATAACAGTCCCCACTAAGGTGCACAGACACTTCTCATAGCTGAGGGAGAAGAGAGACCAATAGCAAAAAGGCAGATAACTAGAAATAACGCACATTGTGTTTATCAAAAAACACAGGCTGGGCTGTGTGAAAGACCATACGGAAACACAGCCTGACCAACCCTGAAATCTGATCAATTGAAAGTGAACTATAATACACTATTCAGTTAAACTCTTTCCAAATAATTCAGTTGATTTAATAAAATAAGCTTTTTTTCTTTATTGAGCCACATTATTTTGGGAGAAAATATGATTCAAATTATTAATTTCCTCCCATTAAGCAGTATCAACATTATCCGCTTCCCAGGATCAAGTTTCTATTATGTGTATTGGATCAAACTCTTAGCTTAATTGTCTTTGCTGGTCTTTTCCTTGCTGATAATTTGGCCCTCTATATTCATTTGATATGACTAAAAAAAAAAAAGATTCTTTTGTTGTTTTTCCACTGCTACCTAAGACTAAACCTAGTGGATGAAAATGAGCTTGACTGCAGAGAACAGTGCAAAGTACCTGAGAACATACCTCAAAACTAGTGCAGCAATATGTGATTAGAGGCTTGGTCAATGCCTACATGGATATGTTGTACTGTTCTTGAGCATGCTTTCTGCTTTCAAGCACACAAAATGTGCAGCAATGCAGGTACTGCATGTGAGGCCAGCCCATTTTTGCATCTCTCATCTGACACGCTCAGGTGGATATTAAACCCAAACTTCACTGCTTCACCAAGAATTGAAAGGATCAACAGAATATTTCTGAGGACTTTTTGACTGAATTTGTATAAAACACACCTTCTACTCTTGGTTATATAGGTTATCTTATACTTACATTTCATGCTTAGAGACCGCTGGCAACAAACATCAATCAGAGAGTAGTGTATACGCATGGGCGGGCAGCCACACTGGAATCCTCAGAGGCAGCAAGGTCTCGGTTTCCCTGGTCACCCTCTGTGTATTTACATGCCAGTGTAATGCAAATGAATAATGAGCTGCTGTGCATTGTCAGAGGGCTGAGGGAGAAAGTTTCATAGTCAATACCTTTGCATTCTTAGGTCATGCTTTGAATAAGTAGATTAGAAATTGTCAAAAGGTTTAACAGTTGAGATGGATGAACTGAAGAACCAGCAGAATCGGCAAAAAATAAGTAGGACCAAAATCAGGTATATTCATCACCTCCGACGTTGGATGACAGATTGGATGACAGATGGGCTGACTTCTTGATTGGACTGTTACATGATAGGGTGGGATGAGGAGACATTCTTGCTCAAGAGATGGGTCCTGGGTACTTTCTATGTCCATTTTCAGTGCAGTGAGGAGGACGCTGGTGATGACTGGTGATGAATGGCAGGTCTGTGTCCTGTCATTTGAGCAGCACCAAAGCTCAAAATTTAAGTTTGAAGTGAGCTGGAGGTTTTAACATATGACAGCAAAATGTGAATCACAATTTAATGGCCCTTTTGGTGCTCAAAATTATGAACTCGGTGTATGAGGGCACAGCCATTTAGTTACGTATGTTTTAAAAACAAAGAAAAAAAAAACAAGCAGAATTTTAAAATAAAAGCTCCACCTCCATATAGGAAATATAGTGGCCAACTGTCCAGGCAAATTCACTTCTCAGTCATATTTTGACTCTTAACTGTGATGTAACAGTTGCCTGTGAGAAAGTTAGGAGGAAGATGTGATCTGGAACACTTCTGCTGTCACATCCACTGCTATTTCCAGGAGGTGGTATCTTACAGGTGAAAACACATAAAAATGTATTCTTCTTCCTTTTTGGAAAACTCTAGGCTGCTGCTTGAGCTTACCCATTTCCATTTTTTACTGGAAGTCCCTGTTTGTTTAGGTCAATTTAAACGATCCATCAAATGAATCACTGCATTTTAAATGCTGGAAGGAGGGGCATTATGAAAGGCAACAGTTTGCTTAAGGTCCCTTAAGTACGTAGTCTGCAAAAACAAACTCCATACAATTTCACAAGGATAGCTGGAGTGCAAATGATTGAGTAATGAAGGCACTAAAAAACCCACAACAATTTGGCTTCATTAGCCTGCTGCTTCTATAACAAAAAAAACCATATCCATAAATGACAAGGGATATCTATTTTATTATTTGTATTCCTTTCATCACGAATTTGGGAGAATATAGAGTAAAAAACTACTAGACTTTTTGTGCTTGCACCTCACGTACTGCAGCAGTCCTGAGTGGGTTGTGATACTGAACATCCCCATGATGTTGCCACAGAACTGGTGATGGTGGTGTGGAGCATTCCAAATTTATCAGCTGCTGCCTGCCTTTGGATACCATTGCCTCAGCTTCATTAACCACCAGTTTCCCTGAGCACGGCCTCACTTTCTGAGCTGTGTGGGCAGCTCTATCAGGTTGCTGAGCTGCTTCTGGTAACAGGTGGTTACCTTCTAACCTTCTAATACAGATGGTAGTTATTTTCTCCAAGAAGGCTCAACCCCAAGAAGGAACTGCCTAGATTATAACAGAAACACAAGGAGTGGCAACCATGGTGAAATCAGGCCGACCTGCAGTAAGAACAGAGCAAACAAGACCCTAAAGGGTGAGGCACCAGGAATTATCATCCTAGTTTTATTTATTATTGTGAGGTCCCATCACAAATTAGAGCCTGCAAGGAGCCACAGGCATTAATCCTACTTGGATGGTTTCTTGTAAGTGTGGTTGTTAAGTTGCATGTTCTGCATGAAGAACAATGTGTGAAATGCTATGAATAGCTTATGAATATACCCTGGCCATGAAGAAAAGTCGATAGATTATAAATGTGGATGATTTATTAATTGTTTAATAAAGCACAAGGACAGTAAGAATCCTGTCATAAGTATGTCCAAACTATCTCTCAATTAAGAAAAGGAATATTCTTTTACTTGAGAAGGAAAAGGTTTAGAAGAGCAAAGGATATGAGTCTGAATGAATCCTTGATTAACCCACAAAAGGACTGGGTAGAAAATGTCCTGTTTCTCCTTAAAGGTGCAGTTTTCTTCATTGATTGCAAGTTTAGGATTTAAAGATTGTAATGCATGCCACAGGTTTGGTGAGTGGCTAAACCGCTTGCTAACAGTTACCAGACAGCAAGGAAAGCCCTGGAGAAGTAGATATATGCATGGTTTACTTTTATTTCTAGTCATCCTTGTTCATAACTTCTGTAACCATGTTGGCTATGCTTAGATTTTGTAAATAAAATGTTTTTACTTGTTATTACCCTAACCCTAAGTAAGGGTGATTGGATGATTTCAAAGCATCTGGCAAACATCAAAGCACACCACCCAGACAGGCACACGAACCTTCGCATCTGCTGTTGGCTCACTCCTGCAGAGTGAAGTGCTCCAATACATTTCTCCAGGATAGCTAAAACAGGGTAAAAATTATTCCCATTAAGATGTAGAGGTGCTATTGGAAGTTAGTTTCTATGGCATGGGCTTTGTAGACTAGAGGAATAAAGATAAGTTCTGGTCCTGTTGGTGTCAGGAAAATTGCTTGGGCTGTACCAGCTGAATGAACCCACAGCCTCCTTCTGAAGTCTCCAGCCAGAGACTTCAGAAAGCAAACAAGATCATCCCAGACATGTTTGCTTTCCTAGTATAGAAATAAATATGGGGTCTCACGTATACTGCTTTACATCATCACACTTGGATATTTGTGTATTTGTCTTTATCTGAGTTGCTGTGTGAAAGGTGAGAACAAGTTTTTGTGTGTTTGTTTGGTTTGGCTTTCTTTCTATTGTGATTTTGCTGGTCCTAATAAGTCAGCATGAATGATAAGACTAGAGAAAGAGCGCTGTGGTAGGTTGATCTTGGCTGGCTAGCAGGTGTCCACCCAGCCACTCTCTCACTCCCCCTTCTCAACAGGACAGGGGAAGAAAATATGATTAAAAGCTCGTGGGTGGAGATAAGGACAGGGAGATCACTGCAATTTACCATCACAGGCAAAACAGACCTGACTTGGGAAAGATTAGTTTAATTTCTTGCCAACTAATAACAGAGTGCAAGAGCAAGAAATAAAACAAAACTAAAAACACCTTCCCCTCACCCTCCCCATTTCTTCCCAAGCTCAACTGCACTCCTAACTCTTCTATCCCCTCCTCCACTCCCTGAGCAGAACAGCAAGATGTGGAGTGGAAGGTTGTGGTCAGTCCATAACACTTCGTCTCAGTCTCCCTTTCCTACTTACACTGTTCTTCTGCTCCAGCGTGAGGTGCCTCCCACAGGGGTCCTTCATGAAACTCTCCAACACAGGTCCTTCCCATACGCTGAAGTTCTTCATGAACTGCTCTAGCATGAGTCCCTTAGGACATAGGATATAGTCCTTCAGGAATGGATTGGTCCAGTGTGGGTCCACCATGGGACCTGCCAGAAATCCTGCTCCTATGTGGGCTCCTCTCCATGGGCCACAGCTCCTGCCAGGACATGGCACGTGCATGGGCTCTTCATGGGCCACAGCTTCCTTCAGGGCCCATGTCCACCTGCTGCACCATGGGGTCCTCCATGGTTGCAGTGGATATATCTGCTGTGACATGGTCTTCCTTGAGCTGCAGGGAGACAACTTGCATGACCATGGTCTTCCCCAGGGGCTGCAGGGGAATATCTGCTCAATGCTGGGAGCACCTCCTCCTCCTCCTTCACTGACCTTGTTGTCTGCAGCGTTGTTTCTCTTGCATTTTTTCACTCCTCTCTCACATAGCTGCTGCACAGTGTTTTTTACCCTTTCCGAAACATGTTATTGCAGAGATGCAAGAAGTGTTGGCGATGGGCTCAGCTTTGGCCAGCAGCGGGTCCATCTTGGATCTGGCTCTGCCCGACGTGGGTGCAGACCCCTGCCTTTCTCACAGACCCCACCCCTGCAGCCCCCCTGCAACCATGTATACCCAACACAAACACCAAGAAAACTAAATCCTCCAAAGACTCTCTGGAATATCAGAGATAGAAGGTCTCTAATCACAGAGTTTCCTTGCCTGTGACTTATGCCGTCCCAATTGAAGTATTAATATATTCAAGAACTTCCATCAGTTTTAGGGCAGGCTGCTGTTCTTCTGATAACATATATTACAAGTCAAATTGCTGTTCAGAAATCTTGATGTTTCGGTCATTTGGCCAAACAGACCAAACTGTACCAGTGTCGTTCTGGTAACAAATCACACAGTCAAGAAGTGAACAACAGATAGTCAAGGTAAGAAAGTCACAAACAACTTCATAACCACGGAGATGCAATTGCCATAGCAAACCCCATTTAAAATCTCTAGCTGTGTCAACTAAATGAGTCAATGATTGTCTAATGAGAGTGCAATTTGTTAATAATGATGAGTGATAAACACACTCTGTTTAGTGGTTCAGATTGCATAGTCATCCCAGCTCTTTGATCAGCCAAATTGGAAATTTCATGAGACACTTGAACCTCTTGAAACATTTTCAATGTTTTGTGCTTTGGCTAAACCAGAAATATATGAAAATATCTTTCTGACGCTGTTTTGGTACTTCTCATAGTAAGTGCCACCAAGAAACAAAGACCTAGAAAAACATGGAGGTTGAAGACCTAACTAAGGGAAAGGGTAAATTTTGATTCAGCTCAATGGATGGTTAATGGTGTAACATTAATAATTTCATCTGAAGTATTACGCTGATTTCAATAAGCCCTATATCCATATTTCCAATGTAAAACTCTTGCATCACCCTTTAAAATATGAAGAGAACATCTAGAGAACCAGGTGATCTCATCTTGTCCAGACACTTTTATATTCCTTTTGTTGAATTTTATCTCCACATTGGCTTATGTATCCAGTTTTCCCATCCATAGACTATAGTGTTCATGATTGACCTTGTATTAGGATAGATGACCAGTAACCCATTGACAAGACGATCTGAGGTGTCTGAGAGGTTAAAATGCAATAAAAGACTTTTAATATCTTTCAAATGTCATGGGTGATTGACTGCTGTTTTATATGAAGAGGAGAATCTACGGTTTTAGTTTGGGTTGAGTTTTAGATACTGTCTGTAAGCATACAGCTGTACAAAACCCATCATTTTTTGCAGCTCACGTAGATTCAAACTACCTGAATATTCTTCATCAAAGTCCACCAAAGGAAGCAAATAAGCACAGAAATGAAGCTATAAAACTTAAACTATTTGAAAGTTTGGTTTTTGGTTTTTTTTTTTTGTCAAATCAGATGAAGAGTGTAAGATTTTTCTTAGAGCCTATGGAGAAAACAGCTCTGCAAACATATTTGTTCCAAATACAAATAGATATTCAGAAGCTTTAAAGAAACTGATCTGAGTTTTGCATTGTAACTCACCCCTTAACAAGCTGTATTTGGAAGGAAAACTACATGAAGAACTGTATTAGCAAGCACATAGCTGGCAGATTTGTAGAAGCGATTATTCCCAGCAGCTCAGCTTTGCAGTCTATGGCACCTCTACACCTCTACCTCTACAGCACTGTCTATTTCAGGCCCACAGTGCAAGAGAGACATTGAGAAACCACAGCGACGCCGGTGAAGGGCCACTACCCTGGAGCCATGCCATGCCAGGAGAAGCCAAGGGATCCGGGCTTGCTTAGCCCAAAGAGGCAGGCCAAGGCAGGACTTCACTGTTGTCTTCACTACTGAAAAGGTGGCTACAGGGATGACTGAGATTCTTATTAGAGGTGCACAGGGAAGGCAAAGGGCAATAGTTGCACCTTGCAACAAGGAAAACTAAAACAATTTTTACAGTGAAGCTGGCTAGGCATGAGCAGGTTGCTCAGGAGACTGTGGAATCTCCATCCTTGAAAATATTTGACATTCACCTGGACAAGGCCCCAAAATAACCTCAGCTAATTTTGAAGATGGTCTTGCTTTGAGCAGAAGGTTGGATCAGAGACCCACAGAAGTTCCTGACAGCCTAAGTTACTCTATGATCCCATGATTTCATTAGAAATTAGGATTGTAAACTAAAATGTTATTTCAGAGCCTCAATAAACTTGAAGAAAAAAACTTTAAAAACTTGAAGTCTTTAAAAACTAAGAAGGACCCTTTCATATTGATCCTTCCTCTCAATTACAAGAGATGCCTCAGCAAAGCATTCAAAACTCATTAGCAGGATTTCATCTTCCCCTGAAAAAAATCAGGGAATTAAAAAAAAAATATTGTTTGTTATTTGTCTTCTGTATTTTTGGCAGTGCTTTGGTGTGCTTTTTTTTTCTTTTGCATCACATTGCATGATTAAGTTCTTTTTTACAATCCTTTTAATGTTGTTTCCAGGGGGACTTTTCCAGCAAAATGCCAGATATTGCAAAATATCATAATAAAATAAAAGCAACACTGAACCACTTATTTTTTCTCAGGTCCCTATCTTTAATTGATACTACAGTTCATAACTCATCAGAACATTAATGGGGCAAAAAAAAACATTGGAGATCATGGTGGCCTCAGTTAGCTGTGGTAAGGAAAGGTTTCTTAGGATTTACATACCAATATTGCGCTACTGGTTGCTATGAAGTACTTCTGAAAATCCCCTTTAAATTAAATTATTTTTTCTTCATACGTAGTTCCCATAAAAATATTCTATTTCTGCACTGGCTATGGAAAACTGCTGCTGACATTGCAGACAGGTTCCACTTAAACAGATGCATGTGCATAAATATTTAAATGTAACTGAGGAGATAATAGCAAATAGTTTTCCAATGCCTTATATTGTGTTTTATATAATTTAATTTAAAAGCAATGTCAGACAGATTTTTTTTCATACTTTACCCATAAGAATACAACTGTTAACACTTAAATACTCAAGCTCTAATCACCTTTAAAAACAACCACAGCCCTTTGCTATATTAAAGTGATAGGAAATAAATAAATACAAATAAAGGCTGCTAAACTGGGAATGCAGCTAAAAACACTTGCTAAAAGTGAGCCACACTGTTCTGGAATAAGCGCATGAAAACAATTTTCTGAGTAGGTAGTATCTTTTTGCCCAATGCGAGTTAGGGTAAATAGAATAGTGGAAATTTTGTAGGCTAGCTCTTGGAAAAGGCCCCCCCTTTCAGACTCTCCCTCCTTCTTTAGGCACCTTGAAAGTGCCCCACACGTAATTTATGAATTACATTTTATTTCCTCCCACTGTCCCAAAATGTTTTGAAAAGCAAGAGTGAAGGCTAAGTATATCTCAGTAACTTTAGCATTATTTTGATACGATAACTACCTCCCCCGATATTAAACTACTCTCCCCCCTCCCCTCCCCCCCAAAAAAAGAAACTTTAGAGTTAAAAAGCAAAAAAATAGAGATAACTTAGGGGATGGATGTGTGCATAAATTTAGTCAACTTTGTATTTTGCAGTAACTGCTTAGCATAACCATATGGTTGTGATTACTGCTCAATACATTCTTCATTCAGATTAGATGTGACAGAGTTCAAAATGAATAATCAATATTTCCATGCATCTAAAATTTGTTCCCAACTTTAATACAAAGTTTTGAAGAGTATTACTTCCTACTCACCCTTCCCTCCAATTTATGTCTTTTTTTCAGCAAATTTACCACTAATAAAAATAATCGTTCCTCTCTCATTAGGTTTTTATGAGGTTTGTGAGGCACAGAGGTTATATGAACTGAACCCTGTGGTGCCACCTGAACAAAATTATCTTTAAGACTAGAAACCAGCAGCTATCACAATCCACACACTAACGATAGGGACATTGCATCAGTCAACATATGATAAAAAACACATGATCTACTAAAGAAACATTGCAAAATTACTTTCTTTTCTATTTTTAGCCCTCTGATACACCAGGATTTAATAGCAGGCATGTGACACCTGACAAATTCATGCCCTCTGTTCAGCACTTCCTCATAACTACTCAGTATACATGTGCAAAATTATGACTTGATTTCCCTTTTCCTATGCCCTGTATTTGAGAGGATCAGAAATCTTATTCTAAAAGATAATTACCATGAATTGTTATGAAAAGCAATGTGTTTGACCCTATTCCCCTTCTGTTCAGACTGTGTCTCATTTTGGAATTTTTATTATTCTGTCCAGTATTATCCTGCAGTATTTGCTTAAAAAGGGATGATATTTCCAACCGATTTGCCTGAATTTGTGGCACTGCTCATAAGAAATTCATCCAATTTCCACTGTATATAATGGCTGCCCAATATAACAGATGTTCCCTCTTGTAACCCTTGATGCTTTCTTTGCCACACTGTCATACAGGTGTTAAATGTAATATGGGACATCTGAAAAGAACATTTCTCAGAAAAATACAGTAAAACATGAACTACCCAAAGAGTACTTGGAACACATGTGAGCATTTTGTCACAGATGGCAAAAATAGATGGTTGTGAGACTTTTCTGGGTTGCATCCTAACAGAGGAGGAATTCATTAAGAATGACAAAGTAGAAGAAAACTGGGTCAAGACTGGATCAAAAATAATAAAATACTAATTTTAGGAAAAGAAAAAGAAACAGAAATAGCAAAAGAAAAGGAATGGCCTCCAAGAAAACAAAATTTTAAAAGCCTATGGACTAAGGCTAGAGAAACAAGTGTAAGGGGATAAAGAAATTTTGAAGAGTTACTGGTCCTCTGAAGAAGTGGGAGCAGAATGAATGCCCCATTAGACAGGAAGGATGCAGGAGCAGAGGGGCCTTCCAGCAAGGTCAAACACAAAAAGGAAATATGCAGGAAGGGGAAACTAGGACAGATTGCTAAGGACAAGTATAAATAAGCATGCACGGCTAAAACCAGAATGGGAAAGTCACTAAAGGAGATATAGCTAACAAGAGACCTGAAGAAATTTGTTCTGGAAGTAGAAAGAAGACCGGGAGGAGCACTGGCCAGATATTCAGCAGGAGGGAAGGCTATTGTCAAATGATGCTGAGAAAGCCAAAGCTCTTAATGTCATCTTTGTATCAATATTCACTAGAAAGATACACTGGAAACATTTTTCTAATACCAGTGACAAAAAGGTAATATTTCACACTAGAATCATTAACAGCAAATTAGGGTCTAAATCATGTACTTCAACAGATTTTATTTATTTTTTAAACCATGTGATCCTGACAAACTAGGATGCAAATAATAACTGCCCAAAGCAATCTTAGAACTGGTTACTGATTAACACTGAAAATTCTTGGACCAAAACATTGAAAAAGGGCGATACTGGGCTCTTTTATAAAAGTTAGAATTGAAAATCACCTAATATAATTTCAGTTACTGGGTTGTTACGTATATCTATACATTCCCAAAGAAGATAACAGCACAATGAGAAACAGACAGTTGTCCAAGGTCCAGTCCTGTTGAATATTCCTACCGGTGATCGGGCAGGGGAGCAGGCAGCAGGTTTACTACAGGTGCAGTGAAACAACCTGACAGTTATCACTGCCACATTGGAGCAGAAAATGAAAAATCAAACAGAGAAATCAAACAGAGAAACCAGAGAAGTGCAGGGTACCATATGCAGACAAGAATTGACAACTGCGCATGGGGTCAGGAACAACCAGCTTGGGCAGCAGCGCTGAAGAAAAGGATCTAAAGATCATTATGAAGCATGTGCAGAACAAGAGTCACCATCATGATGCTGCAATCAAAATACAAACTCCCAACTGGACGAATATAGCCCACCAGGTGAGAAGCAATCCCTCTGGTCTACTTAGGTCTGGCAGTGCCCCGGCACCATGGCCCATTTAGGGTGCTGCGCCAGCTTTGTGTGAATGAAAGGAGTGCAGAGGAGAGTGTTCAGACACTCAGAGGGCCACAAAACATGAGTTGTGGGAACAAGCTGCAGGACATGAAGTCGGTTGGGCTGTTGAAGAGAAGCTTGAGATCTGGCACATGTGTCCCTTCAGCTACAGAAAAGAATCTCAGGAAAGGAAGAGGATAACAGATCTTCTCTTCAGTGAATGGGACAAAAAAGTGCCATGCTGTCATTGCCATGAAAACTCAGATAAAACACAAAGGAATGATGTCTAACCTAAAAACAGTTAAGCATTGGAATACAGAGCCTGTGCACACTGGAGAATCTTCACCATCGCCAGCCTTTAGGAAGAGATTACGTAAACATCTATAATGATTGGCAGAGATACAGAGGCAAAGTATTTGCGTTTTGAGGTCCATTCTTTCCCTGCCTTCTGTAATAGCAATTGCCATAAGAGACCAGGTAAGTGCAAAAAAAGTTGTGTGATTTCAGTACCTATTTTATCAACCACCATAATTCATTCCTTTTGTCTGTTTAAAACAACCAGGTTTTGAAAGTATCCCCATGAAAAGTTATTTTCCTAGAATGTTCACTGGAAAGCAGAAGTTGGAAAAATTGAGGGAATAATTCTATTTAGAACCTACATGAATAGTTCACAGAGAAATCTGGCTGTAGAGAACATCCTCTCTCAGGAAAGGAGCTACTTCCAGAATTCTGACTCTGGCATGAGTCACACCTCAGCTGAGTTGGAGAGTCATTGCAGCCAATTGTCAGTGGCATCTTCTAGGAAATGAATTAAAATCCATCTGCTGACATGCACTGAATGGGCAAATGATACCAACCAGCAAATGTGCCTCAGTGCTGAAGGTGTGATGGACACGTAAGCATCCAGGTGTAAAATGTCAGAGACAAACTATTAATTTAGGTTGGAACTTCCGTGGGCTCTCATGAACTGCATCAAATTGGCTTCCAGGTGCAAGTGGCCCCTCCAGGCGCCAGTCCCAGAGCAAGAATCCTTAGATCCCTCTTATAAAATGGATGTAAGAAAAAAATCAATCCCCTTGTGTCATTATCAGATTTAAATAACATTTTATTTTCTTACTATTATATTAGAGGTGAAGATGCTTCCCTGATACCTGGGAGCCTACAGCACCTGATGCCTGCTTTAAAAAATCTTTTTTGCATTGTTTATCATGCTGTCAAGCACAAAATTTCTGCAATTAACTTTCTCATCTGCATATCTGCCTCCGGTGAAATTTGTGTGTGTGTGTGAAAATTTAGGCAACATGATTCAGTCATTTCCAATCATAAGACAAAGAAAAAATACATTGTTTTCCTCATATTAAAAATCTTGGCAGTGCTGCTTTTGTAATATAGCTTTACTTGTGTAAGATACAAATTTTAATTGAGGCCAGCCACTGACAGAGATGGCAGCAAAAGTCAGAACTGACTTGTTTGCATTTTCCACTACTCTGCACTGTGCTGCTTTCACAGAAGACACTGCTGAGAAATTCCCTTAAGTATCTCAGGAAAATAAAAAGATTTTGTGATTTCAGGTCAATAAGCCCACACCATTTCAAGTGGCCTTTGAGATCAGGTGGGTACACTGAAAGCAATCATAACCAAGCAAATGAAGCTGCTCTTGGCCCTACCCTTTGCCTGTCCCCTCTGAGATGTGGTGCTATGCCTGAGGACATCTGAGCTCCTCATGACTCACACCAGGGTCCAACATGGTCAATGAAAGAGAGCTGAAATCACAGTCAGGACAGTCCATAGCTCTTAAAACTGGTATAGACCAGAGGCAAATGAAGTTGGTCTGTCCCTTAGAGGATGTGGGAAAGTCATTTGTGTTTATAGTCGCAACCTGGTTGTGGATGCTGAAGAGGTAAGCACGGGAGAAGGAGCACAGCAGTATCTTGCTTGTACCTCAGCAATGCTGGCTGCTGCCTTGGCCCTTCACCTGTTACCAGCAGTCAGCATCTAGGAAAGCTTATCTTGCCTTAAATTGCGTCCAGGGCTCATCAGCTACTTTTAGAATATTGCACTGGAAATGCTTCTCAGAGTAGGACCCCCGGCTGGCACACCCAGTCAGGCGACGTTTGCTCTTTCATACCTGATAAATCATAAAGAGAACATTTTTGTATTTAGTTTCTGGAGGAGGTATCAGAAAGAAGAAAAAAGTCTGAATTGGAGCAAAGACTACTAATTTTCCACTGCAGAGGGATCTCTCAGTGTTACAACAATTGAAAGAGGGTGGAGAGCATCTACAGAAGTAGCAATTCAATTGCAATTATCATGTATTTTTTCCTGAAAAAATGTTCTAAAGGAAAAGTGTTTTATTGGAGGTACATCGTTCCCAGTGGTATTCTGCTAAACAATCTCACTTTGTCTTGAGATTTCCTGGGCTGGATGTTCTACCAAGATGCCATCATACAATGCTCCATTTACAACAGTATCTTGGGTTATAAGATGTACCCAGATGTTGTGTGACTCACTATCACACTGTCTCAAAACAACAAAGTTGATTTTTCTGAAGAAGATAGCTGAAAATAACTGATTATCACAAAAGCTTAATTTACACAACTCCACTTTTAATAAGACTGCAGGAGTTTTTGGTGAGACACTGTTTTATTCTCAACATTTCAGGGAGTAGATTAAGCAATCCAAGGCAATTCTCTGGAGCAACTAGGCATCTCTTTTCTTGTTCCCTGTTCATACTCGTTACATCCCATCTCTATTTTTGGCCATTTGGAAGACACAATGCAGGTCATGTAGCTGTAACCCCGTTCTTCCACAGGGGATGACAGGGAACAGTTCTCTCAGTGTTTCCACTTCATCGAGCAGCTGAGGGCAGGATGCACGTGTTCTTTCTCACCAACCCATGGGGTTTATTTCCACAGCACATTCTCTTTGTGTGTTGTGGGTGCATAGGATAATAATAATAAAAAAAGAGTTAAGATAAATGAAGATTTTACCTTTTTTCAAGCTACAAATAGCAAGAAGCTAGATTTTTGTTGGTCCTTACATGTACACTCTTCTTCTTTACTTTGTAAATTCAAATTTTGTTTCTGTGTTCTGAAAAATGGTAAAATGATAATAGAGTGTTTATATAGATGAACCTGTCCAGATAAAACAAGAACCAGCCTGTACTCCACTACTTGTGGAGTACACTACACTACTTCTGGAGTACCACTCCAGAATGCAAAACAAGAATGAACATTCCTCTGATCTCAAAGTATTCTCTGTAACTTATAATTTTATTTTCATTAGTCTGTCAAAATTGTACCCTGCTAAGGAAGTCATCTTCTCAGGTTTATGAATAGCTGCAGTTCCCTGATGAAAGCAGTGCTGCATACTTACCATCACAGGGAAGCAATCTTTACGTATGATACTAGAAATAAAAAGTAAGACTCAAGCCTAAGTGAGATAGACACCCCACTGTTACTTGGTTCAATGGAATGTACGTTCCTAATTCTCATTAACTTATTCTGCAATTTCCAGGCATTTGCTGTGTGGGTTTATTTTCTTTATCACAATATTTTTCAAGGTGGCAACTGGTGAGCATTTTACAATGCATGACTATATTTTAGCAGATGTTTTACGAGTTGGTTGCATCGGCTTTTCTTTCTTTCCTCCCCATGATGAGCGCCTGTTTTGTAAATTTCTTGACCCTAGACACAAACTGAGCAAAATGTGCTCATTTCTAGTTCTGTGCTCTGTGTAGTTCTGTTAGGATTTGTACAAATTCATGGATTCATATACCACAGGTAACAGTGAGAATGTAAATTCTAGTGATTAGGAGGGAAAGAAATAAGGCATGCCTTCTGAAGTAGACACTCTTTATTTGTTATTTTGGTTTTAACCCCTATGATATTACTGGGGTTACCCTCAGAGCAGAGCAGTGGATTTGATTCTTATTTAGAACTCACCAAAGTCACTTGTGTGCTTTTTTCTTTGCCGTCAGTAAACTGTGATCCAGACCGTTCATGGATTAAATTCCTGTTCATTTCATCTCAACTTTCCCAAGGTTCCCCTCCACTTTTGAAGAATTTTACTGACACATTGAAATTTTTTGTGTAAATCAAAGTGATTTTTACTTAGCAGCCTCCATCAGCTTGGTTGGTAAATCACTTTCTAAATGAAAAATGCGGATGTTAAATATGAGGTCAGAGTTTTCATCGGCTGAAAAAACCCAGTCTCTCAACCCCATGCTGTTGGGGTGGGTAAATAAAGAAGTGAGGCTGCTACTGGGAAAAAGAGCAAGTGCTCTCTTCTCATTTCCATTCATGAATCACATTATGCACTGTTCCAAGAAGAGTGTTGCTTGAAGATAAACATCATTTGCAATTATTACATATTACTGAGAGAATCAAATGAGCACACAATCACCAATACGAGCCGCATTTGAATTATGTGTCATCCTTCACACACAAATTAGCAAGCTGTGGGTGCTATCTGATTGGAAATAGGATTTAGGGAGAGTTAATTTTAAGAATTTTAAGCACAAACTTGAAACTTTACTTTGCAAACCTGCAGATAGACTACCAAAAACACTTTTTGCAAGTAGCTCTCAGTTTGTTTAGTTTAATTTTCAGTAACCAGTTTAACTCCAGCTGCTAGGAACTGGTACACATTCTGTCACTGGAACTACTGAGTCAAAACACATATGTCTTTAATGGGGCTTTTGGCAAGCATGGCATAGATGCTATTATGGAGGTTGATACAAATAAAACTAATAGTTTATTTCATGCTTTACAAATAGAAATCAATGTTTAGGAAAAAAAATAATGCAGTTTACACACAGTAAAAATGTTTACAGAGATAAATCAGCTAATAGGTGCATTATACTATTGTTCATTACATCTATGCTGATAAATTACAAGCTAAAGGGAGGGTGGTTGACAACTACCCGTAACGCTCAGAAGGGGATAAATTTTTAAAGGTTAATGAACTTAACGTGAAGGTGTCGATCTTGCAGTCTGAATTTCCTGATTTGAACAGAATGGGATTTCTAAATCTTGTGCATGTTACAGCTTTATATTAAAAATCGAAACTTGCTACATCTTTCAAATTAAATACATTTGGCCTATTTCTAGCAGCTGTTTGGCTCCAAGTACAAGTTTCTTATTTCAACTGCAACCTCAGAAGACACATCGTAAAAGCACTTTTAAATATTGGAAATTCCTGATTTAAGGGATTATTTGTAATGTCTCTTCTGTGGAGGAAGATGAGATACTTTGTTAGATAAAGACATGCCTGGGGATTAACAAACCGGACAGTACACAGCCAATCTCTCACAGATGCAAACCATTTCAACACACTGCACAGACTGAAAGCTAATGTTCCTAACAGTTGACAGTAGGTTTTGGATGATTTTATGTGAATAATTTTAATGCAACCCTTTTTCCATTCAAGCATTGTCTATTTGTTCAAATTTGTTTGGCATTTCAGAGGAACTGCCTACGTGCAAAGTTCATGGAGAGAAAGAAAGGACATGGCAGAAGGACACTAAATTAATGCATTTAAGGGATCCCATTACTGTTTTATGCTCTCTCCGCACGCCCCCTTACTCCTTGGTGCCTGGCCCCTGCAATCTCTGCTCTCCAGCAAGGGGGAACAGGCACCCATCGTCCTGCGCCAAAACACTCAGCTGGTTGCACAGACTCCACGGTGCAACAGGGAGTCTGACTTGAATTCAAATGCAGCAATAAGCATGTTACTAGAAGGGCTATTGGGTTTATGTGGCTGTTAGCCCATGTTACCTGATACAATTATACATTCACTAAAGCCCTAAACCAATACTATAGAAGTTGATAGGAGTTTGTCCTCCACATCATATAACCTTAATATTTTTTTTTTTAAGATGGCATGGCTCATGGCTTATTTGCCACTGATCGTTTCAGGCTGAATTTTTATCCCTGTGTGTGATTTTAGCTGGAGAGAAAATCATGGGTGTCAGACCTGTAAGGATATTTAACTCCTGAAAGCTTTTATTTCAGATACTTTTCAAAAAATACATTAATAATTGAAATTCCACAAAACTGGGAGAAATTTCACAGTAATGTCTTAAACAGCACTGCAAAGTCACTAAATAGAGGTTCCTTGTGATGTCCATGAGGTGTCGGAAGGACCCCGCAGACTACTGAGGCTCTGAGATAATTGAAGAGCTCCATTTCATTGGTTAAAATTACTTGTTTAAGGTCAGGACAATGTTTTACGGGAGTGACGAAATTCATTTGTGACATACTTGGTATAATTTCCGTAGAGAAAGAAACAGGATATAAGGAGTCCATTTGAAGGCCCCAAAGCTCATTGTGATGAAACAGCTAGACAGGGATACTCACATGCTGTGAGTGTACATGATACTCATATGTGTGTGTTTTACGTCAATGTGTGATGAAGTTAGTTCTGCAAGATACTCCTGCAAATCAGTTGTTGCTCTTTTAATTTCTTTGTGTTGTAAAAACAGCTTCAGGCTTAACACCCACCACACCAGCAACTGGACAATGACTAAGAAAGCAAATCTAGTTTCCTTTCCAAGGACTTTCCTCAGGGTAAGATGAGTAGTTTGAAATAATTGGACTGTTTAGGTTAGAAAAGCTGAGAGTAAAAAAAAAGAAAAAATCCTAACACTGTGATTATGGCATTCAATTGTTCTTCATGCCCACTGGCAGTAGGAAAAGAATTCAATTTAATTCGTTCTGTAAAAAAATATTGCTTTCAAGCATAAGTTTTTAACAATAAAGAGAGTCTAGCACTGGAAAACGCTACCTTTGGTTGTTGGAGAAAGTCATTCGCTGGAGGATTTTAAGACAGACATCTATTATAGATGGTCTCAATATAGTCAATCCTCTTCCAAGCAAGAGGATGTCTTCAGTGGACCCCTTGAGATCCCTCCCAGCCATGCATATCCAAGACGCTTGGGAAATAACGTGTAGATAAATCTGGCAGCTTCAGAGAAAGGATGCATGTCAAAAACATTTGTGCAGTGACTCACCATAGGTCGAAGTAAGCATTTGAATGGTTATTTACGGTTGTTCTATTTGTCATTCAGATTATTTTGTTACTCGAGAGCTGGTACAAACTCATAGGCTTCAGCTGCCTGGCATTTTCTATTAGAAAAGATTTTCTGTGATTTCTTTGCAAAGCAGTTAAATTATTTGCAAAATAATTTCAGTAGTCTCCAGGCAAAAGTTCTTAAGATACAAAAGCCCTTTTATTGTCCCATGAACTTGCATTGAGGGTCACCTAGAATATAAAATGGGAAAATGGGTTGTACCTCAAGAGAAAGATGTTATTCACCTCAGTAAATATCTTTTCCAATGAATAGTGATAACATAAAATACCCTAAAATGTTAGGTTCACTCTAGACTGTGAGACATCTAAGAGTTGCCAGGGCAGATGCAGCTGGAAAGAAGAAAATCGAAGATGTTGAATCTGTTTGTGTCTGTGCTTGTGTGTGTAGGAAAACAATTCGGACGTGTGTATTCTAGGTTTGCAGGTGAATATATATATTTGTACATATATATATATGTATTCCAGTCAAATTGCAGGTATATTTCATTCTGTTACACCTATATAGCACTATATATTACCTATATAGCACTAATTTTCTCAAGGTCTGTCTGATGTATTTAACCAACCAACACAAACCTAACATATTTTGGCAAGCCAATTCAACATTTAAATAATCTTCTAATAAGTAGTTATATCAGATTCAAATGTATTTCCTTCATATATTGATACCAAGAAAAAAATTCAGAGATCATGGAAAATTAAAGGCTTACAAAATCATTTAATGATATATCATTATTACAGTTAATCTTTGCACCATATTTTCCAACTCTTTCCTTCATTCTAGCAGCACTATTGCTCGTCTGAATTTTGCTGTCTTGTGAAACTTGATTCCTGGTCTGGAACAGAGTTGCTGACAACTACCACCTTTATTTCTTTTGTGAGCATTGTTATCTAAAACCTCTTTGTGCCTAACTCTTTAGACCAGCAAAGTCTAGAAAAGGACAACCTCCCAAACAAATTCAATGCCAGAACTGTGGGACTGGTTACAGTCTATTCAGCAAACACAGTATCTCATGCTAGCTTTTCCTTTATGTCTAAGACTATTCATGAGCTTTTCAAGACTATTTCACCAATCTCAAATACTTTATATGTATATAGTCATTAAGGGTACCATCTGCACAACATCTTCATGAGGAGTCTGTCCACAGCATTTTGCAAGCTTACTGGTCAAATAATGGTATAAGACTTAGCAGTGACAGCAACAGAGGGTAGCAGTGAGAGCTGCACAAGGAAAAGAGGTAACATCAAATGAGCATATTTGATATTTTAAACCTAATTAGATCCTAAACATGCTGTGGCTTAAAGTGACTTTCTGTGCCTTAAATATATGCTTAAGGTAGGATGTGCTCTCCAAGTTCACCTGCCATAAGACCAGACCACCTAAAGTAAATGAAAAATTAAGGGTCAAATCCTGCCCTACCTTAAAGCTCACAAAAAGTCTTTGGAATTCTTTTACCTTGAAGTTAGTGAGTTTGGGCTAGATAGAAGAGGCTGAGTTGAGTTTTGCATTGATAGCAGTTCCACCGAATATGATTTACAGCTTTTATTCATTATGGCCTGTTTTTAGACTGATACTCAGAGCAATGGATTTATTTCCTTTCAAAAAAAATAAATGTTTTTGAAAAAAAGCTTAGCTCACTGCCAGGTTTCAAAGGAAGTTAAATAGCCCTAACTAAGAGGATGGGTCCCTTTGGGTGGCCTGGAAATATGGGCAGTGAAAATGGAAAGGAAAAGCAGTTCACAGGCTGTTTATAAAAAGCATGAAAAAAAGCACTATAAATGTTCTAAGCATTATTCCAGTTGCAACATCAGTTTGAGGGGGAAATGGTCCCTGCAGGATGCAAATCAGCCACAAAAAAATGTGGGATTTGCTCACAGCAAATTAAAACCAGATCAATTGATTATCAGGGGACAGCATTCAGACTTCTACTCTGCTGAAGGGAAATGCTATAAAAGCTGCTCTGTTTCTCATGATATGTACAATAGGAGTCCAAATCAGGGCCCAAGTGTGAGCTCAGCGAGATGTTCACATCACTCCAACCTCTAACAATGCAGATAAAAATTAAATGGAGCTATGTTCCTACATGTTTGGTTCATTTAGAAACACTTATTTTCACGCCACGCTGTCTGAGCCCAACAAATTACTCCTCAGCAAAGGTGTGAGAGGTAGGGACGTGCCACTGCCCCAGCTGCATGGTCAGGAATGTTGAAACACAGAGGCTAATGATACCTGAGTAGAATCTCCATCTTAGTCACTTGTTCCCATTTACACGTCTTCATAACCACAAGATTACCCTTACCCATGGTATTACAGAGGATTGGTAGCAACACAGATTCTGCACTCTCCTCAGACCTCTCACCACAATAGGCATGTTTATGCCTGAGCAATTGGTCCTAAAAATATCAGTCCTTTTCCAAATAGCCCCAGATCCCATGACCAGTCCAATGGGTGAAGAATAATGACTCGGAGAATTTATAGATAGATGGGGAGCAGACAAGCTGAAGGAAACCAGGGAACATGGCTCTGCTGCTGGATGGATTATCTGCTGTTATCCCCCACAGAAGGACCACAGAAGCAGGAAAGGCTGTGACAGACTCAGGACCACACCATGCCATAGACAGGGACCCTCTGTCACCCAGGGCAAGTTGGTGCTGTCTCCCTCAGGAGCCCTCTGGCACCAAGCTCAGCAATCTGGGCTTGGCCAGGATGGGAAGCAGAATTAGTCTCATTTGTTTGGCTCTAGACAATGCTAGAATAAATAGCTGCTCAGCCTTTGAGCTGAAGCACAGATGTGCATCAACCAGTTCCAGTTTGTTTATGAATTTGTTTCTCTTTTCTTGTTTTGAATACAAACAAAAACCTCCAGAAAGGAAAGATAAAGACTGCCCACAAAAAAAAAAGCTATCTATGACCCTTGTGGCACACTGACAGATCTCTGAAAAACAAACAGCTCCATGAGCAGCAGCAGCATAGATGAAACCTGATTCCCAAAGCTTTGTGTCGCAGGGTTGCTTGGTCATGCCCTGACTACAGCCTTCTCCATAGCTTGTATTTACATTCATTTTGCCTTCTGGTGCAAGACACAAGCTGTGACGTGGGGAGGCCGGAGACAAGGAGGACACTTGGTCTCTGCACAGCTGGGACAGTTTTGCGGGCAGCACAGGGTCCCAGGTTGGGTATCAGGCTGGGTACCACGTCTCAAGCAGACATGGTTGAACCTGGCCAATGGCTAAATAGTCGTTGGATGTGGAAATAGCAGCGGCACAGCACAAATGAACTGAATTCTCTTCAAAAATGAGATACACTCCCAAGAGCTGCTGCTATTCATCTTCCTCAGAAGCACATCTCCCTGTTATGTTAACAGGCTGTGACAGTGTTTTAACTGCCCCTAAGGATTTTAACCCAGGATTCTCAGGAATTCCCATAGCTGTGTCACACAATTTTTCACCGCAGTATTTTCTGTTGGAAAATGCACCGTCCTTTAACCCATACTGTTACGGAAGACTGAAGTTTACTGATTATTGGCATTGAAATCATTATTTTGTATGAAACCATTCACAACAGAAAATACTGCAGATAGTTCTACATTGCTTCATTCAGGAAGAATAATGTTTACCCATACCAATTAACTTGAACATAGCAATTAAATAATTCAGAGAAAGTTAGGATGATTATGGGAACAAGAGAAATCTTCACTCTAAATCCTTGTTTCAAATTTGTGTCAGTGCTTGTTTATCCTGAGCCATGACTGTTCTGTCAGTGAAGTCACACAGTATTTCTGGGCCTGTTTAGGAAGAAAACTGGGGTAGCAGATCTGTTATTTTCCTTTTAAAATCTATAAATATGAGCTTGGTAGTTTTTGGCTATCTCCCTGCAGCTGACGTGCTGATGATGTCAGGAGCAATGTCAGAGGTTAAACACATATGAATTTAATGTCCCATTCCTGTAACAGAAAAATCTATGCTGCTGCTTTTCTGTGTCTGTTCTGTGACTAAAGAAAAGATTTAATTCTTTAGGCCTGAGTCTCGGTATTTTCTAATACAACCAGAAAAACCACTCATGTTTATACCCTGCCAACATAATATTTTTGGAGGCAACTGTCAGGTAGAGAACAAGTCAGACAGCCACTAAGGATGCTCTGGCAATTTCACAGTTAAATATCTCATAATCAGAGACTGTCAGAAATACAGCCATGGAAAAGATCTGTGGCATGGGAAGAAAGAGAATAATTATGTAGCTCATCTTTCCATCACTTTTTTGTATGTGGTGCCATTCTTCCTCCTTCTTTCTCCCCATCAGCCTCATCTTCTCTTCCTAAAGTTAAACCCCTCAGTTCATTCCATTGTACCTTGTACATCCCTGCTCATTATCGTTGCTGTCCTTCACAATGCTTTCAGTAAATCTAAATCTTCCTTACCTGTGACAGCTAGTAATCCAGCTGAGGCCTTAACCATGCTCAGTAGAGCACAAGGACAGCTCATGCCTTGCTATATGCAGACCAGTTTTGTGTTTATCTCTTCACAGCAACATGATATTGATGTTCTTTTTTAGCTCAGGATCCACCACAATCCCCAGATTTAAGAAATACAATCTCAACAGCTGGCCTCATCCTTTGTTCGTGCAATTGATTGTTTAAACATAAGTTTTGTATTTGTACTCATAGATTTGTGTCCTGATCTTTATGACTACATCTCCATCTTTTCAAGTTGAATTTGGATTATAACCCTGTCATCCTGTCAGCTGTTTCTCACTGCTCCTAGGGAGTTTGTCAGAAAAGTCTTTAAGCAGACACAGAGTGAATTAAAAAAAGCAAAATTGTCTTAAGGGGAGTCTTGGAAACATCATTTACCACTACTGCAATTAAAAACTCCATAAACTTTATTTTACTGTAATTTGTGTCCCAGATTTGAATGGTGTTACACAGCATATAGCAGAAAGTGCAAGTTGGCAATATTGTCTATAATGAAAACGAACCACCCAAAAAGATGCCCAAGCTTATTGGTGATACAGAGATGGTGTGTTTGGGAGAAGAAGCTATATGTAGAACAAACATTTTCTAAATTAATCTTGGTTCGCTAGTTCCAGGATGTTTGTTGAACAAGGCAGCTGGATAAAATATGGTTACTCAGTTCATAATCTGGCACTTTTTTCTAAACCAATATAGAGAAAAATATTTTTACACTTTGACAGTTGCTGCTTAGCTAAGTGGCAAGTGAAAAATCACCATTTCATGTACTGTCAAAAAGAAATCTGTACTGGACTTCTGAAAAAACAGGCCAGTGGATTTAGTACTAGACTGGACAACAGAGACACCTGATTTCTTCCACTGGCTCATTTCAAGTGACTCAACTAAATCTATTTTAGAAGCATCCTGATTTGGAGAAACTTAATATTTAGCTCTCTATCAAGCAACTACTCTGAGTACAATTTTAGGGGTATTGAACCTCTCTGAAAATACAGTAGTCATTGCCGGTATTTAGCTGTTTTGAAAGTTTGAAAGATCATCAACTGAACCCAGAGACTCAAATACTCAGTGTAATAAGATGCTTCACGTTTTTTTATGAAATGGAACTTACTGCAAATCACACAGGAATAGCTAAATTTTGGTACTTTGAGAATGTTGGCCTTAACTCATGTGATATTCCTCATCTTTAAAATAAAAATAATGGTCAAGTTCCGGTAATAACATCAACCACTCCCACAATTTTGAATGTGACTGTATAAACAAATCTGACGTCAAAGTGTGAGTACATTCTTCAAAAATCTGTTCTTCAAATTTCAGTTACAAATACCGAGGTAGCAGCTGTAAAATAGCAAGGAACTTGGAGAAGAATTTTTTCTGGAAAACGTAGTTAATATTTTGTATATAGGTTCCCATTACAGTTTCACAGAACCTGCGTGACCCTCCACAACATGACAGCTTCTTATCACAAAGAACAGAAACTGGAGATCAGTTGGGAAAAGTAGGTACTTTCGTACCCATAGAATACCATCCTGAAAACTTCTGCCTTTAAATGTTAGTCTATGCTGCCTAGCAGGCAATTGTTTCCAACTTTCCTAAGTTATTTTGGCACATGGTCTTTGCCCTCCAGTTCATAAAATGCTGCAGGTTCATGCAGGGTACTTCCTCTGATTTTCCAAACGTTTCACTTTGTTTCCACATGATTGTGACAAAATTTACTCCATAGGCAAAATAATAAGAAACACCACAGAGGAGAGTATGCATCAAAGTGGAAAGACACACCAGATCTTTATAATTAGCACGTTATGGCTTCTCTGTAGCCAGCCACCAACTGTGTGGCACTCATTCTTCAGTCAACAGGAGATCCACAAAAACCAGACTTGTCACATGGAGCCTTCTACTTTTAAAATGTTGCTGAGACTATGTTTCCTGTGTGAAAGGACTGGCATTAAATTTAGTTTTTCCCTTTCCTCTTCTGCAGTTATCTTCATTAACATTTTCCACCAGTGGGATGTATATTAAGTTTAAATGCTTATTGTTTTACACAGACATGAACACATGGAGTTGTCTTTCTCTCTTTCACCTCAGTATTTTCCTACTCACCAGTTTGTATAAGAGGTGGCCACTCACATTCAATTCTGGTCATTCAAAATGAGAGGCACCTTACCTGGTGCTGGCTCGGCATCACCTGAGAGACCCATCATCTGGTCTGGGCAGCTGATGAAGCTCCCCATATAGTTAAAGGAGAGAGGTCAATATCTCCCATGAACAATTTAGAGCGTCCTTGAAGAGATATCTAAAGTTTTGGGGGTAGATCACTCCCCTGACAGCACTTCTGCATCCATTGCAAGTCAGCATTTGGAAAATGAGAAATAAGTAAGATGAACTTTGCATGGGTTGCCATGGCATTATCCCTATGCACAGGCTTTCTAGTGTTAGGACACTTTAAAAGGGAGTTTAGGACTGAAATTATGATAACCTTTAGCACAGAACAGCTAAATCAGCCTCATGGTGTTAATAGTTCAGACATACATGTCATCTTCACCTGTGAATACATATTTCTCCTAGTCACCAACCAGTGTATCCCATCATGATGTACGATAGTGGCTGAAAATTTTCATGGAATGGTTTGCAGGAAAATATAGGGCATAATCAAAATATGGTTTTATTATTTTTGTGGAAAACAGCTCCTGCCATTCTGAAGTGTAGGGGTAACTTTCAGATCTTTGTTCAAAATGTAAGTTTATTTCTATTTCCCTCCGCCACAAAATCACAGACCATAATTCTGTCTGGGCCCTGATTAAGTGTACACACTGGATGGAAAGGACTGACGTATCTACTTGCGTGGGAAGCGAACGGGAGTCTGCTTGAAAAGAATCTTTTTTGTGAGGAAGAACTGAGAGGCATGGAAAGCTGACTGCCTCATTAGGCTAATTTTTGCAAAGGCTCCATCCTTCAATATGCATTTTGAAAAATTAGATTTATAGAATCCATTTTGATTGTTGAAAGGCAAGCTTCTTGCTCAACAGATCCACTCTCACACAGCTGTTCCAATGAATAGTGACCAACAAGACTATTTTTCACTTCCCTTCAGTAATTTACAAACTAGTACCTTGATACTATATTATATAGGATAACGGAGACAAGGTAAGGAATGCCAAGGTAAAGACGTTTCTTCCATGCACCACCGACCGAACTCAAATCATATGCACCAGACATAGACTGCAGTTACAATTGATTTATACAGGAGATGTTTGTTTCTGGTGGCTTTTACAAGATTAATAATTTTCAGATCCTGGTGCAAAATAACGGTGTTCAGAGTGTGTTGTTAGAATAAGGTTAAGGTATTAGGATAAGAGTGTTTTTCTACTTGCAAACATGAAATCAAGCTAGCCTACAGATAACAGGATTTACTACACTATTTTACATTATACTTTCAGAATGTTATTCTTCATGCTGAACAGTATATAGATTAACTCTTTCACATGATACTTTGTCACCTGGGGCTGTATTCTCATCCTTTGGACTTTTGTCCTTCTGCCCTTCTATGAATTTATTTACAGAGAACAGACCACTAAGGACAAAGCAAGGCAAAACCTCCTGATATCCTTCGTTAACTAGTACCTAAAAATAAAAATGGTGTTAGTCATACAGCTATTTGGGGATTTTATCTAGGTCTTGTGAACATATCATACAAATCAAATCTTTCCGTTGACATTTTGTTCAAGATTAGATTACATTATACATCCTCTATTACATTATACATTATTACATTATACATTCATTATACATCTTTCTTTAAAAAAGAACAGCTTTAGCCTTATCCATTTACTTATAGCCAGATTAGCACATAAGGAAATGGATCGTACAGTGGATATAAGACCACTGGGACATCATGAGCTTTTCATACTGAGTTAACACCTTCCACAAAAAAATCCTTTTTGTACTACAAGATTAACACTTCCTGCAAAAAACCCCACCCTTATATACTCAAAAAACGCATTTATGTATAAACCTCTTCACATAGAAATGTAACAAAAAAAGAGGGTTTGGGGGGGGGGTGGTGTATGTGTGCAGTTTCCAGTGCTTTAAGGTGAACCTCTCTGAGCTCAGTGGGAGGCAGAGGCCAACTCTCCCGCACCAGTCACTGAAGCAATAACCTGCTCATTCACACACCCACGCACAAGCAGACCTGGCGCAAGGCCTGGACAACTATTCCAGAAGCACGCAGTCAACAGAGAGATAAAAGGATCCTGGCACTAGTTCCTCTAGGATGGCTGTACCCTCGGCAATGACTTCATTTATGACCTCTTAAAATGAGTTAAAGAGACAAATTAGCTTGGCAATCAAATTCTTCTCTGATGGCAAGGAGAAAAAAGACAAGTCAGTGCAGGCAAGTTTGCCTGTCTACCTGTCATTTTCCCGCACATTCGCGCAAACTTTGATTTCTCCCATGTCTTCATGCAAGAATGAAAGCCAGAGGCCTAGGCAGCAGCCCCTAGGGTACAATTCATAAAATCACAGAATAGTTTGGGTTGGAAGGGACCTTTAAAAGTCACCTAGTCCAACCCCTCTGCAATGAGCAGGGACATCTTCCACTAGATCAGGCTGCTCAGAGCCACGTCCAACCTTGAGTGTTTCCAAGGACGGGGCATGTACCACCTCTCTGGGCAACATGTTCCAGTGTTTCACCACCCTCGTCGTGAAAAATTTCTTCCTTCTATCTAGCATGAATCTTCCCTCTTTTAGTCTAAAACCATTACCCCTTTGTCCTGTCGCAACAGGCCCTGCTAAAAGGTTTGTCCCCATCTTTCCTGTAGGCCCCCTTTACATACTGAAAGGCCGCAATACGGTCTCACCAGGGCATTCTCTTCTCCGGGCTGAACAACTCCACCATAATTAATAATTACTCCCACCTTATCTGTTTTTGCTTTACATGAGAGCCTGTCCAGTGTCTGGCGTTATCAGACACCTAAGACTTCTCTCAGCTATGCACTTTACGCCTGAGGCAAAGGGAGGCTTGGCAGTGAGTCACTGTGCCAGGCCTGCCCACGTGTGGGTTGCTCCGATAACCCAGCACCCTGTCTAACTTGCTCTCCAGCTCTGCTGTGCCCAACGGCACAAAAGAAGTGCAATGCGGCTAAAAAATCCGGTCTCAGATTTTCGACACTTTTGCTCTACTCCTCTTCATTTAAGAATTTCCTAGCCCTGACAGCATAGCTGACACCTAGACATCGTCTTAAACTTTTCAAATTTCAGTGTTTAGAAACATTAGGCAGATTATCGCCCACTACAATGGGGACATATAGGACTTTATATTTGAGTAGGCCCTTACTTCATTTGAGTAAGGAGTGACCGAAGCTCTCATATTACAGTAAATTGTCATGAATACATGAACTTCTGAAAGATGTGACATTTCAGATGGATCTCTACTACCTGCTAATAAATGTTTTTAAGCAACCTCAAAGACCCAGAGAGGATGCATATGAAGATTAACTGGTTGGGCAAGTGTTTGTACATGTCTGCAATGCTGCCACAAAACCTATGTGCATTTGTTTTATTTGAAAGGCTATCCACATCAATGCTGAACAGATTATTTTGCTAACATAATGACAAAGAGCATAATTTCATCTGCCTTTTGATGGTTAACTTCCTTGCTCTTTGGAGACCACAAATGACACTAAGAGAGAACACAGTGAACTCCTACAGCTACTACAAGCATGGCTGTAATATTTACAGCATATTTCCTTTGCACCATTGTTATTTTGTTTACTGGGAGTCTACATCAAAAAAAAGGAAAACAAGAGCATATTCTGCAGCCCTGAAGTCAAAACCTCCCATTCCTCAAATCAGCATCTAATTGAGATATGTGTGTCTGGCTTATGATGTCAATTGAACGTCATTGTTCAGTGTTTTTTCCGTTTCAACTGACACCACAAAAGCTGATGCACACTGTCAGAGAGTACTGTTTAACTAAACCACAGCGATGGATAAGCCACCTACAAATGCAATGCTTAATAAAACTATGAGCATAAAAATTGTACTCCCTCACACACCTTAGAGATCAGACATGATGGAGCTCTTACCACAATATTACAAACTCTTTACAGATTATTATATTTTTACTTCTCCGGTAAGTGAAGTAAGATACCACAGTAACAAGTGTCAAATCATAGAATCATAGAATCATAGAATGTGTTGGGTTCGAAGAGACCTTTAAAGGACATCTTTAACTAGATCAGGTTGATCAGAGCCTCATCCAGCCTGGCCTTGAATGTCTCCAGGGATGGGGCCTCCACCACCTCTCTGGGCAACCTGTTCCAATGTCTCACCACCCTCATTGTAAAGAACTTCTCCCTAATGTCTAATCTAAACCTGCCCTGCCCTAGTTTAAAGCCATTGCCCCTCGTCCTGTCGCTACATGCCCTTGCAAACAGCCCCTCCCCAGCTTTCTTGTAGGCACCCTTTAGGTACTGGAAGGCTGCTATAAGGTCTCCCTGGAGCCTTCTCTTCTCCAGGCTGAACAACCCCAACTCTCTCAGCTTGTCTTCACAGGAGAGGTGCTCCAGCCCTTCGATCATCTTTGTGGCCCTCCTCTGGACCTGCTCCAACAGGTCCATGTCCTTCTTGTGCTGAGGGTTCCAGAGCTGGACGCACTACTCCAGGTGGGGTCTTACCAGAGCAGAGTAGAGGAGCAGAATCACCTCCCTCAACCTGCTGGCCATGCTTTTTTTCAGGTAGCCCAGGATGCAATTGGCCTTCTGGGCTGCAAGTGCACATTGCTGGCTCCTGTCCAGCTTTTCATCCACCAGTACCCCCAAGTCCTTTTCCACAGGGCTGCTCTCTATCATGTCATTCCCCAGCCTGTATTGATAATGAGGATTGTTCTGACCCAAGTGCAGGACCTTGCACTTGGTCTTGTTGAGGTTTGCTCGGGCCCACCTCTCTAGCTGGTCCAGTTCCCTCTGGATGACATCCCGTCCCTCCAGCATGTCAACCGCACCACTTAGCTTGGTGTCATCAGCAAACTTGTTGAGGGTGAACTTGATCCCACTGTCTAAATCATTGATGAAGATATTGAACAACACTGCTCCCAGTACAGATCCCTGAGGGACACCACTTGCCACCCCTCTCCATCTGGACTTGGAGCCATTGACCACTACCCTCTGGATGCGACAATCCAGACAGTTCCTTATCCACTGAACAGTCCACGCATCAAATCCCTTTAGAGGGATTTCAGATAAAGGCTTTAGAAAAAAAAAGAAAGCTGTAAAAGCAGGTAGATGTTCACCAGAAAGACCATCAACAAGAGCTCTGCCACCCACAGTTGAAATTTATCTTGTGCCTTCCTGGAAAGGAAGCACTTTTCCAGGTCCTATCTCACACACCTCTACCACACAAGCCAAGACCTACCAGAACTGCTGCTGATCCAGACCTAAATTTTGCCCATCCTAGGCCCAAGGCATTTTAATTCTGGAGGGAAATGGACTGACATGAGTTGCAGGAGCTTTTGAAGTTGTCTGGGGGGTTGGAACTCCTGCAACTGTTCTGCAGGAGGTAGACTGGAAGAAAGAGTTCAGGTAAGACTGTGAAAAGAAGGACGATTAATACCCTTCATTGCCTGGCTTTGGTGTTTTTCTCAAAGGGTTTTCTTCTGTGTACACAGCAGAAAATACTCACACTGGAAATTGCTGGAAACATGAGAAGACTTAGCAGAACTGAACTTGTAAGATTAAGGCAAAGAGAAGAAATAGGGAAAGAAGGAGAGATTAACAGCATATGGAAATGCAATGAAAAAGGTGAGAAAGGTCCACTGGGGGAAGAGAACACCCTTAACCAGCAGGTCATTTTGTTTAACTAAAGCAAGCCTCTGTCTCACTGGAGATGTCTCAGACTCACATGGACTTTACGGCACAGTAAGAGCTCAGTCAATTGAAAAGTGTATAAGCTGATCATTTGCTAACCATCCCACCTTTCTGAGACATAATTTGAGCTCAGATTATCTGTAAAAGTGAATACTGGCAGTTATCTGCTTTTTTCACCAGCCTGTAGCTATGTTTCTTCTACGTGCTAGTCCAGCACCTTAAGTTTCTGGTAGTTAAGAGAGGTTTTTTCCTTGCCTTGATCTTCACAGTAGAAGAACCAAAAAACTTTTATATTTCAGCGGTGTAAAAATGCATGTAAATGCAAGTTGCACAAGAAGTCTAGATAGCCAAATACTATTTGCTATTCGAATATCCCAGTGATTCTGTACCACTGTAAGACATGTATTTGCATCTTAGCAAAAATCTCAAGACACCTCTATTACTTTTGGATAATTCCCAACTGCTATGGTATTCGACATCTTCATTCAGTTGATTTTTATCTTCAGAAACTTCTCAAAGATCTCTGCTTCACAGTAATTAAACAGAATACCAGACAGTTGCCAGATCCACACTGCATGTCAGTGTACAATAACAGTTGAAGAAAGCAATCAAAGACCCCAAAGCTTACCCTCTAAGCAAACTGGCAGATATACAAGTAAAATGAGGTCTGGCTGCAAATGATCTTGCAAGACAGAGTTGCATGAGATGCATCAGATCAAAATTTTGGGATCTTTTGAAAAAAAATGCAAATCTGTGCATTTCAGCAGGGTGGAGTAACACAGTATTTTTTAAAAAAGGAAATTTCCCTTGTAGTCTAGCTTCCTGAAGTGCCTATGTGACAAGGTTAATGCTATAAAAATACAGGAAGTGGTTAGACTTTGAAAGCCTTTGCTTCACAGCACGCAACATGCTGCAACTGAAACTAGACTTTTGCTTAGGAAAGTACTGTTATTTTCCACACAACTTTCGGGTATGAAGCAAAGTTACATAGGTCTACAGTCTGTCTCCATTAAGACCTGCCTGTGTCTCACTTTGATTCTTTTGCTAAGAAGCCATTGCTACTGTAAAGAAGAATTTTATCATCAAAAATACATCCGCAATTTTACCATCACAATAAAAAAAAAAAACAGAAACCCATAAAGAAACTGGTTTTGACTATCCCCAAACATGCTAACTTCATGAGCTATATTATAGGGTAGGGTTAACAAAGTCTTTTTCCCCCCAACATCATTAAAAGAGCATCCCAGTCTTCAATATTCTTGCTCCATTGCTGTTTACAGAGTGTTGATAGTTTTCCCTTAATCAGAAGATTAATCTTATGACATCAACACATCAGATGTCAATGAAATGAAAATAAAAAATGCATTTGCAGTTTTTATAAAAAGGATTAATAGTTTGAATTTGGGCATTAGATATGTGTACAGTTAAATAATAAGCTGCTTCATCTCTGTATGAAGTCAGTGAGCATATTTTAGTACTCAGTAACGCTGGAAACAACACTGCTTAATTTACCGGGATTTAGATAATGAACTTTAGATGAAAACTTCAGCTGTAAAACCCTTTCTCATTAAAGCAGTGAAGTGTTTGCTTCATTTTAAGCACATTTAGATTAAACTTGAGTGCATAAAGTTTAACCCACAGAGAAAGTATCTAAGGCTCGTACTTCATTGAGCATATTCAGAATCCATAATAAACAGAACTAGTCTAATTCTGTAACAAAGATATTGGCCTTGATACCACAGTCCCTTAAAGATAATCTACAATAATATCAATTCAGTGAAGTTATTGCAGATTTATTCCAGTGTAACTGAGAAGGAAGATGCATCATTAATAAAAGTAAAAATCCAGAGATGGAAATAGTTTGGAAATGCTCTGACTGGGCTTCTGCAAATCCCCCAGCAAGTGCTCTGTCTCTCTGTGGTGCTTTCCCCTTCCACCTGCCCCAATGCATAGCTCCTTATTTTCCTGCTCCCACTCCGAAGCAAAAGAGGTGAAGACTCCACATGAGTGCTATAAGGACACAGGGAGCAGCACCCACTCCTAGTGTAATTGTGGCTGTCATCTCCCTGCCTGAAAGTTTGACATTGCAATGCCCACTTTTCCAGAAAGGAGGCTAAAAAGGCAGAGATCCAGTACCTGTACCTCCACCCTGTAGGCAGACTACAGCCTAAATCATAAAATACAATATAAATTATAAAGGACAATATGTGAAAGGGAACACAGAGGCATTAGTAATTAGCAGCTGGTGGCTTAACTAAAGGTATTGATGCAGATGTCCAGTGGGGGACAGTAAATCTAATTTCTCAGGCACTGTTACTTTTACTATGGTAATACTAACTTGTTCTTTTATCTAAGACAAATTCCTTGTATGCTATTAATTGATAATAGTGTATTTTAATGAATACAGGCATTGTACAAGAAAGGTGAATTACTGTTGCCTCGGGAATATTAAAACAATTGTCATCTACTATAAATGTACAAGCCTGAAGATTTATATGTGCCGTATTAGCAGACATTTGAAGGGATTTTGCCCTTAATATGCTGTAGCATATGAATTTGAAGTAACAGTTTTCTCACTCAGTTCTTTGGCATTTTCTGTAGTCCATTATTGGTCTTTCAGCTTAACAGCACCCAAGTTCTCAACCACAAATGAGACTAAAGTCCAACTCCTGACTCTCTTAAACAGTAGCCAAAAAGATACCGACTCATGCCTACACTGAATGTACGTTTCCAACAGACGGGTAGCACTGACGTCAATCCCAGCGCAAGGCCATGTGGACTGCACAGCAATCTTTTTATTTGATCTTTCCCACTGACTTCATGCAATACTGATTGCAAGGGTTACTTTACCCCAGTTAAAAATAGCAAAAATCATATCAGTATTTTTTACAAACTTGCAAGGACTGTCACAGTTTTAGAAGATCACATGCCTTTCTCCAGTGTCATCATATCAAAAAGAAGTCAAGCTTTCTTCTAAAGCCTTTTAACATAGACAAAGCTGGGAGCAGTTGAATGGAAATGCTCATAGTTGTAGTATACTATGTAGGTGTGAAAGGCCTGCTTTTGTTTTAGATCCTGACTTGGGAAATCTGTAATTTTTAAGCACCTGTTATTTCTACCTTAAGTCCCATTTTAGACCCAAAAATATATAAATGTGCAGTATAGGAAGGGTCATGTAGCTGTTCTTACAACTATATCGATCTGAGGAGGCAACGCTTTATTCATATGGGGACTTCATTCATACCTGAAGTATTTGGAATCAGGCATAGTTTGTTGAAATTCTTGGTATTTGCAGAAACTTCATCTTTTCCTTTGGCTTTAGATCCTGAAAACATGGAAAAAATATATGTGAAACCATGCAGTTCTTCAGCAGCATGGCAAAGACCTGCCAGCACTGTGAGACCTTCTCGTCTCCGTGCATCTGTTTTCACGGAGGTGATTATTTATCACAGGGATTTACTTTTCACCTAAACTGCAATTCTTTCTTAACTATGTCAGATCTGTAGCCATGGAAAATGGGTGGATGCGCAGGGAGCTCTTTTCTGATGAGGCAACACAGCCGCATGCCCGGTCAGAAACTCCCTTTTATGGTGAGAGGCACGACCACCTGCGAGGCTCCTACTTGGTGAAACACCAGGGGAAAGGCACGAGCTCAGAGGGGTTCAGCTTGCACAGTAAGCCTGCTACACTGGGGGAGCCTCTTCCCCAGATGCAAAGCTGTGCCTCTGTAAAGTAAGAAAGAAAAGAATTTGTAAGGTAGAAGAGACCGTGCAGGAGGATGTGCAGCCTTGCAGTCCAGCAATCGGTGCTTTCTCTACAGAAGGGGAATCCCCAGCTCTTGCTCACTGCTCCCAGGCTGATCGGGGATTGTGCAAAATCACAGCAATGAGGCTTGGAACCCCAGGATCTTCCCTTCTTCCCTTTCCTCTCCTAAGGGGTATGAAAGCCTGCATCACAGCGCTCGGCCTTTGTGCTTCACCAGACTAAGGGAGGCTTCTCTGGGGAGAAATTACATTTTTACACCACTTTGAACATTGATTTCTTCTTCTAATTGTTCAGCTACACTAACTGGCACTTTTTTTTTTTTTCACCTCTGCTGCAAGACAAGCCTTCAAATCTTCTATGCTAACATTTAACCTTAGCCTCAGTTCTTCACCATCGACGTTTGTCAGCCACTATATTATCTTCTATCCCACCAGCCAGCCTAGGATGCACATCCCCACTCAGAGAGACTGGGGGACATATTCTGCATATAGGATTTTATTATAAAATAAATCTGAATATTATTCCATTCTGAGGGACTCTACTCCACAGAACTATTTGAAAATGTAGCTGTTATTATTTCTAATGACTGTCATTTTCCTAATATGGAGAGTTGGCCTAAGTACAGCTTAAAAGCTTTTGTCATCCTTTTAATAACTTGGTTTCAGTATTAAAAACTACCCCTCTGGTATTACAATGGGCACAACCAGTGTGACAGGTTCCTGTGCATGTTCATGGAACTTGTAATTCTTGTTCCTTTTCCTGGGTTTGCTCAGTTGCACTTTCCCTGCTCCCTGAGTGATCCAAAGAATTTGCAGCTCTTTGAGTAATCAATAAGTAATGGTGGTGATTTCTGGAGAGCTACATCTTGCCACTCACTGCCATAGTGCTGGCATGAAGATCTGGGAGTGGAAGAGTTAACCTGATTGAGTTAGTGTGTCCTTGGGCATCCAATCTCAGAGACTATGAGACACATGCATGGTATTTAGCTATTCTTGCTCTTCTTCATTCCACTCCCAAATTTCAAACTCAGAGGAACTCAGAATCTCAAAACAAAATGACCCATTTTACTGTAAAACCACAGACAGATTCTCATGAACAGAGTAAATCTGAAGCACAGAGCTAACATCCTTGCTGTTTGCGGGTGGCCAGCATGCAACGTGGGGCACTTTTGGTTCTGATGCCTTTTTCTATACTCGTATGAGTCAGCATCCTAGATGCACGTATGCCAGAACAGCGGGAACACATTGCCAGTTCTAGATTCAATGTGCTACATTCTTATCCCATAGTTTTTAATGACTTTTTATATGAAAACTGACATCAATCCACCCCATTCTGGCAGTGATATTTTTCAGGGCCATGAAGACTATTGGTAGCGGAAAGTCAAGCACATGCCTAAACATAGATTTAGGGACCTAAGTGAAACATACATCTATATCATTTTGGTCACTTTGCTTAAAGTGCTTCCAGACAAAGATTTCCATATAAAAGTTTAGATGTTGTTTATTGTTATTGTTAAAGAAACCAGACTGTTGGCTTCTGCTGCTAGGCTACATAAATCTGGTTTACTAGGCTACGCAGTAGAATATATGATCGCATTTGTTTTCTCCATTTTAATAATGATAATAATTATTTAATAATTCTTGTGCTATGTGTTGAAAAAATGTTGCACTGTATTGCCACACTTACAAAGATAGCAGAATTAAAGGGTCTGAAAACGGTGGTGTTCCATTTTGTGATTTGTTTTAAATAGCCTTTTTTTATTTCTGGCTGATGTAAATGTTTAGCATTATCTAAAATAACTACTATGATTCATTATCTTCCACGGTCCTGAAAGAGAAATTATGTTTGGTCAAGATGTCTATCATTTAATTAATTCCTAAAATTAATTAAGATTCACGGAAAAAGAAGCTACCTCATCTGCTTTACGGATAAGAAAATATAGGGGAAAAAATGCGAAGTATAAGGAGTGAGAGCTAGAAACAGTGACAACCACCCTTCAACTTAACCTATTACTTTTCTACTTAGCAAGAATAGCTGAGATTTCAAAGCATTTTTTTCATACACATAAGACCGAATGTTTCAAAAACCTTTGGCAGAGGGGAAGGTGTCTTGATGGTTCAGGCACCGTCTGCAATGCTGGAAGGCCCAGACCAGACATCGTTTTCAGCCTCATCTAGAGCAGGTGGTTTCATCTACAGGATTTCAAACTACACATTGGGAATGCCCTGCAGATCAGGAAGATCTGAAGTCACTCTCCTTTTCCATCATCAGATAAGACCATGGAAATTACACAGAAATATTTTACAGCAAAACTTTTCCAACTCATCTGTGATAAAGAATGGAACAGGAAAAAAAAAAAGAGAAGAATTTAATATAAGGGACATTTAGACACAAAACGATTACAAAATTGTAGTAAGCTACTCTGAAATCAAGGGAAAGTGTAATTCTCTTAAAGCAGTTAACAGGAAGAACAGCATTTTTGTGTACATGTTCTGAGCTGAAATTTGAACCTAAAACAACTGTACATAAATTAAGGTGTGAGTGGTCCTCCCTAAACACTTAAAAAGAAAGCCAGTACTGTTCTCAGCCTCATGTTGTTAGTGGTAACAGTTCTCAAGTCCTGATATATGTTGTTATCAGCATTGTTATTTTTACTATTAATCTCAGTCTATGTACGTCAATCTCATGACTTCTGAGGCTGATATAAGTGACAGAAATTGGCAAGAAGAGTATTATTTTGGGGAAAGTAATAATAATAATATTTTTAAAATAAAAATAATAAACTTTAACTGTTGCTCTCTTCCAAGCTGGTCTCTTGTTATTCCTTGAAAATTAAATTGCTGTCAATTACTTTCCAGTGTACAAAACTGTCCTGAATTCAACTGGGATGGAGTTAATTTTCTTTCTAGTAGCCGCTGTGTTTTGGATTTAGTATGAGAATAATGTTGATAACACATATTGTTTTAGTTATTGCTAAGTAATGTTTATATTAAGTCAAGGACCTTTTCAGCTTCCCATAGACACTGAGGGGGAGCATAGACAGGACAAGGTGGTCCAAGGAGTATTCCATAGATGTCAGGTATAAATGGGGGTTGGATGGGGGAGGGTGGGGGGCAGCAGGAATCCATGGTCACTGCTTGGGGTGGGATGGGCAACTGATCATTGGGTGGTGAGAGCAACTTGTGTTGTATCACTTTATTTTGTATATTTTTTTACCTTTTTTTTTCTTCTCTTCTGTTAATGTTCTTTTAAGCTGTCTTTTATCTCAACCCACAAGTTCTTTTCCTCACTTTTCTCTCTATTGTCCCTATCCTACTTGGGGAGGGGTCGGGGGGGAGTGGGTGAATGGCTCCATCATCCTAGTTGCTGGCTGGGCTTAAACTACAACAAAACCAGAAGTATCTTACCATACATTTAGCTCAAAGCAGATGGATTTTGCATATGCAAAATGCACATCATCTACCATAATGACACTGCATTTTAATGTCACACACTACTCATATATGTATTTAAAACAAGTAGATTAATTTCTTCTTCATTCCTACATGGTTCTGTAGTATGCTATACTTACTATGCACTAGGAAGTACAAGTAGACAAAAAAAATCAAACGTGTGCTTTATTGATTCCTAGTAAATGTAACCGAAGTATTCTCTTTATCTGAAAAACTAGAATGCAAATAGCCATGTACAAATCAAGCCTACAGAGAGAGAAATTTTCAGCAAAAGCCAATAGCACATTGAGAGCAGATAAATTTATCTGGTATAAAGCTGAGGACTTCCTGGATACTGCTCACCATCAGTAAACACTACCCATTTGGATATCCTCAGAAACAGCAACATACAAGAAGAATCCAGACTTCTACAACTGGCATTATTCTTGTGTTTGAATAAACATTTCCTTTTCTAACCGCAGTCCATTCATTTATTTGCTTTTGGAATCTCTAACTGTTATGGAAATATCCACAGCCAAAGGGGAGGCAAGAGGAAAAAATGGCAAAGTTTCCACATAGAGCTCTGTCACTGGTATGGCATGTTGCAAACCTGTGGGTCTCCCTAGAGCCACCGCTGTCAGCAACATCAGCACTATCTGTGGTATTTGTAGCATGCTGATCAGTATCTCAGCGCTAAAGGAAACATTTTTAAAGGAGTAAAGTAGAGTCAAAATCAGCTCTAGTATCGTCATCTTTGCACTCAAGCCCTAAGATTTGGAGGCTTTTTCTCCCTCTTTCCCTAATCCAATGTGTCTCCTTCTCTTTCAGTTTTCACTTAAAGTCTTTGGTAATAAGTTTATGGTGGAAAGAAATAGAATTTGCTATTAGCTGTGGAAAGAGACAGTCTAGGATTTGTCCAAACCTTCCTGTCAGAGATGCAGTGGAAAGCCTTTATCGGGAGTTCTTTGGCTAATGCAGGGCTGGGAGTTTTGTTCTCAAGGGAATTCACCCCATTCCATCACATTTTATAAACTCATCTCAAATACTTGCAAAGAGTAAATATATTTTGAAATGGTAATAATAATGTGGACTTCATATCTATTTGTATGTATGTGTTTGTGTGCTTTATATGTTTTCTCATAGAAGAAAAAACTGCTTTCTCCAGCTTTCTCAAAACAATCTTCATCTTTTTTCCCATGCATCACATCCTAAAAACAGCACAATGTGCTGAACAATTACCTCACTCAGAAAAATTCTCAAGAAGATAATAGAAATGCTTTTAATGCAATTTGGCTTCCCAAAGGATATTTCTACAGGGATAGATGCTTTCTGAGGCAGGCTGGCCTTAAAACAAGACCCATCAGAAATATCTTGAAAAGATGTTCCTCCCTAGACTGAGCTCCATTATGCTGTCTCCTGCTCCTTACATATGGAATTTGCAGCATCATGGTCCAAGCAAATGTCTTTTTACAATCTTTGCTATTGTTTTAGCACACCATTGTTTTACAGTAAAGTGTAAGGCAACAAGACTCCTCGCAAATGTCTTGTGGAAGTTTTCCTCTTGGTACCTACCAGTTATTATTGTTGCTGCAAAGGCTATGTTTATCATACTGCACTGAAAGCAGTGTCACTAGTGAGAAAAATTTTTATTAGGCTGTCCTAATTAGTATTAGAAAATCATTACTATGATTTTCATAGTGTGAAGATCAAAGCTCTTCAGAAGGACAGATACCTAAACTTAATCATTGTGGAAGAATTGTGTGTATTTCAAAATATTTGTGTCTTACTATGCTTTAGTACTTATGTAGATCACCCAGAAGGACGTTATGAATTTCTTTTCTTATGATGGATAGCTCAGATTCTGGTGAAGGAGATATGAAGGTGATATCTCCAATGTGATTTCAAACACAACAGGCTGGTCACAGAGAGAAAGACATATTTGCTAGAGCACAAAACCACTCCTCATTGAAAAGGAAACTCAAAGCTTTTTGAAAGCTTCTCATATGTCTAGTTAGAGCTTTTTTTTCATATTCTCAGTGCTAAACCTGGAGGAAGTACGCCTCCAAGTCCAGCTGGCAGCAAAGGAGAAGGCAGTCAAGCATCATTCTACAGAAGCGTACTTGCTCATTTCCTAGGCTCCTGAGGGCATTTTCACCCAAAAAACCCCTTTGCTCTAGCAGGACTTGGAACACTGGATTGGCAGTTACCTTCCCGACTCCCCTCCTTTGGCAAATTGCTTCGCTGTGACTTTTGGAAGTTAGTACTAAAGGTCTTGACTTGTTAAAAGGCTTCAGAAAATGTTTTATGAATAATGGGCTGCAGAAGGCTGTAACGCAAAAGAAACTTTTCTGATGTCTATGTGCAAGGCATGGACTCTTTTGCTGCTGGGGCCACTTCCAGTCCAATGTTACTATTCCAACTGGGACACTGTTAAACAAAGCGTCCACACTAAATGCTGACTAGTGTTAGTGTCTTGTTAGTTGAAATACGTTAGCTTTGCCATTCAAGGCCTTTTGGCTAAGTAGACAAATTCCCAGCAGCTAGAGGAGGCAGAGGTATGCTCTGGGGTCTGCGGTCCCTAGAAGATGGCACACATCAGAAAATGGCACACTTGCTCTGAAGGAAACACCAACAATTTTGATCTGCAGTTTGTGTATCTTTTCTCAACCATGATGAAAAGAAAACTGACTCATCTTTTTGGCCCTTTGACCCCAAACTTCCCTTTTATTTACTGTTTATGACTATCTGAAATCTTAGTTGTCTTGCTCTACAAAGAGCAATTTATGCAGTCCTTAGAAAGACCTATTGTTCAGGAGTTAGTGATACTGTTTCCTGAGACTGCCAGAACAACATGCAATGTTCTATCCACAGAAGTTTTATTACTTGTAAGACAAAAGCACAACAGTCCCATCAAACAGATGGATCAAGTGCAACCCACTTTAAATGAAAGCATATAAACCAGGAAATCTGGGGTTTTTACAAGGCTAAGCTGTAAACGAATTTAGTAGAACGACATACCAAAGTTTAAAGGTATAAAACATAAACATACCCATGAATTCCAGGATAGTCTTTGATCTCAGCTGGCTTCATTAGTACATTTGTCATTGAATGCCTTCTAGAAAAAGCAATTTTCCCACTTGTCTGAGAAAAATTGTTGCCACCGCCATTATGTCTGGCAATGTTACATTAATGCAACACACGTTTTTTCTTCTTCTGAGTGGAGTAACAGCTAACTAGGCCTTTGGACTTGGAAATCTTAAAGAACTTTCCAAATGTCAGTTAGTGTCATCATATTCATAAAGTGGGGGAAATCTGAGGTTCAGGAAAGTGATGGCAGAATAGGAGTAAATTTTCATTTTGATTATCCTACGTGGGTTGCATTTCCCTGCACATACTCCACATTGACTCTTATTTGCCATCCATATTAAGATGAGCAGAGGAGAGACAACTGATTGGAATCTACACCCAGGGTGATTCACAGCCTCTTGCCACATGAAAAGAGAAGTATGCACAGAGGAAGAAGAAACTAAGTTTTACAGTTACAACAGTTCAGAGCTGTTGTTAAAAATGCAAGCACTTGGGTTTTAACTACTTCTCTAGAAGCCTAGTTCAGCATGCCACAAAACTGAAAATCTGGATTATGAACAACAACTCTGTGAAGAGTTCTTCAGATAAGAGCATCAGAAAGCCCTTTTTGCCCCAAAAAATATTAATAGGAGCTTTTAACTGAAAGTCACAGGTTACAGCTGTTCCGGACAATTAGAACAGCAACTTCACACAAATTATTGGGAGAGGAGGGAGGGCCAGGTTAAAACTAATTATTCCCTATGTACAGTTGTTATTTTTATGGAAAAATGCGGTTTCAAAGGGTGGCTCAATGCAAAGAGATTTTTTGCTCCTTTGCTTGTATTACACTGCTGCTTGAAGAAGCAGTACCTATGTCAGAAGTACATGAACGGCCAGAACCGTGGACATGAACCCACAAGTAAATATTGTATGGCACGTTCAAAAGCTTCCTTTTTGAACAAGGTCACATACAACGGGATTCAAAAGAGGTGCCTGTCTTAAAACTTTGAGTCAGAACTACTATTTTGCACATGCTTCTTGTGACCTCCTCATAAAGACAAATAATATCAAAATGAATAGCACTCTCCTGTCCCCCACTGAATTTAACTCTGATGCAAAACATTTCTGTTAGGATACCTAAAATGTCAACTGTTCTGAGGCCTCTCTTATAACAAAGTCTACAAAAGAAATCAACAAAACAAAACTGTGTCTAAATTATCGGTCTTTCCTGAATCAAATGTGGACACGTTTATCTACATGCACCTTTAGAAATACCCTTAGAATTAATTTAACTTACATATTCATGTATTTGAAAGAACAAACTGTCAGCAAAAGATACTTAAGTTGCAAAGTCTTATTTTATAACAAATTCTCCCTGGTGATCACAAAATAAAGTGCTGCGAATTACAGAATACTTTAAAAGGGACATTGGGCAGCTGAGAGTTGGCAGTTCATCAAGTTTCAGGTGTGATGAATATGGGTTAAAGCTCTGACATTTTGCAGCTCAGAATCAGTGTCAGAAACTTCTAAGATCGTCTTCTATCAGCTTACTTCAGGGTCTACTTGTGACAAAAACAGTACAGAAAATTTTGTTCATTGTTTTACCCTCAGCAGCTGTAAGAACCCATTTGTCAAACTTCAGAGAAATCTGCAGGAGACAGCAGCACGGTATGTTAGCTTTCACAGCAGTAGGCAGAAGCCAGGATATTCATCTGCTGTAAAAGCAGTTTTACTGAAATCCTACAAGTTGCTACAAACAAGGTTGATTACAATATGAAGTCACTGTGAGGTCAGACATAATCGACAGCAAACCCTGCCTGTTACTAAGTCAAGGTAAATAGCAATAAACTGTGTCTATATTAGGCTTAATTTGAGGTTTAGCTAGTTAATCTTTCTCTAACCTCACCCCACAGTCCTAAAATAGATTAACACCAAAAGTCTTTCGAGAACTTTTATAGGATTGTGACATACAAGCCAGTAATTTCACCTTGCTAGTATTCACAGGCAAAACTTGCTCTTGTTCTTTGTTTCATGACAACTAGTTACAATTTAAAAAAAAAAAAAGAACAAACATTTAAAAATCTTAATTTCTTTTGTTATGCCTTGCAGCCATCTTTCAGTCAAATCTTACAGTTTACAAAAATTACTGCAAGGAGACATTTCAAAATGCTAGAATACAACAAAAGAACCACATTGCATGTAATTCTGTGTCTCGCCTGGCTCCCTCAGCTTACAAAAGTTTTCCAAGGCCTATGCTTTCTAGACTTGACTTAATAACCCTAAATATTTCAGGGTTGTCAACACTTCACTGGTGACTTATCTTGTCCATCTTGAATATCATGAAATTCCTTAAGGGTTACTGAGGTGCCACGCCAAGAGTCTTTCTGCTACTACCTTGTTCTACCAGGACAGCCTTCACAGTCTGACAGTGAGCAGTTTTATCTTTTCAGGGAGTACATTTTGCCAACATTAAAGCCATCCTAAAGGTAAATCAAACTGAAGACCCCAAGGAATCAGGTAATGATTAATACCCAAAAGGTTCCATAAAAGTTTAAAAGCTTTTTTGAAGAAAAGGACATGTATGAAAGTAATGTATTTACTGAAAATAGATCTGCATTATCAGCAGCTTCTGATAGGAATTGCTGCTTTTGTTTAAAAGGTAGAGCAACAAAATACCATTGAAAATGTTGAGCAATAAAATATCATTGATATTGCTGTCCACAATGTCCTATTTGCATAACTCTGAAAAGCTAAGCAGTCATTTCTTCAAAGATAGGAATGAAAAATATTATAAAGGGATCCCTGCAGCAGGAAAGCCCTCTATCTTTTTCTCTGCAGTTTGTATGCCTCTACTACTGTTTGTAATATTTTACCAAAAAAAAAGGCTTGAGGCATCAGATGAAATCCCTTGGCATTCATTGGCAATTCAAACAGAGTGTAAGGCACAGTTCCCACCTTGAGGATCTGTCAATCTAAGCAGACAACACAGACAAAATGTAAGGAGAAAGGAGAGATTATTATTGGCAGGTCAAGGGGAAAGTCTAAATATTTTCAGGCCCTAAAACTTAGTGTTAAATACCCTTCTTGTATTTGTAAATGCATATCTCTGTATAACTCCTACCTGTCCACAAATCATGACCATAGGTGACTTGGCCAAAGTTGCAGAGAGTGTCTATAGCAGAACCAGTTGTTGCACCTTAGTTTTAACAGTGTCAGTCAGCCTGTATCATTTCATTGCCTTTCTGTTTGTTGACATCATTATCCAGCAACCACGAATTGTGTATTTGTATCACAGTAATGTGGGTAAATCCTGCCTAGACCATATCTTTATAGGAGCTTCCATCTTCCCCTGTTCCCCAGCCCCAGTCCAGGGTGGCAGCACCAGAATAATTCAGTTCCTTTTTTACAAAAAAGTTGAAGAGTCTCTGAGTGCTTTGATCTCCTGAAACTTGGATCTAGTTATGACTGTGAGATATACTGAAGATCTAGTCTTTCACACGGAAGACAACTGCCCTAGCAAATGAGGGAGCTTAGGAGACGTGTATGTTCACAGAGTGACTAGGAAGAAAGTCGTGGGGACTAAAGAGGAGTGCTGCAGGAGGCCAACCCAGAATACAACAGTTCATGGGCATTTCATTTGTACTTTGCTCTGGTTAGAGACATGAGGGTAAACTAATTAAAGGCTGAAAGGATGAGGATGGGCAAGAAAGCCAGCATCTTGGGTTTTGAAATGTTTTGAAAACAAAAATTATATTTGAAATCTACAATTTCCCAGGGAGGAATTAAATTGGTTGGGGTTTTTGTTTTTTTTAAATAAGTATAACTAGGATGATATTTTGCTTTGTAATTTGTGTTTTTACAGGATATTTTATGCCTGCACAATAAGAAAAATAACAAAAACTCAGAGTGATAGATTCCATTTTATTGCTTTTCAAGAGATTCTCTGAACTTACAAATGACCCTGTGAAGGAAGGAAAACTATCTGAATGGTTTGCTTTGAAGTTATATTTATCTCGTAATATTAACTCAAGCTCCCTTCTAACCTGCATAGTAGTATCTCCTGTAGCCTCAAGCAATGAAGCCTGCTACTCTGGTTTTCAAAGGTCAAACTGAAGGATTTTGTGTATTTATTTGCTTTAATATGGGCCTTCCAACTCAGGCATTTAGGGAATGATGCTCAGAGGTCTTCCAGCAAACCTTCCACACCTTGGGAAGGGCTAGTGATGGAAAATAATACTAATGAGATTTATGTGCATGCTCCGGGCAGAAAAAACGCAGGTGCTATATACAAAAGCAAGGATCAAAATGTTAATGTGACAAAGGTGGAATTTAGGTACCTACACCCTATTGCAGTCCCAGTAAAACCCCTGTTCATCTGAAACAACAGCATAAATTGGTGCATGCAGCATATGCCGCGGTGCACCGTTTTCCCTGTAGAAAACTGCTGGTGGAAGTGTCCCATGCCAAAGAGGACAGGTAAGGACTGCACAGGCCAGCACTAATGCCACGCTGGGGAGGCAGCTGGTAAGAGTCTGACTATATTCCTAGCAACACACAGGCCCTGAAGTGCCTGCAGTCTGCAGTTGCCCTTCTGAGTGACTTTCCAGTCCAGCGATGAACCAGGATGAACCACCAGTAGTTTGCTGCCTTTTGTAACTGCCTTTCCTTGCCTGTGCCAAAGGGAGACCAAGAGCCCTCCTTTGAGCTCGGGATTTCCCACTCGGGCACAGAAAACTAAAAGCCAGGCTTGGCAGCTTGTGCATTTTGATCACCATAATCTCATCTAGGATGAAGCCTTACACATCAAATGGGCAAGACCAGACCAACCTACAACTGTCCAAGTATTCCTTTAGGCAGCATTCGAGTACACACTTCCAAGAAAGCATCCAAGCAGCATCCTTCCCAGCACCGGCTGGAGGAACTATAGCTCACTAGGCAGCAAAACAAAGTACCAATGCATGGTGAGAAGCACAATCTTTCTTGGGACTGGGTGTTTAACACTCTCCTAAACGCTGTCATGAGCAATGGCCCAGACAGGGAAGTGCCAAAAAGTTGGTTTTTATAGAGCCCTGTGATTGGAACAAAAGCCATGTATCACCAGCCTTCAAAAAACCCAAAAAAACACCCTCCATGCTCAAGATCTTGAGTAGAGAGAAGAGCCTTGAAACCAGCTCCAAAGAGAAGAAGTGTAGAATTACACCTGAATTTAGGTTTTTATTGGCAGTCATCAGTGGATAGTGTCTACGGATCACTCTTCAAAGGTATCTGAGGCAGGTGGTAGTCTGCATAGCCCTCCTTATAAACGTTGTGTACTTTTTCAGTCTTGCAGTGTTTACACTGAGCATCAGAAGGGGATGGTCTCCTAACATCTCGTTCATTGTTTCTGCAGTCTTGATTCCTATGTTGTTTGTTGCCCTGACAGTCACGCAGCCTTACGATGAACCCAGAGAAAATGGTTTGTGTGACGTGTCCCAGACACACCAATTGCTCGTAAATGATGAAATGTGCTGTTCCCAGGAATCTCCAGGGGAACACATTGCGAGCATGACATAACAGGACTCTACACGAGAGGTAAGAGACTATAGCCAGATTTCAGGGAGCACAGATTGACTGAAAAATGACATTTTCTTCAGGCCACCGCAGGAGGTCTGAAGCAAATGACATTGGGACAGCTTAGGCCTTCAAATTTAAGCAGCAATCAGAAAATATTTTGCCATAGATAAGACTACAGCACACAGGAGAACTCAAGGGCATTGGAATGCAGCCTGCATTTCTGCTATTCCATGCAGCCCTGAAAGCTATTTTGCCATATTGCCAAATAGCCCTTATTCCAGTAAAGATAATTAGTTTGGATCCAGCATGATGTAGACTTGGCTATACTTTCCAGTTGTTGGACTGGATCCTTTGCCTGCTGTCTTAAAAGTCCATGCACTGGGTTGTACCGTAGGCTTCACATAGCCGAAGAATCCTCTTCTCTCTCAGGCCCTGCTAGAACAACCTTGGTGCCCTTAGAGAGGCTGCCAACAGATAAGTAAGGATGACACCATTGCATGATTCATGTGTAGACCTTCCCACAATCACCTTATAAAGCAACAGGATTAAGAACAGGAACCCCGTGACTCCATGAATCCAGTTCTGGTATGCATTACCAATATCCTTGTTTGCCATGCTGCTAGGTGTTCTTCCTACATGCCACATCCATCCTACACTGCTGTCAGGAGATTTCGAAAAAATTTATTGCCAATTAAATTTTAATAATAGCCTGAGCCATTACCTATCATGCCCAATTGGCATACTTCTGATAGCGAATATACACATGTCTGTAAGCGTGCATGCTATTCTAGGGTGTGGGCTAATGCTGAAGAGGGCATCACACACCCAAAGTGCTTTCTATTTGTTATTTAGGTGGAATTTCAGCTACAATTGCAAAGGATGGAAGACCAAGCACTAATAAAAACAAAACAAAAAAAGACCCAGAAAAGTGCTGAGCCACCAGCTGACATCTTCTTGCAGAATTTTCCCTCATTCTGAGACTCTCAAGTAAAAAGAGAGTATTTATATAAAAGAATGCCTGGACCCAATTCTTCACAATAGTTTATTCTTAATTATTGCTGTGCTATCAAGAGAGCTTTTTTAAAAAAGTAAAAAATGGCCTCCAAACCTTTACAATTCATTTAAGCTCACTATGGTAGATGCATAAAAAACGACAAGCCAAGCACAAAGCACAGTAAAAGACTTCAACGCCAAAAGAAAAACTGGGGAAGAACTGAAGCATTAACTCCAGATTTACGATCCAACAACACTACCACCCCCCTACACATAGAAAGCATTTCCTAATGCTTAACACTTTCTTTTGGCTATCTCTTGGCAGCTTATGGGGTTTGGGATATTATTCCCAGGCACCTGGCTGTTCTCACACACTGTGCAGGAAGCTTGAGTACATAAGCACATCTCCATCCAGAATATCACTGTGGGAGCCAGATGCTGAAGAAGTCAGCTACTTTGGCACCAGAGCTGTGGGTATCTCAATTTCATACTGGATCTAACCCAAAATTCTCAGATGCAGTAAAAGAACTTAGCACAGTTAAAGCCAGAAGAGTTAAGCTGATTAACACTGGCTATACAACCGGTCCAAATAGTACAATATATCATGTAGAGCTTTTGGGCAACAAATGGAATCTTTCCATCGAATTCAAAAGACCTTGAATCCCAAATTCTGTGAACAGAACATTGCCAGGTGTATTTATAGCAAGTATTTTCCTTTCTATTATTTAACACTATCATTAAAATCTGAATATATTTTTCCTTTTCAAATACTGATTTCTTCCCCTTCCCATTTCTTTGTTTTTAAATATGGTTTCTGTCATATCCTAAAGTTTGTGGAACAATGACTGTGTTTTTATCAGTTTTATGCAGTGAAAAGTAGAGTTGACACTTGCCAAATCAATTCTGGCGTTACTGTAACTCCCCTCGAGAGTCATGGCTGGCACAAGGACTCAACTAAGGGCTAATTTTCACCACAGAAACAGAAAATCAAAATGTGCTCACGTTTTCAAAATGGTGAAGCAATCTAGCAGGACAAAAAAAGAATTTGTGAAGAAATAATCAGATAAATAAAACACTCTGTAGATTAATGTCCATTTTCGTTAAAAGTCCAGTTTTTCCTCTGTCAGTGTAAAATGATCACACGACATATAGTCATGTGCTTGTCCTTTTGTGTGTGCTACTTTAAGAAGTGAAAGTCATTATTTCTGCTGCAACATTTGCCTTCTGGGTGGGGAAGTCCCCAGACTTGTGCTGATGACTCTGCTCTCTGACCGCTGGCTCTCTGGGACACCCTGCAGTCAGAGTTCTCTGGGGCTACCTTTAGGACTTTTTTGTTCCTCCTTTAGGCTTACATCATAGGAGTAGGTCACAAATGACCTTTGGAGACACGTGGTATGCCTAGCAATATCTTTTACTATACATAAGGAGTGGCTGCCATACACTTCATCAGTTGTAATCATTATGCTAAAGAGTTTTGCCTTAGGCATAGGTGTGCTAGGTTTAAAAGGCTTGACTGTCATACTTGAAGAAAACTGGTAGAGCACACCATAGACTTGTTCACTGCTTTTGCTCTTCTTTGTAGGAAAATTAGCCTGTATCTCAGTTTGTGCTGCTGTAAACAGATATGTGTTGTATTGAATAATGTTCAAGTGAGCATCTTTAAAGTCAATTCTAAGCTATACTCCAGTTGATAGCACAAGGCTTGCCAGAGCTGGTGTAACTGTGTGGTGAGGGGATGGTGGAGAAGAGGGAAGGGAAAATCTCAAAAGGAATGCAGGATAAAGAGAAAGCTGAAGTACTTGGGGTTAACAAAGTCAATAAAATATGTAGATTTAGATCACTAAGTCACACTGAGAAAGCAGCAGTTCTCTGCAGCTCAGACATCAAACTGCTCTTCATCGCCATGATTGTCCCAGCTGTGGGTTACATTCCTTAGTTTCAAGTGATTTTCCCTTCTCTTGTACCACTGTTCGCCCTCCATGTCCTTCCCTCTCTCTCCACTGTAGGACTCTCTCCACGAGGAACACTGCAGTCCTTTCCTCCTCTCTCTGTGATTCCAGCTGTCCTAGATAAGGAGGGAGACAAGGCCAGGGTCACCCTGCTTCATATATCAGAGAGTACATCACTCAGACACGTGATTGTGCAGTCTGAAGGAGCAATTTGTTGCATGCTTAACTGTATTTAAAGTTAGCAAGGGCAAGGGCTGGAGGGGCTTCAGCTCACAGGGTTCAGGCTGTGGGAGCTGTGAAGGTGAGTTTTTGCTGTTTCTGAAAATGGACTTTCCCATCTTGCTTGATTTCTGTTAACATAGGAAAAAATAGCATAGAGTCTTTATCTAAGGGCAACACATTTCATACGAAAGAGAAGTTCTTGTTAAAGCTCTCTACTTGGCGCTGCATCGTACCAAACAGCCTGGGCAGACTGTCCAGGGTAATTGTCAGTGCTGCAACAAGAAGATGTGTAATAACATGTAAATATTTCTGCATATAAGAAATTATGTCATAACACAATTGGCTTGGCTTTTACACAAAGTTCTGCACCTGAGATGAATCACTTTGGTGCGTAATCTAGTAACATTCTCTCTTTTTGCAGTTGTGTTATATAAATGCTTTTACAAGGTGCGGCTAAGCCAGGAACACTGTGAAGGCGGAATGTCCAGGACACCTCAGCATGTTGTGCTTCACTGAGAACGTGTGCAAGTAAAAACAACACCTCGTATTCCAGCAAAGACTTATTTGGACTCAATCAAACAATGGGATAATTAGCAAAAGTTAACCTCAGCGTGATTTTAACAATAAAGGCTGTGTAGAGCTAGGGATGGGCAGAGCCCTTTGAACAGAATCAGAAAGCATGTCTGCATTGTGCAAGGGTGTACAAAGCAGAGATCCTGAGCTAGCACATACCCAAACTGGTCTGTCTACATGGCATAGCAGAGTGCCAGGTTACCAGCTCGTGTCTTGGAAGCAGGATAGCAGCATCAGTGTGATACCGCACCCAGGTAATGAGCTTGGCATCACTGTGCTGACATGGCCATCCGCCTCCGGATTCCAGGGCTCCATTAGCTCAGGCATGCATGCAAGATGCTGCATGGCACAGTAGGCATAGGCTCTGAGACGTGCGGGACTTTGGACCAAGTGCAAAATGAAGCCTTTAAGAGAGTCAAGAAAAGTATCCCCTTAAGAATTGGAAGAACGAGTTGAAGAGGGTTAGAGATGACTTCGAACAAGGAAAGCCAGTGACAGAAAGCTAATCAAAATCTTAGGATGGGGAGATAAGTCAACTCTGCAATAGGCCAGTATAAAACACATGCACATAAACAGCAGCTAAGTAATATCTGGCCTTGTGCTGGCTCACAGCATCAAGGTGAGTTTCATCCCCAAAGAAGAATTAAGTGAAACCATCAATAACTCGGCATATTTTAAGATATCACATTTGAACTCAACCAGTATGAGAAACGTGGGCTTTATTGCCTTCTCTATTGCTCATTCTGAAATAAAGTATTTGCAATGCTTCCTCTAAAAAAAGTTTAAAAAATGTGTCACAGAAGATCTAAATTTTTATATAACATTTCAGAAGTTTAGGGAACTTGGAACTCCTAATTCTTTCCTGCCTAATGCTGAGCATCTTGTTTTTATGAAACCTAATATCTCTTACATAAAGCTACTTTAAAATGCTGTAGCAGAAAATAATCTCGCGGTTGGTGTGGTTTTACAAGCTGATTAAAATCATATTTAGATTATGGTGCATCCTTTACGCAAATGAATGACAGTGCACCCAATTAATGTTGAAACGTTTTGTCAAAGAAGTCTTGGTAGTCACTGCTAACATGCAGTGGGACAAAACTATCAGGAATACAAGTTGGTAGTTCCACACAAAAGGAGAAGGAAAAATCCTCTGGCCATTTGGGCTGGAAATCAAATATCAATTTGTTGGCTGTAAAGTAGTTAGCACCATTAGCTGAAGCAGGAATCTTATGACTTAATAGCTAGAGGCTTTGGTGTATATATCTTATTTTAAAATAGGCCCTTTCCATAGCATCACAAACAGCGTGAATACACCTCAAAAGCCTAATTTTTGTCCTCATGTGTACAGGAATAAACATTCTTATGGATTTAACCATCCCTGAGGATTAGAGAAGATACAGGGTTATACCCTCAAGTCTCTTCTTTGCCAGCCACTTAGAGGAATGAGGAATAGCCAGGATCTTAGCGCATTGCACATTCCCTGTCTCCAGCCCAGCAAATGTAGTGCCAGCACAGAACTGATGCAGCCATGTGACAAAAGTTAAACTTTTATTGAAAGGGGAAGGGCTGCTCTCATTAAACTCCCTGAACTACCTTCCAATGGGCTGGAATCTCCATATCCCTGCTAAGCTTTGTATGGCTGAACTGACTCTGCTATAAGCAGGGATATGCGTATCACAAGGTCACTCCATTTTCTCCATTAATGAAATCAAAGTCTGGGATTTGGAAGTCGTTTGCTACAAAAAATGTTAAAAAAGCAGAAGAATAGAATCAAAAGGTAACACTTCTGTCTGCATTGTCCCCTATTTGTCACTTCTCATGTTACTTCCTCCTGCTGTCTGTTTATAACTTCCTTGTATGAGCTGTCATGCCACAAATTTATATGACCCAGTTAACACGTATACAATTGCTTCAAAGATTGCATTATTAACCATCTTGGTTTTCTAGGTCATAAATTCAGATCCTATTTTTACATTTGCCTTTGTCCTACTTAGGAAAATGACCAGCCCACTTGAACCAGAGTGCGTAAGCCACACAGATGGCTGTAATCTGGTTTCTGCATAACCTGCAGTGTTTAAAGAGTTTCTGAGCTTTGTGTTGCTTCTCTAAACATAGTTTCTCTGCCTTCTCACTTAAAATGCAAAACCAAAGCAACATGTTGAGGGCAAGACAGAAGTTACCAAAGATAGCTGTAACCAAAGCAGAGGGTGGTGGCCTTGTTCTGTGCTCAAGCCAATGTAAACGGCTGATGGATCTGGCAAAGTCACATCTCCACAGTCAGGGGGAAACTTTAGCAGATCAAATTCTTCTGTTGACTGGTTCCAGAGGTCCCTACAAGGTTTCCACCATCAGCCTCAGTGCCATCTTCTCAAGTTTCCATTCAGAGACCCTGTAGAAAACCTGGCTTGATATGCATATGTATTGTTGAAATGTATTTCGAAGCCTGTGCTCAAAACAGGGTGTCATAGTGTTGAGCCTAGCAAACCAAAAGGAGTTGCCATGTTCAAGGCACCCCTAGAACAAAGAAAGGATACAAAGGGCAGTTGTGTTAAAACAGTATGACTTATGTCATAAGGTATCACTCAATTATAGCTAACTTTACTGCATCTTTTACAGTGCAGTAGGAAATTCGGGCAGTTGAGATGCTTTTTACAGAACTCATAACTCTGTTTCCGCCATGAATACAATCCAATACATCCCTCCATTGCAGCAAGAGATTTTGGGGTTTAGAAAGTGTTCCTTTTCTATAGATTCATCTCTTACTGAGCATGGCAGGATCCAGCACAGCTCAAAACAGATGTCAGTCAGCGACGGTCAGGTGAGTTACCCCACAATAACCAAAACCAAGCGCAGCTCATGACAAATACTGCAGGAAACAGGGTGTGAGCAGTGTCTGCTTTCTATTTTGGTGGTTCTCTCTCTGTCACAAGTTGACGCGTGGTGCTATGATTCAGTTTATGTAGCAGCCCCTGTGCGTCCCTGGCAGAACAGGTAATTTAGAAGGCAAACCGGACAGCGTTAACAACACTGCCATTTAGATAATCGTGCAACATCTTATGTTGTAGTGAGCTGTACTGAACATGTTGTGCTGCATACATGCACTATCCAGAAACACATTTTCTCTGTCACTGAGATCGTGAGCTACTTCTGTTTTCACTGATGAGAATCACTATGTTTCCAGGTGGTATTTATTAATCTCATCTGAATTTGCTGTCATTGCTCCTACCGAGGCACCTTCTGACTCTAAACTGAGTTTAAGGAAAATGAAGAGAGCTTTAAAATTATTATTTTATGAGCGAGTACTTCAAAAACAAGCAATCTCACAGCTTTGTGAAACTGAAGACACAGTTAGAACAGCATTCAGTATTTGACAGCTTCACTGTAGACTGACTTGCTTCTATGTGCCTACAGAGGACTCCTTTCATTTGAGTAAGCATTGCACTTGAAGCACTCTGGAGTCTGATTTTTAAAGTACTTTCCCACAGAAATACATGTCACAAACTCTTCACAGTTGTGCGACACTGCAGAGACAGACACAAATACACCCACACCCTCACCCAAGCAAACAGGAAGAGCCATCACATATTCTCAAGGTTGCCCCACGCTTTCAAGTGCTGTTCTCAGCCTGGGACATATGCAGCAAAGCACACATCAGCTTCTCTCCCAAAGTAAGGAACAGACTAAGAGAAACTCCCAGAAAATGGAGGGCACCTTTGTTTTTCTTCACCAAGGAAAGTCACGTTCAAAGAGATTTTCCTCGTAAGAAGTCCACATGATCCTGGTCACTATCAGCAGGGCAGATTAAAAATCACAGGCATTTCCAGTCTCTGAAAACACAGTACTCTCAATTTTATTCTATAACCAACAATTTACCCAGGTATTACATGACCCTTAGCAGAACAATAGTTGAGTGTTAGTGGCCATCCTGTCATATTTCCTGATTTTTAAAAACATTCATGTTTCTGTTTGAGACCTGAAATGACTTCAGTTATATTACTGTGTATGCAGTACACAGGGGCTATGATTCTCCTCAATACAGTTTCACAGGGCATTTTTTTGTTTTAAATCTATGAAGTGTCAGACTGTAATTCCATCTATCTGTAAATAATGCATCTATACAAAAGCATTTCCAAAATTATTAATTTCTTTGAGTGAAAAGGTCTTTCAGAACTGCCAAGAAGGAGCAGACCTGTCCTTCACTACAGCCTCTTTCTGTTTTCCAAATTGCTTATTTTGCAGGCTTCAGTCTTGCTCTTATCTCTTCTCACAGCATTCAAAAAGTGTCATACCTGCCTCTGTTATTCATTTTATCTTTTGCGATCTGCCTTGCTTGTGCCTCCCACAAACAAAACCACTTTCAGGAAAAAATGATGATGTGGTTATTGTTCTGAATATTCTTTCGTAAGTGTCATTACCATGTGGTGTTTGAAAGCCTAAATATGTTACAACAGTGGATTTTTTTAATGTGCACAGCAAAGTTTAACTTAGACATGCATTTTCTTTTCTGAATACATGGGTCCAGTCCAGCCCTACTTTCAGCATTTGAGTCTTTGCAAAGTCACAGTGTAGGAGCAGCAGAACTGCAGAAAACTTTGGAATGAAAATATATTGAGGCAGGTCTTATTCCAATTGAAGTTAAAAACATATGTTTCCAAACTTTCCAGAAATGGGACGTTCTCTAAAAGCGTTTCTTTTTCCAGAATAATCAAATTATTTTGGGGTAATATTTTCCATAATCAAATGCTCTGGGCTACTTTTGCCTCCCATCTCATGCTAATCAATACAGAGTGCAGAATCATGCAGACTTAGGTTACAGAGAATCAGGGTACTTCAAACAAATAGAGGTCAGGAAGGACTAACTCACAACTCTGATGGCTAAAGCACAACATCTATTAATATAAATATAAATATGGAATATCAACATAAAAACATATATTAAGATACAATCCTCAGAGTGTTTACAGTCAAAACAGACAGGAAACCCTTCAGGCACCAGTCTCATACTTGTAAACCCTTGTTTTCATACAGAAATGTGTTTTGGAAAGTGGTAAGGTAAATATCTTGAGATCAAATAACTCTCTGGTGAATCAAAACAAAAGGCTGGGACAGCATGACCCTTAATTTGATCAAGGAATTTTATAATACTAAAAATGCACTTACAAGTCCTGATTCTGCTCTCAGATGTATTAACTTTGAAACCATATATTATAAATTCAGGACTAATGGAATGATAACAGCTATGGTCAGGCTTATTCTACTTAAGTAATATTCATCGACATGTATTTTAAAAGTCTTGCATGATATGCACATATTTCATAATGATAAAATTCCAATCATAAGGACAACACAGGGCAAGTAGGTTTTAATGATAATACTGTACCTTATGGAGCTATGTAGAAGTTTATTTTCACAAATGATTTATCTAATTTACCTATCCATTGCATAAGCACAGTTCCATATCTATTAGCAGCTGTTACAGACTTATTAATGTGAGCATTGTCTGGATGATATATTATTTTGATCAGTCTGCCAAAGCAAACATTGTAAACCAAAGTAGCATAATAATTGAATATACTTCATAGATTTTTCAAACAGTATAAAGAAATCCTGATTTAAGAAAGACAAAAATTAGTATTTTTCAAAGAATTGACTGTAAGACAGAGATAATATTTGTGAGATGACCTACATGACAGAGTTAAGGTATTTATGGAAGAGATATTTGGGAATTATTCTAGATGATACATTAAATACCCACAAGACATGGGTGTTGCTAATGGAAGAATTACCGACATTTATTTGGAGTGTTCAGCTATAACACTTCTCTTAACTATGCTTAAATGTTTATAATAAATAGTTTCTCCTTTTTTTTTTTTAATTTAAATCCTTCTTAATTGCATAGAAAGGGATTTTTCACCCACTATCAATCCATTTCTCTGCTCAACAACACTCACTGAATTTAATAGTGGCAAAAATGGGAGAACACCTATCTCATTTCACACAGACTGGAGCAAACACTAGATATAAGTGATGTGCTGTCACGCTAACTTACCCACTTAGACTCTATAAACCTCTACTGAATTTCTGAACTACATAATTCTTTATGGTATATAACTTTTAATAAAATAAGTATTACACTTTCATTATGAGGTCAAATAGTCACTTTAAGTTGGCTTTGGCAATACAAGAACCTAGACCAGTTAAATCACCGATAGTTGAAGTAAAACTTAACACTATCATCTGTTTCATGCCAGTGCTGCAAATATAACAAAGTTCTTTCTGACACCAGCAATTTTTTCCAACATCCACATGACCAGAACATATCCTTCAGCTGAGCATCAAAAAAATGTGATTCACACTGAGATAACCCTGATGGAGCTGGCTCAGTATAAAAACAACCCTCCTGGAACAGTAGAAGTGTTGCTTACATGGGTGCAAACTAAATTAACAGAAAGGTTTTCAGAAAAGAAAGCTGCACCAATCTGATTAAACCATATTTCATATTGATTTACTTACACCTCTTTTTTAAGTATACAGATTTATTCAAACGATTTTTTAAAAGTATATCATAGCTCCAGTGTCTGACAGCATTATAATGATGTACAATACATTTTTAGACATCTTTAAACTTGCGTGTCGCAAAATGAGTTGTCGGTCATATAACTCTATTTTAAGTTTGTTTCTAAAAAAAACACGCAAAAAAATCCCAAAAACAACAACAAAAAAAACCACCACAACAAAACACACTGAGCAGAGCACAAGCAACTGGAGCCTGAAATAAGTTTAAGTGCAATCAATGTCAGCCACCAGCTTAACAGATCCCACTTACTGGTACAACTGCAGGAACCATCAAGGTGCATATAAAATATCATCACTGATTTGGGAAATTTCTTTTGTATGAAATGTTGATTATTACCCCTTTCTGAAACAATAACATGCACCTTAAGTTTCAAAACTAGTCATTCTGGTTAATTCTCACAGAAATCACTACTTAGAAAAAGGGATAATTCAGTGAAAAGCATTGTGAAATACCACATTTTCTATGTCATTCCTTCGGAACTGAAAACCCTATGGGCTGCTCATAAAAGGTTAAAATCTCTTCTCATTTACACCAATAAAAGTTAGAAAATATTTGAAAGACAAAGAAGGAACTGAGATCACCTTTCCCCAGACTGAAATAAAAGTGAAAGCCAAGTCAAGAATCCCACTCATGATGCTTGTTAATTCCTGGTAAAAATGCAAGTGTGTTTCCAAAACCTGGGACTGGTGCAGATTTCTGAAATGTTTGAATTTCAGAAAATAATTTAATCAACACTTATATTTTATGGGGTTTTTGATATTATGAAAACAATGGTGGTTTTTCTAACAATAATTAAATAAGCAATTACTTTCAAATATTCAACCTCCCTCCATTATTAAATGAATTATTTCCTGTATTATTAGGACAGGGCACTACCCTTCAAGTCCGAAACAAGAGCTTTATAACATAATGTCAAGCAGATTTACACAAATCTCAAAAATCAAAGCAAGACTATTCATTTCTGCATTTGTCCTATAATTTGTATTCCTGTTTTTGTAATTGAACTCTTCTTTGGGTTTGATTTGCAGACTTTGTCACATGCTGCACTCAGAATGTCATGGGGTTTTTACGTGAAGTTTGGAACTATTGATGACATAACTGACATTGTCTGAAATAGACAACACAGATAATGATGGCTCCAAGAGGTTAAGACTGCACGCTTTTCTCTGCTTGTTTACTTGTCTGTGCAGAATGGACATTTGCACTCAGTGTAGAAATGATGGCTTTCTTTCAGCCCATAAAAAACATCTTGGGACTGATTTGAAATGGTGTCCCATTTTGACAGCAACACATTCATAAGTACTGTCAAAATGAGTACCAGTTGAGCACGTGCATAGGCTAATTTAATCTAGATTGTATTTCCTCAGCTTGTTTAAAGGAAAACAAATATGGATCATGTCAAAAATCAGACTACATAGCATGCCCTGTTTATCCTTTGTCTATTAGGTCTGGTAAAGACAGAAAAGAGAGACTTTGAACCAGGTTTCTACTTCAAAATATGTATTAGTTGCTTTCTGTTGCCTGTTTTGGGGGATATAGGTTTGGTGTCTACCATAGGGTTACAGTAAGGTTCTTCCAGACAAAAATTCCAAACTTAACTAATAGCAAAACCAGCTTCTGTACTTGGGCATGTAGGGTATGAATTCATGCATGCAAAACAAGGTTACTTTTCCTTTGAGGAAGAAGGGAAATTGCTGCACAGCCTTTGCACAGACACTTGAAGTTAGATCACCAAGAATTACCACGAATGGGCTCAAGTCTAGGTTTGTATCTCTGAGAGCAGCATGGCAAAAAGTCCATGTGAAAGAAAGGCACTGTTGTGTTGTCCTTATGAGTCAAACAGTTTCTTAAAGACACTTCAGCTTGGGCTTTGATAAATTTTTTATTTTACTGTGAGTTTGGGGTTTTTTCCCCATTAGCATTGTAGACTGATTCTACCACCAACTGAAGGTGCAGGCTTTGTTTTGCTGCTACTAATCAATGGCAATTTCTCCTGGACCTTGTCAGATTCATTTGTAAACTTAAATTGTTAACTAAAATAATAGAAATACTTGGAAAAAACACTTCTGTTTGCCGTGATGAAACACACTGAGCCATATTGTGAAGCTGTGCTATAAATACAGGACATTTTCTTCATTTGTAGGTGACATTGTCTATGTAGACATATACCACAGCAAATCTAGACGTATCCTTCAGCACACACAGTGCACAGCAGCAGAGCAGACAGACCTCGGTTCTTATTCCTGCTGCATATTTTTTAGATTAGGCAAGGCCCCGAGCTTTCTTCGATCAGTATGCTGTGGTTTGGGTCCTACCCCAGATGACTAACATCTTGGTGGAACTATTTTCAGTCAAGGGATTATTTGTATACTCCCTCCTGAATACTGATCCTACCACATCCACTTTGTGTCACAGCCCCAAACAAAAGGAGGGGAACTGCTGCCAGCACTTCTCCTGTGATCTTTGCGTGAGCACCCTGTCCAAATTACTGCCCACTCACTCTTCCTGGCACTGAAAGGCTGCTGTGGGAATTGTACAGCCATTGAAACGGCACCTTCACACACAAACCAAACACAGCTTCTGTTTCCTCATGCCTTATTTCCAACATCATCCCAGTTGCTCGTTATTTTTCTGGGAATAACCCCCTTGGCTTTCCCCTGCCACTAAAGTACTTAAGTAGTACATAAGAATTACAGCCTCTGTTAATAAGGTGGCAATGCATTCAACCAGCAGCCACGCTAGTGCCACGGGTACGCAAACTGACTCAAGGGAAATAGGAAGAACACTGTCTTCTTCCATTTCAGAGATACAATTAGTCCTTTGCTGGACTCTGAACTATTAGAATATATATTATTGTTGTTTTGACATTCAACAGCAAATGACTGTAGCCACACTGCTATTCTCAGACTTTCCCACTTAACGATGCATATGGGTCCCTGCTCAATGTGCTGCTGTGTTACGAATCTGACTTTGAAGAACCTTGTGCATTGCAGAGGGAATTAAGGACCACTTTCAACTTCAGACATTTGGAGATTATGTGCCTAAACACCTAGCACTGCAAGGCTCAGCATTGCAACACTTAAATTCCTATTTGGACGTAGCCTTAATTTGCTGTATAGCTCCTCAAGCCTAAAGTAGTGCATTGGTAATGCGTTCAGAAACACTGACCAAATTGCTATGTCTGACAAAAACATAAAAAATAACTCCCTGGGAGAACAATCTGAACCTTCACATACAGAAGAAACCCTGGCACATTTTCACTATTCAGGATTCAGAACAATACACAGATTTTTTTTTCTGGACTTGATGAAGATAAGTGGGCCTAAAGAAGTTGACTGTCCTCCTATTAGCAGTAGGAAACTGTACGGAATGTCCGTGTTTATATGGACAAGGCATAGGCAAAGTATCGTGCCTTGATTTAGAGCTGTGGGTGTTGTGTTGTGCTACATAAGATACTAAGAGCACTGTGGCCTTGGTGCACACTGCTGTCCTGGGCTGAGGTGATTCTCTGCAGAGCATGCTGGCTGTTATGGATGTCATGCTTGTGTATCTACCTCTCTTCACTCAACATATGCAAAGCCTCAGAGCCTAACCGAGTTAGAATGCAACTGGGTAGCAGACTATGATGGCCTAAATGTCCCCATCTAACTGTAGGCACCTACCTAAGGCACATACACTGGCACACTAGTCACTCTCCACCCTCTGCACAGCCAAAGGAGTCAGCTAAGGGCACGTGCAGGGGATCAGCCAGATCCCAAGTGGGCTGAATTATGTTCTGGAGGTGCTTGCTTCTCTCTAATTAGACATGAAGGCAACATTAAGTAAGCTCCTAGTTTAGATGCCTCAGATAAGCGCCTCAGTTTAGACAGGATGAATCCGGGCCCATGTCCTACATCAGGAGAAGCTGCCGACACACCCAGCTCTAACGTGGAAATGCAGAACGATGTGCATGGTTTGTAAATCGGGACCCTGTCGCCTCCTCCCCTCTGCAGCTCTGCACTCAAGAACTTGATTATGATTTACCCCACGGCAACAGCTGCCAAGTCCACATCCAGATTGCCTTAATTAAAAGCAATCGTCTTAGACAAGGACAGGTAAAGACACATCAGATAAAAGAAATCAGACAGAAGGAATAATTTAAATATGCCTCAGGTTAAAATTACTCTGAAAATTGCTAAGTAGGCTAAATATTGTGGATTTCATTTTTATTGTGCCTGTAATATGATGACAAAATTTTAGTTCATAGCCCTTGTCTGAGAAAAGTCACCTTCTTTTTGTCTGTCTGGCACCCCAAGCACTTGGAGACATTTGTCCTTGGTAAGCTCCTTCTGTGCTAGCTACTTGAAATTGCATTTAACTTAACATTACTTCTGTGTTTCACACTGGCTAGCTTTCAAAAACAATTGTAAGGGTTTAGGAACATTTCCTCTAACCAAACCAACGCTCTTGCATGAATAACTGATTGTTCTCTTTTTCCTCCCCTGAAAGTTGTTTGCTCAATATAAACAAGCTTTTCTGAGAGACTTCCATGAAGAAAGTTAATTTGGCAAGGCTCTGTAGTGACTGTGTTGGAGAAAGATACCCTGGCCTCCCCTGTGTGAGCTATGCAAGCTAAATCTCCCAGGATAAAGTAGTTACGTATCTACACAAAGGCAGGGATTCAGGCATCATATGCACAGTGCGTTTCTCACACAGAGGATCAGGACCAGTTCTAGACAGGGGTGAAGGCAGTCATCCAGGGCAGCTTTCTGCAGGGGGTGACAAAGCAGCCACAGACTAACAGCGCACTGGAAACACAAGATTGCTGCCCCTGCTGCCACCACCAACTAGAACTGAGATTTGATGAGAAACAGAGAGACCGGCACCGAAAGCAAGGTCCCCTTTCTTGCTTGCCTGCACCTGCAGCAGCAGGAGTAGCAAAACCAAAGCTGTCTTGGTTTTATTCCTTCCCCGATAAGAGGGAGAGAAGCCTGGCCATGCTTTGCCACGCTTTGTGGGGCAAAGTTCAGTTGTGCCTCCACAACTGAGGCATCTCAAGGCAACTCTGCCTAGAGGAAGTCCATTTGTGTAAGCATAAAGGGAGAAATGAAGTTTTAAGATTAAAATCAGAGTCCAGAGCTAGATCCAATGAACAAAAGGGAAGAGTCCCTATGGCAAAAGATGACTAAGAGCCAGAAAAGCTATTGTTGAGGGAGAACAACTGCCTACCCAGAAGGAACTCAGAACAGTGGCATTTCAAAGGCATGAACAAGGAAATTTCTGATTTCAGAAATCACTAGGCTAAAGCAGAAATATGGATTATTAGATGTGCAGATTCAAAGTCCTGATCCAGGAGCTGGAGACAAAAGTACATGGAAGTCCTTTGGGAAGGTGTTCAATGGACGTCTACCTTTATGGACTTATGTTGCTCCAAAACATTTGCAGAGTTTATCTTGCTCACTACTTCAATTGCATAGCATTAGAATAAATGTTATTATCTACATCCACGCAGGTGCACTCACCTTAGAACTCTGGTAGGCTGCCTGATTAAGTACAATTACAATACAGCTCCTGAATTTCAGAAATAATACAAAGATCTCTACTCAGCAGACAATTAAAATTTGAACATATGCAGAAGCAAGCTGTTCTCAGACCTGCAATTAAATAGGTAACTGGATTAGAAGACTCTGTTTCTGTGAACAAGTTCTTCTACTGAATCACATTGGCTTTCATCAACATGTCATAACATACAGAGTTTCGGAAAACAGCATTGCCTGGGAAAACCTAGCCAAAGCTTACTGGCTTTTGTACAAGGAAAGGGTCAGCCTTTCTAGAAGAAGGTTGCATGCAGAGATAACTAGTTTTGTACTGAAATGTTTTATGATCATGGAATGAAACATACACATAAACATTACATAGGCAAATACATCTCCATTGTAATACCAAATTTCAAGTTTTACATGTGTGTGAACTGAATAAACCCAACTTTATTGCAGTTAACCATAGTTTTCCTCCTTCTCGTCTGTATTTGCTTTTAATAACTTAGGTCCAAACTAGCATGTCAAAAGGGCTGCCTTCCCAGCTGTGAGTCAGGCACATCTGACCAAATATTAGCCGTATGAAAAGTACACATCCAAACTACTGTCTTAGTTAACAGGGGAGAGACTTCCCAAGAACAACACGTCCTACCTACCCTAGATATCTATCTTACAAAGGTATGAATTGCCCTCTTCCGCCACAGACTATGGAGATAACCCAAACAACCAATTTTTGACTAGGTGACTAACTTGCTGGTGAACCAAGATGAATTCCAGTCTATGTATGCAACTGATAGAACAAGAGGCCATATTTTTATGTGATTATTAAAAAACTGATATTTAGAAATACAAAAGCATAGAAGAAACATAAAGAGGTATTATTTCATTTATGACACGGTAATTTTAAAAAGTCTTTCATGTTTTAGAAACTCTCTAGTCTTCTCTAGAATCCACCAAGGAACTATTCTCCCATGCTACTCCTTTTTAAAGACTTCCTGTCTGTTTCTCCATTCAGACCAAAACTGTCTCTCTGCAGTTGATATCAATTTTAAAACATTCTTATCTGCATTTTTATTGCTTTTCTAAACAATTTGAAACCTCGGGAAACCCCAGCTTTCTCTGAATATAACTTCTACCAATAACTTTTTTTCTTTTTGTTTGACAGTAACTCGTAATTCTTCTCTTGTTCCAATACTTTTAGGAAAATTTCCAGCAAAGTCCATATTCTTGTGAGTAATCCATACCCGGATAAATATTTCCATGCATTTTAGTGAGACTAAGGATGCAAATGGGGCTGTTTTGAAAATGTGTTTTTACAAATATATTTTGTTACAGTTGATTTATTTTCACCTAACTCAAAGGTAATTCAAATGCTGATGAAAGAATCTGGTCTCTCCAGATCCAGTATCTTTGTAAGACACAGTCTTTACAGCAGAAAAGTTGATTTTGTATCATATTACTGTGACTGATCTGTTGATTCTTAATTTAATGCAGTGGATGCTGATCCTGCTGTCAATAGTAAAACCTGCAATGAAACAACTTCCACTATAACCTCTGGGTTCATAGAATCATAAAGTCATAAAATCATCTAGGTTGGAAAGGACCTTTTACATCACTGGGTCCAACCATTAACCTAACATTGCCAAAACCACCACTAAACCATGTCCCTAAGCGCCATATCTACACATCTTTTAAATACCTCCAGGGATGGTGATCTAACCACCTCCCTGGGCAGCCTGTTCCAATGCTTGATAACCCTTTCTGTGAAGAAATTTTTCCTAATATCCATCCTAAACCTCCTCTGGTGCAACTTGAGGCCATTTCCTCTTGTCAAATCGCCTGTTACTTGGGAAAAGAGACCGACCCCGACCTCTCTACATCCTCCTTTCAGGTAGCTGCAGAGAGCGATAAGGTCTCCCCTCAGCCTCCTTTTCTCCAGGATGAACAACTCCAGCTCCCTCAGCTGCTCCTCACAAGACTTGTGCTCCAGACCCCTCACCAGTTTTGCTGCTCTTCTTTGGATGTGCTCCAGCACCTCGGTGTCTTTCTTGTGGTGAGGGGCACAAAACTGAACACAGTATTTAAGGTGCGGCCTCATCAGTGCCAAGTAAGGAGGACAATCACTTCCCTGGTCCTTCTGGCTACACACCAGCCTTCTTGGCCACCTGGGCACACTGCTGGCTCATATTCCTGTTCTGAAACTTCTAACTTCGGGTTGAAAACATCCTCTTTGTATCAGCTTGTGGACAATTCATATAAAATTAATTTTAAAATTTCTTTGTAGTAAAGGCTGATGCTGGAAACCTGAACAAGGTCTGAAGCTGACACAACCACCACTTTGCAATCTTAGTGAGAAAGATTCCTTGAAGATGAAAGGAAAGTTGCACATGCCTGATGTCCGGTACAAAATTAATTTGTATAATGATACAGGATTTACCAAAAGTGCCACGAGATGACCCAGAATTAATAATAGTATTTATTCCTTGACAGTCAGATTTTTTTAAAGGAAGGTAACCAGAATTTCTCTAGCTTGTGTTGAATTTACTGCTGCCCTTTGTGCTGTACTGCCTGAGTATGTCGAGCAAGTCAGAGTGCCATTAACAGACTTGTGTTTTCCATTTTGTGATGCTCTTCAGTGTTTCTTTATTTCAGAAGGCCATAGAGAGGAATAAGATAAATGTAGATTCAGACATACACAAGGCAAATCTTCAAGGATTCTCTTTTTGTTTTAAAATTTCTCTGAATGACCCAGTATGACAAGGCTTATGTAGTGATAGCCAGCCTCTTAGCCAAGGCTTTTAAAGTGTTTTTCCAGTTTTGGATCCATGACTTACAGTCTGTCCATCTCTCATTTTAGGCATCTGCCTTCTCTTTTAAAATACGATCTTTGGCCATAGTCCTCCTCTTCTAGTTGTCTTCTGTGACAAGATATCTAGTATACAGAAGTAACGTCTTCTTCAGATCATTGTCAGCCTTCATAATCTGTAGGATAAATTACATTTGTACAGTCCCACTTCAAGCTAGAGTTCCAGAGATATTTTGTATTTAAGGCAGTACAAAGCCTTTTACTGTACATATTATACAGCAGAAGTAATTTTAACACCTGCAATTTTCTTGAATGATGAAATAAAGTTAGCTCCTCAGTGGTCTTAAATTTGGCAGTAGCCAAGGTTTTTCTTACAATAAACATAGATACTCCTCTATGTCATAGTAATTTTATACAAAATTGCCATGTTTGTGAACATGATCACTACATAGGAACTACAAGTTAGCGTATCAATTTGTAAGAAAGATAAATGGAAAGATTTCTTGATGCTTTTAACTTATTCCATTTAATTTGTTTGGTTTTTAGAATGTTATAGGAGCAATTTTTTATTTTTTTTAAATTAGTAGTTCTGTTGTAGTGGTTAGTATTTAACTAGTAGTTTAATACAATAAATTAGCTTGTAATAGATTACAAATACGGTCACTTTTAGGCTAAAATCCGTAGGAGAATATTTGACAGAGTATGAGACAGAATATAAGACAGATTGTCTTATATTTTTTGTTCCTTGGTGTGAGCAAAAGACACAAGGAAAAGACAAATACTGTTTTTAAATGAGAGTGATAACAACTGTATATCTTAGCATCATGGTAACTTTAAATAGTGCAGTATTAATCTTTACACTTTATCTGTTACTCCAAGGCAGGAACCCAAACAGATGATATCCTGCAAGATGAAAGATGCAGTAAAATCATTTGAACAAACACAGTAGAACTTAAGGCCTTTTTTTTGAAATAGACAAATATTTTGAGTAACGAAAATTTGGGGGTCTTGGCTTTTTCCTTGGTGGAAAGATATTAAATGCTTCCTTCTCAGAAAAGTTACTAAATTATCAGTTAGATTAGACACATCATATCAACCATGCAGTGTCCTTATATTCAGCCAAAGGGTTTCACAGGAGGCTAAAATATATGGGGGGATGAGGGAACCGCACTATTCAGCAAAGATGACTATCACAGCTGAGATAATTTGGTTTCCAATCTTACTGTACACCGCTTAATTTTTTAATTTTTTTAATGTGAAAAGTTTTGTTTTGGTTTGGTTTTTTTATTGCATTTTGGCCTCATGAAAACATTTTAATTATGGAACTACTTGCTTAGTTAATTAGTCCTCTGACACTCCTTGTCAATAAGAGAAGTTAACACACTAATGGAAAGTAAATTATAAATCAAGAGAGTAATATTAAAAAAAAGCACACCAAGTCTAATTAAAAGTTCATTTGTACTCCAGTTTCTGACGATATAAAATACAGGCTGACAAATTAGGGAAGGGGGTGGTGTTTTGTTGTTTTTTCAATGAACAAGTCCTTTAGAATCTGTGTCAGCAGATCAAATTTATCCAAATTCACCAGCCTTATCAGTTACTGCTAGAAAGAATGAAAATTCCTTTATTCTTCTTGTTTTGATCGGGATCAAAAGCAAAAGAGTGGAATACAGTATCCAATTTTTATTTGTTGGTTAGTTCTAGAACATATTTGAAAATATTTAGACTTTTTTTAGTGAAATTATACTTTTAAACGTAAAAAAATTATAGGTTTATGCAAATAAGTATTAATCTCTTGCAATTCATTCACACAGCCAACACTAAAAATATAAAAACAACATTGTGTAAAAACTGTTGACATGAAAAGCAATAGTTAAACCACATATCCTTATTTTAAATGTATAAATACAAGAATAAGTGACTGCTAGGTTATCAACATAATGTTACTTTCTCAGCTGCCTATTAATAACTTCAGTAATCATGAGCTATGCAAAGAAACTGACCCACTAGTATTAACTATCATCAGCTCTGTCCTTGGAAACACACATTTTCCACATATTATCATTCTGCTTTTATATGGGTTTTTTTTCTGTTTTTCTTGTATAAGGATATCTTACCAATTGAAGATGCTGCTATTCAAGATGCACTTTCTACACAATCCGAGCTCACCTGTGTGAGTTACATAGGACAAATCAATTTTCTTCTCATTTCCTCACTTTCCTCTCATTCCTTAACTCAGTGGAAGTAGTTTTCATTTGACTTTTCAGTTCACCCAGCTGAGATCTGTTAATTTATTTAAACTTTCCTAAATGCCTGCAGACATTGGGAAAGGTCTAATTTTGTCATCTTAATAAATAAATAAACAAATATGTCATTTGTTCCCTGAGTTCTAAGTTGTATCATTATTTAAACCCAGGCTGGCTTCCAGTCTCAGCAACTAACAAAACCATGCAAACCTGCAAACAGACACTGTTATATGCACGCATAAGTATGAAACTGTAAGGAAATACTCTGTATCTTTAAATATTAAGCAGCCTTGCTGTCCTGCTCTCAGAGTAAATTCAAGCCTTTAAGAAACACCATCTGGCAAGTAAGCTATGTTGACAAGGTTTGCTCATAAAGGCTGAGCTCGTTTCCCCTCTTCCTTGTTTCTCAGGCTTTGACTTACCATTTTCCCTACAGCTGAAACACATCAACCAGCTGAAATACTGGGCCAGATCCTGAATTCTGTTGAGATTTTTTTTTAAGTTGCTGCTTGGCAAATGCAATGGAAGAGGAGAAAGAAGTGGTGGTGGAAGCATGGATTAGAGGGAAGTGGGTAGAGTGAGGGCCAGCAGCAGGATCAAACTGAAGTCCAGCAGACCTATAGCTGCAGTGAAAGAAACCTGACAGAAAGGTCTGATGCGGCAAGTGCCTATGGACTAATTGATAATGTTTATTTTTGTATATAGAAAACCCTAGCAAATTTCTTATTCAAATTGAAAGTCAGGACCTACAGCAGTCAATAAGAAGATAAACAAGATTCATTCAAATGGGATCTTCCTCTAGCACTAGAGTTACAAAATTTTTTTTCTCCTCATGAACAATTTTTGAACCTGCATGAAAGCAGAGTTAAAAGAGTTTTCACAGGTCCAGAGAAATATCACTGCCTGTTATCCTCCCACCATTCAGTTCACCGGTAGAAGTTCTCCAGTTGTCATGAATATAAGAATATACAAAGAAAAAGAAATATCTGCAATTAGAATCACAGAATGGTTCGGGTTGGAAGGGAACTTAAAGACCATCTAGTCCCAATCCCCTGCCCTGGGCAGGGACACCTCCCACTAGACCAGGTTACTCCAAGCCCCGTCCAGCCTGGCCTTGAACACTTTGTGGGATGGGGCATCCACAACCTCCCTGGCAACCTCTTCCAGTGCCTCATCACCCTCATAGTGAAAAATTTCTTCCTGATATCTAACATAAATCTACCTGCTTTCAGTTTGAAGCCATTACCCCTTCTCCTACCACTACATGTCCTTGAAAAAGTCCCACTCCAGCTTTCTTGTAGGCCCCCTTCAGGCAGTGGAAGGCTGCTATAAGGTCTCCCTGGAGCCTCCCCTTCTCCAGGCTGAACAATCCCAACTCTCTCAGCCTGTCCTCATAGCAGAGGTGCTCCAGCCCTTGTATCATCTTTATGGCCCTCTGATGGACCCGTTCCAACAGATCCATGTCCTTCTTGTGCTGAGGGCTCCAAAGCGAGAGACCTGCATTTGGATTGCTCTTTTAATAGCAATAAACTATACCACTAGCAGTGAATGCAAGAATTATCCAAGCATTCTTCTGTGTCTACTTAATGCTTTCGGGCTCAGAGTGCACAAGAGAAATGTACCAAGAAGAAAAGGTGACACTTCAATGTACCATGTTGAGATTCTTTCTCAGAATCTGTAAAGAGCTTGAAGCAAGGCCGTTTTTACCCAGGGATTATTCCAAGGAATAATTACCCGTTCCTATTACCCAGGATTTATTACTTATTATTCCAACAGCTCATAACTGTCACGTTCAGAGCAGCTGTTCCTGGAATGGACTTTATTGCACAAATGTCAAGGAGCTGCAAAACTTCTTTCTACTTCCAGATGCTTTGAATCATCAGCAAGGCTTTCATCCTCTAGCCTTACTTCAAAACTTATAGTGTGCAAACTGCATCTTCTGAAACAAACTTTTCTAGTGAGTCCACATAATGACATTTTCGTTATGGGAGCATGATCTCCCACTTTCTCATTCTTGTTTTGCATCTCAACTGAATCCATTCTCCAAGCCCCCACCTCCTTTTGCATAAATACAATTTTTTCGTATTGTACATTACTTCTTAAAGGAAACTTGCCAGGAAGAGAAAAAAGAAGTCTGGTAGCAAACTCTTATTCAAATATTGGCAAAACATCTGTGAAACAAATCTCTAGCTGGAAAGGAAAAGTACACGTTATTTTAAATGAAAGACCTCACATTGTGCCTCCTGTTCCATTAAGTCACTCTAAGTTTGCAGGATATCAGCTCCCACAGCAGGGCTGCAAGATTAAGCTGGCATTGAAAAGCTGTCATGGTAAATGAAATGCAATCTGAGAAGTGCCCCAAGATCCTGGATGATGTAATCATTTCTTACCACCTTCTATAACATAGTGCGTTTTGAATTGGTAACCTTGTTTTTCCTATCTGAGTCATCAATGATGTCTTTTATTTGTCAAATGGCATCATTTGTTCTAAGAGATAGCCTGAAAATGGAAAAGGGAAATAGTCACACATGTCCCAGAGGGCCTCATTATCTGACATTCTTTGGACAGGCAAAGTAAGATGCTGCTAGCTTTATGTCCTTCCCTGAAATCCTGCTGTGAGGAGGTGGCATCTCCCTGGAATTAAGTCACTGTGGCAGAATCCCGGCTAGCGTAAACTCTGTGCGTGCTCTGCCCAAAATCCTGGCCAACAGTGACAGGCAGTCTGACCAGAAGTCTGTAGAACAAAAGTTTGCAGAAAAGGATACACAAACTCTTTTTCTCTTTCACGAGGACCTAGTACCCACTTCCTTTTCCTTAGGAAGCAATATTAAAGCTGAGTGCACTAAATACATATAGTCTGAGACTAAGAAGCAATCTTTGATGTTAAATGCAAAGCTCTGAAGACCAGCTGCAAAAATTTCAGTGTTCATGCTAGGGCTTCTCCGTGTGCTTAGCCACATATGTACCTCCTATAAACACTACCACAGGAACTATGCATATTTGCTCCCAGCTATTTTTAGTAGGAGCTGATCCTAAATTCATAGCTCTCTGAGGGTAAGGAACAGGAAGATATGAAGCTTTCTTTGGGCAGACAGTTAAATAATCAGTATGTTGTTTGGGTTGCTAGAATAAAGGTATACCAATAGTCTTCTACTATTTTTAAATTAAATTTAATTATTCTATTAATTTATGTCAGTAAAGAAACTAGCACCATATTTTTATTTTTTTTTTATTTTGAACCTGGGCACATACTTTTGAGAGAAGATGAAGTGATTGTGGACAAGAATGAAGTACAATGACTGTTTATGTGTGTTAAAACAGCATCCAAAAGCACCGGTGAGGTTAAAGCATTTTTGCTTGTACATACGCTCTCGAGACTGTGTCAAAGATAAGGCAAAGGAAAGATGGGAAGGCATGAAAAGACTTGTCCAAACTTACACGAGTTCCTGGAATAACTACAAGCAGAGCCACATCTGCAGAATGCCAGCCTGGTGCGTTAAGTGGGAAAGAATACTGCTTCCCATTTAACACTTACTTTTTGTAAATGCTGTATTTAATTTCTCTATCTTTCTGTCAACAAATAGTAAATGACATATTGCTCATAGGAAATTATAAAGTACATTTGTGTATTATGTGTACATAAAGTACATTAAACACCATAATTTTATGTTTGCTGTTTAGTTCAGCACGTCCAAGAAACAGAGAAAGTGTTTTACAGCAAAGCCAGCTGAGCAGGAACTCCATAGAAGGTGAGCTGCTCTCCAAACAGGGAAGTCTCTGCCCACCTTCCAGAAGGCACTGAATTCTCGCTATTACATTTCCTTCACTCAGCTTTTAAGTTTACTGATCACCTGCACTAGAGGTTTTGAAGTAAGCTCTGAACAGATTCAGAGTTACAAAGCAATGTCATACCTGCTTTATGTAAACTGTACTCCAGTTTCTGGATTCTTGAAATGTTTACATTTTCCATGTCATTTTCACCACTTTCAGAATGATATCAAAAATAGAAAAATAAAATCAGAACTTTTTATTTTCTTGGTTTTATATTTTTTTAAAACTTTTTCTCAACATGAGAAAGTACCGCACTGTGGTTCCACCTAAACCCTTTCCTGGTAAGGATTGGTCACGCCTGATGTTTCTGATTAACAACATTCTTTCCTTGAGAAAAATTTACTTTTTGTGTGTGTGTATGTGAAAATTCATAAAACTCTTAAATCAACAGATAAAACATGGATTTGATTTTGTTCTGTCTTGCTTCAAAGATTGGCAAGCGACTTTAACATCAGAGTCAAAAGCTATACTGATGAAAGTTTTCTTTCAACTACCAGCATTGCAAGGATACCTACATGTGAGACATGTTCTTTGTCAGAGTTACCAGAATTCTTAACATGAAGGTCATTACTTCTATTTGTAACTTCCAGCTTGTATTTTAAAGCTATAATTTAAGCGTCTATAGTTCCAAAAAAAAAGTAAACATGGGAGTTGAAAACGGAAACAAAGACGAACAGGCTAGCTGACTAACATCCAGAACGAGGCAGTATCACATAACTATCTGGAAAAGATCTACAAGAATGAGAGTTGCGTTACACAATATTCAAAAGACATAGAAGAAACAGACATACATTTTGATGAGAACATGACAAATTAGCATTAATCATAAACAATGTGGACAAATAGTGCCTCTCAACCATGTAAACTCATAATGGAGTAAATTTTGTAAGAGCTTTAGTTACCAGAAACTATGATTTCCACAGCACCTTTAAATTAATATTATTGCAAAATATAGAATCACTTCATACCAGTCCTCTCTATGTTTTAAATTCTGTTCTTATGATTCAAGTTTTTTTATTCTCTATTTAACACCAATTTTAAGATTCAACAGTAATTCAAAAATACACTCTTCAAGCAAAATTGTATTGTGCCATAATGTAAAACAGTTCTTTCCATTTTCCCTTCCAAAAAACAGTACAAAAGCTTTTATAAAATACTTTCAAAGCCAATTTTGACCTTTTTTTTTTTTAGTTTAAGAATTCGCAACTAAAACACGGATCAGAAGTTTTACTGGATAAAAATCAATCATTTCTGTAAATGCAGATTATTTATATAAAACCAGTAATTAATCAAAAAACAACCTTAAGAAGCAATCCCCGGCCAAAAGTGCTCAACCCATCTCAAAGTTAATTAGTAAATGCTTTGTTGAGCTGATGGCACCTTGAGGAATCTGAGTATCTTGTGAGATTATAAACTGCAGCAGGACATGGGACAGTCCCAATCTTGCAGGAATTGCTCAGCTCCTGGCTACATAATATTTTTAGATCACTAAACTTAGTGGTTTAGCTTTGGGTTTTGTTAGTTTTGTTTTTACTGGGGGAGGACACTCTAGAGCAAGTCACTGATGTCTTAAAGTGTAGTATTCTTTTCTGTGCTTCTCAAAACCAGAAGACACTCCTTCAGGGGTTTAGGTCAATGCATGTTCTTCTTGTGAATTCAACATAAGCCAGATAGGACATGCTATTTAACAGAAAAAAAAGCAATAGTATTTCTAAATGCATTTCTAAATGCATTTCTTAATTTTATGAGTGGCATAAAATCAATAGGAAAAATAGCTGTGGGGAGTTTAAATAAGAAGCTGCTTGAAACCTCTGGAGTTGTAGATTCTGTAATATTCAGCTTACAGCCATTTAGAAATTTATCCTGCAAACTTTTGTGATTATGAGAAACCCTTACTTACTTGAGCAAATCTATCAATGTCAGTAGCCCTATGGACATGTATAAGGATTTACAGGACCAGGGCCCAACATGACAATTGGTTGTCCTCTCTGTAACCCCAAATATAAAACAAATATTGTTGTGCAACATTTAGTATAGCCCAAATGAAATCACATATTTTGTTTGGGTTTTTTTTGTCTGATTTCAGTGGGAACAAAGTCGGGCCTTAAAAGCTAAAACAAAAAGATTAAAGAAATTGCATTAGAGAAAGATGGAGTAAACACAGTGATGTTTTGATATAGTTATCAACTTCCAAATAACTGAAATGCACTCAGATCGCTTGAGAAAATATCCACAATGTCTCATTTTAGGGTTTCTACGCTACTGCCAAAATATACCGTTTATTATTGACACTTGTATTAGAAAATGACGTTTTTTCTGGAGGTTTTGTTTGTTGTCAGTTATTGGTTTGGTTTTGTTTGCCCATTTTATACAATCTGTGCCTTATTTGCATGTACAAAATAAAAGAATTACACACTTATTAATGGGATATAACTCTAAATCTGTCACGATTTGTTCTTTAACAATACTTATTGATGTTAATTATTCATGTATGAAATAAGCTGTTCTGCTGCTCTAAATATGTTCTGTAGAAGTATTATTGTGTTGCAATATGGAAAAAAAAAATCTCTGGAGAACTTTAGAAGACATATATGCATAGAGAAGAGGGTTTGGTCACTCCCTAGCATACATCAGTAACTTCTATCCCAGAAATTTCAGAGGCCACAGATTTCAGTTCATGTGATCTTTTGTACATAAAACAGTAGATTTCCCATGGACACAGAGGCTTCTAGACCTGCTTTCTATCAGAAGAGGAGGTTTGTGTATGGAGGACCACTTCTTTTATGGCGTTCTTGCTATCCCAAACAGTGAAATACTTCAATGTTTGCAATTAGTATGGCAATTATGAGATACAGCTGCCCTGTTTGCAATGTTCAAATTAAGTTCCAGTTAGTCTCTACCAGTATCTTCAAATGAGTTTAACTACATGGTTTGCCAGATAATTTGGAGAAGTTATGCCAGATAATTGGGGAAGTCACACAGGAATTGTCTCTGTGAAACAGGGAGGAAAATTAAAAGAGGAAATGCGCACAGTACCTTCTTACTGGTATCTTTACGTGGACTACCTAAATGTGATACTCTTACTTGAAGTCATGTAAACAATTTTAACATTAATGGGTGATTCATACTGAATCTAAAACCTTCACTGCTCTCTGCAGTTTATTTTTAACTTCAGTTTAAAGTTTATTAGTTTAAAGTTTCTAATTTAGTTTAGTTAATCCCCAGGCTATGGGACTTCTCAGCTGGCATGAAAACGCCACCTGGCCTCAGTTGCCATTCTTCGGCGTCACAGTTATCTGTGGACATCCTGGGCAACAGGACTCACCCACCTGTCATTGGGGAAACCCTGCTATCAGATGCTCAGTATGATCCGTTGCTCCCAAGTAATCCCAAGCACAGATCAAGAGTTAGTACTGCCCATTCCCAACAGGCATGTTGCATATGGGTAATGTGTTTTGAAAAGAGTTCAATGTCATGAACATGGGCCCTGTGTCTTGGCTGAACCCTAATGCTAGAAACAACCAAGGGAACATTTTCTTAGTGGCAACAGATGTAATCTCTTCTTGTTACTCGAAACTGGCTTTGAATCCCCTCTTTGCTCTGGCCAGTGTAACCCAATGCTAGGAGAAGTGCTATTTTAGCAACATAAAGGCAGAGTTTATATACCTATAAAGATACTGTGTTTAGCTGATAATGAAGCAAACTAATGTCTAGTGAAATGTCTAGTGAAACACCATTGAGAACAACAGGGAAAAATGAAGAATAATTTGGTTCCAGTAAATTATTCTTTCAGATTTTGCTACAATCTTATTCTTTCGTATATAAAATCCCCCAAACGTGTCTCTGAAATAACATTTCTAAGAAACAAGGCAGATTAGATTCTTCACAGGATCCCTTTATTCTCCTGTTGACACAGTCCATGAGACTTAAAATGCTTATAAATCATATTACTGGGGTAAAGTACTGAAAACAGCCTTATCTGTGGCTTTAGGCATGTTCCTGCTCTCCAGAACTTTGCATTTCAATGAGAGCTTTGAACTTTTCTGCCATAATCAGTTTAATGGGTACAGGGTCCAGCCTGTTCACAAACAGGGGGAAAGACTAGAACCAAGAGGTACAACATGCATTACTTTCCTGCTCCTTTACTTGAAAAAAGAATCTCCCAATTCTTGACTCCTTTAACCTCAAATTTAAATACATTCAAAACATTTACACTGTTCCTGGAGGGGGTAAAACCCAGGCCCTGGATGTTAATAATGATTGCCTCTTCTTAAATTGCAATAAATTGCGGGGAGGGGAAGAAGAAAAAAAGACTCACCTTTAAATTTCTTGTTAAATGCATGATATTTTTATCATGTAAAATACTTCTCCTCAAAATCATGCTGTTTCTCCCAGACACAGCTTGATCATTCGATTCAGCTGCTGCATGAGAAACCAAAGTAAGCTGGAATCCCAATGAGCCCAACCATCCCATTTCTGTCTTTTGAAAGCCTTGCCTGGGCAGCACTGTGGAGTACAAGACGCTGACTGACTTCAGCTCTTGACAGGCAAAAGCTCCTGTTATTTCCTTATTCTTTTTACCAAAAAGTGTTACTGGGTGGATAAAAACAGTTGTGGTGGCATGAAACTATGTCAGCTGGTAACTTCAAGTCTGTGTATCACGTACAAGCTTTTAATTGCTACATCACTGCTTTAATATACTTGCCTTGAAATTTTTGAAGTAAGTTAGTTTTATCATGGGTAGATAGGAAAAGGCCTCTTTGCCCCTGCCCAAGAGCTCCAAGCAACTTGGTATAGGAAAACTTATAAAATGCATAAATTACAATTATTGATATTTGAACATTAATAAAGTATTAATTATCACAGAAAACTAGCCCGGTACTAGAAGAATTTTTTTATGGCTTTTATAAACAGTGCTTCTGTACATGTTGCTTTCTAACCTGCATACGTGACACACACACACATTGTTACAGACGATAGAGAATGTTATTTGTTCTCTGGTATCCTTGTGTTAACTCATCAAAATTACGCTGAAATTGAAGGATGCAGCTACTGAAAACCCTGGGAAAACTTAACTGGACTTCATAAAAACACAAACTCACATCATCATCCTCCATGCTTTGTAGTATGGGAGACCTAGTGGAAAAACAGTAAGACGTAGAAAATGTCTCACGCTGTATGTTCAACCCAAGATATTTTATCAAAAAACTTTTTTATATAACTGCTCCTATTTAGCCATATAGTGGAGAGCTGAGCGATTGTATTAAATGTTGAAGCATTTATATATTTTAATAATTTTACCAAGCTACTTCCAAATAAACACATGGTTGTGACCAAGTTGTTCGCAGACTGTTACTAATCTTGTGATATCTGCACAGATACCTCAAGATATTTTCAAAGGGCCCAGAAATTGAATACAGAAAAACAATTAACATCCAAAGTCATAGTCCTTTTTGGAAAGTCCCTAAATACATAAATAAATAATTGTCCATAAACTATAAAACTCATGAAACAATAAAGGCTGGTGGAGTTAAGAAGAGATTAAGATTAACCCTCTCTTTGCTTTCTAGCCTTTAACCAACTTTCAGTTCCTTAAAGAACCCCTCATCCAACCTTCTGGCAACCTGACCTCTTTAATAATCTATGGCTTAAATCCAAATAAAGTGCACCCTTGGCTCCCTTTTACCTTTGTGCTTATAGATGCCCCCAGAGAGCTCCAGCACGCCAGTGAGACAAGACTTCTCTTTGCAGAAGCCACGCTGACTGCTTCACAACAGGTCATGTTCATCCATGCACAGACCGATCGTGTTCCCTAGACTTCAGCATTTAGTCAGGTATGGAAATCAGATCCACTGCGCTGTCGTGGGTGACCCTGCTCTGGAGCTGCAGCTGTTCGTGATGACCTTGGCCAGCTGTTCTGCAACTTCACATTAGAGTTCCTTCAGTGCTGTCAGGAGAATGACATCTGGTCCTGACACACAATTTAACTACTTTGTCTAATAATTCCTTCACGCTTGCCTCAAATTCACCTAGCTCCTCTGACCTATCTGCTACAATAAACGTGCTGCATGCAGGAATCTTCACAGCTATTGCCTAGCAGTGAAGTCTGCATGGTAGAAAAAGATCTAATAAAAATATTGTCGTGATGGATGGCAATTTTCCTGTGATTTACCAATGACTTCCCCTCTCACACATTCAATTAAAATTTAAATCTGGGCACAAAACTCTATTGCCTCTATAAGGAGAGGAGCATTCTAGGGAATGCATTAAAGTTTGACTAAGTTCACACCATGGTAATTAAATACAGAATTTATCCCTGCATACTATTTTAATATAATCAGTACATACGATTACAGATATCTCTACACAAGGAAGAATATAGAAGCCACATTTTTAATGAGTAAGAAGAAAGCTTGCAAGACTAATAAATGGACCAATATTAGTTTTGCATCTCTTGTCACACAACATCCTCCTATTCCTCACTATTGCTTCCTGGATTCTTTCTTTATATTTGAATTGTCAAATAGTATACTGTTTCCTAGCTGTGGTTTGCCAGGAAAATAAGAAGAAACAAGAAGAAACAGACTAAACAACTTAGATGATGGGGTGATCTGAAAAGGTGTACTTTTGCCTACCAGGAATTCTTTTTGTCTCAGATTCACCAAGCATTTTCCCCAGATTTTCAATTTAAAACAGAAAAAAAAACCCTCTCTGAATTGAAGGAAGATTGCATTTGAAAGAGTCGGTACACTTTTTCTGCAGAGCTCATTTTGATTATCTATTTGCCAAACAGGTTTGACTAGACAAACCTCCTCTCCTAAGTCACGAGGAAACTAGAGTCTCTTGGGATTAACACAATCATGGATAAATTCTCTACCCATCATAAGTTACCTTAGAATCCTACTTTCACCATCCGGGATATGAAGGCATAACTTTACTCTTTTAATTAAAAATTGGTCTTATTATGTCTAATAGAATTATCAGTCTCAAATTACCTCAGATCATTCTCTATTAACATTATATAAATACAAATAATCGATACAGTAGTTAAAGCTTATGTCACCTTCAAGTCAGGAAAGCCAGGAAAAGCTACCTAAACAAAAAACATTATATTAGCTTAAATAATCATACGTGATTGTTTCTGTGCTTCCTATATATTGTTATTGCTGTACTTTCTATATATTTGGAAATGTTATCAGTAAAATTAGTATGTTCAAGCAGAAATTCAAGACTCTTTTCCAGGTTTACTATTACTTTTTGGATCAGAAATTTTATATCTGTAGTTTTATATCTTATCTGAAGTTAAGGACCCTAACCACTCAAATCTACTGTGTTGTTTTGGATGGTTGAGTAAATCGTTATGACCTGTGAACCTACCTGCTGATTCTTGATAAAAGCAGGATGTTAGTATCCAGATGTAAAGAATTTCTTTTTAGTGGGCAATTATCAGTCTGAATTGACGTTGAATCAGCTGACGAGGTGAACTTAATAACGCAAAACTAATAATACGTAGAGGCTTCAAACATTTCAGAAGAATGCCCCAGTGTTAGGATTGTTATTCAAGATTAACGTCTCATATCAGAAAACTATGTTTGCGTGATAAGTTGAGTCTGTACTTGTTTACAATTGTTTACAATTTGTTTTACAATTACAATCTGGGAATTTATGGTCAAGTAAACACACAAAAAGGATCTTGCTGTTAATACTCCCAGCACTATCCCCAACCACCCTGTCTATATGAAAAGAAAATAACAGAACCTGGAGATCATAAAATAAAACATTTTCATTGTTTTTTTCCTATTCTTGCTGATATTCAATGTAAAGTGAGCATGAATATGTAAAAATCTGTATGTGATTAAGAAATGTATTTTAAAACTTAGTTACCTCACATAATCCTGGAGACATTGAAAAGGGAACTCTAAATTCTGAGACACTTCATAGAACTTGAAAACTGAAGTGCATGGGTGTCGTGAGCACAGAGCTCTGCTAGCTTTCCTCATAGGACCAATACAGCTCCAAACTCTCACCAGCTCTAGAGATTAAAGTTCTAAACACCTGGTTTTTTAAGTTTGAAGCCTGGAGATAACGCTGTAATGAGATTTAGTATGATTGCTAAGAAAGGGAGAAAATAAAGAGAGAAAGAAAAAGCTGGGTGCCTTTTAACTGCACTGATTGCCTTCAGGGTTCTACATGAGGAATCAGGTCACCTGGACGCACTTTTGCAGAGATCATTGCTAATGATATATAAATACTCAGATCTTATACTTAGGTCTAGATTCTCTGATGAAAAGATGTAAAAATTAAAAAGAGCACAGTTTCTAAACTTGCCCAGCTTTGTCTACAGTTTATGCTGCTAAATTGTACAGTGTTCTCAGAATCACTCAGGATGAATTCTTGTGAAAGGACAGCTGTTAATTTACAGGTGAACCCTTGAAAATCTGTCCTGCATGCCAAGTACTGTTAGAAACCTGTTACATTCGCTATATATTATCTTCGTGCATTTACTAGATGTTACGGGCTTCCTCAGTTTGTTGACATAAGAAGGAAACAAACCTAATTTAAATTACATAAGGTGAAATTGTGCAAGTCTCACTGTGAGTAATACAAATAGCAAACCTGCAAATTGCCCTGTTAACTTCAACACATTTACTTGAGGGCCGAGGTCTAGATACACAGAAGGATTTACCCAACTGAACCATCTGATCATCACAAGAGCTTCCTAAATCCCAAACTGAGAATTTTTGGACTTTGAGCTCAAATCCTGAGTCCTCCACCAGAACAGTCACACAGCTGACTGCAGTTGCAATACAGAGATGTGCCTAAATTCAGACAAATACTAGTATAACATGAATCTAGTAAGAAGTAGGTTCAAAATAAAAAAAAGCCTGTGATTCCTCACAAAACAAGTAATTGAGCCGTGGAATGGCTTGCCAAAGGACATTTAGGATGCTGGAAGTTTAAATGGATTTAAGAATCACCAGACAGGTTTATAGACTACTACATAGATATACACGTAGCTCATGGAGCCTCCAAGCTGAAAATGTTTAGTGGATGACAGAATGGTAATAGATAGTATCAAATCTACCCACCTCGTTCTTATACTTTTCTGTCCTATACTCAACGTGTGGCTGCCACTGGGGCACAGCATGCACCAAATGAATAGGTACCACCTTCGTAACTGAAACTTCTCTGTCTTGCTTCTGAGAAACATTTAAAAAACACTTTTGGGGGATCCATACACTTAGTAAGTGCAGCTGGAAGTAAAGACAGCATTTCCTCCTTTACGATGGACTAAAGCACTTCTCTCATGTGCAGTCAAACCAGGCTCAATTTCCTTCTGTGCCTAAGGGGAGCCAATTTTCCCTGCGGAGATAAATGCTCTAAGCATTACGATGTAAAGCTGTTCTTATGTGTAGCTCCCTTAATCCCATTTGAATTTTTTCTGCCTTCTACGATTGAATTAAGTATTCATTGGTCCAGTAAAATTTAGTTCCACCCCCTGTTGCAATGAATATTTAATAAGCCTTTACTGAAGCAGGCAACCGAGGCAGTAGGATTTACAGGATCTCTTAAGTTCCCTCTTTCATTAGTCATTCAAATCCTGTTGTGCACTTTAACTACAGCCGTGGATTCCCCGAGAGAGCGAGGTGCTGCAATGTCCAGCACTGTAACATCCAAGTCAGTGAGCTCTGAGCGACTACTGGGCCTGAGCACCACCATCAGCCTCACCAAGGGGAACGACAGCCGTACACAGCCTCCCATCACTCGACTGCCATCTGGGCCCTCCAAGCTCCGCCTTGCCATGGTTCTGTGCTCAAATCTTGAGCCTGTATTGCTAGGAACCTCTGTGTGTGCTGTTGTGGCAAGCAGAAGGTCCCAGGCCTGCATTTTTCTCCCTTACTATAAGGAAAGAGCGAGCTCTACAGAAACTCTGCTTGTAAAGCTTAGACTACAAACGTGCATGCTTTCCGTAGCCCATTGCCTTCCCAGGCTTTCAGGAAAAGGAAAGGCTGGAAAACGCTGATCAGCTTCCAAACTCAGCACCCTCACTAGCACAGTGCCTTCAGCAGGCAGGGTGGCATCCAGTTTGATAAATTATCACTCTTCATAAACAAAAAATAATGCTTGTGGTGTTGTAGCATACAAGGACTAAGTAATGCTACAGACATTTGACTCCTGTACCTGACCTGAGAGAACATTTTTTCCTGTTCAGTACAAAACTAAATACCATCACGGTTTCCCATGAATCAGAAGCTTTCTAAGCCTTGAAGTGAAAAACTCAATATATAGGACTGTCTCATATAAGATTATCCTTTGGGATAAACCTTGTTTATGTGTTTTGTCCAAGAACAGATTATAGTGAATCACTAGCTGAATATGAGTCAACAAATTAATGCTCTTGCAAAAAAAAAACAGACAAAAAGGCATACTCAGATGTTTATCCACAAGTATTGCTTTCTGCTTTACTGATCGCTAGTCAGGCCTTTGATGGAATAATGCGTTCAGTCTTCAGAACCGCCCTTTGAAAAAAAACTGTGGACTAACTGCACAGGACCCACAAGAAAGGAATTTGTACTGCCAGAGCCATAGAAAGAGTAAGTGTGAGAAACGACATAATTATGATTGTTTAACCTGTAACTTATCACACTGCAGGTGACAACAGTCTTTAAATACATACCATACATGCAAAAAGAAAGGGCACAGTATGTTTCCATGGTCACAATAGACAAAACAAGAAATAATTTGTTGGAAGAAAGATTCAGGTTAAATACCATGAAAGTCTTTCTAACACTGGGGACAATGAAGTATTGGAATACGTTGCAGAAGGAGATATTGGAATTTTTGCTGCTGATAGCTTTTAAAAACAGAGTATAGACATTTCTACCAGGAACACTAGACAATCTCTGTCCTTGAGGTCACTATCAACTTATTTTCCAAAACTCTATGAAAAATACATAAGAATTTCTTGGGAAAGGGCTCGAAATCCAAGGTATTTCTCTTCCTTTCTAGCCAAGTGACATATGGTCACTTCATGACAAAAAAAGAAACCTTTTTGGTTATTGAATCTTGATTTTTTTGTTTTGATGGGTTGTAAAGCATCTCCAGGTGAGCTGGAAGGTTATTACACCCTGCTGAGGGCTAAGAACTGCAGTTTAAGTCTTTCCCAGAAGAAGAAAAAGTTATAGCACCTCCCATACTCTGTAGAAGCATGAATTCTAGCCCATTGCAAACAGCTTTAATAGGTGGGGTTTTTTAAAGTCATTATCCTAAAGCACCAGTGTGAAGCCAGACTACAGCACACTTCCTTGAAGCCCAGCAGGCTGCCTTCTGCCTCTTTCCTTTAATGGCCACTTAATAGCAGGTGTGCAGCAGAGATCATCTCTGTCATACACAGAGCAGAAATCAGTTACCTCCTCTTCCTAGAAAGGAAAAAAAATTATACTTAGTGAAAAAGAGATCCTTTTCACTCCCGTACTTCGGGGTCCGATTTTCTGCTGCCTTACAGGTTACAAAGTTTGAGTCTTAATAGTTCCAGCCTGGAGTTAGAAGGTCCCCAGGACTAAGAGTGGGTCAGGAAGCATTCTCCAAACTGTCTCCTCGAGCTTTCAACTAGGTAAAGTGGAACCATCTCGAGATGGGGAAATGTGCAGCTTCGGTGCGCTGGTGCATGACCTTTACCTGCAGAGCCCTATTCACTTCTGCTCTGAAGAAGTGTGGGCTGAAGGGAAGGAGGCAGCATACACTGCCATTGGCCTGGTCCTTTCCTGGGCAAAACCGAGCAGGTAAAAGGAGCTAATTATGTTCTCCTACCCACACTGAGCATCTTTATAAGAGCTCGCACTGTCTAGACCTTACAAGCCTCTCAGCCCTAGTCTGTGTCATGCTTAATCAAAGACAAGAAAAATAACATTTGCAGATGTTTTTATTTGATCAACAATCTTCGTTTTATTAGCTGTGAGGTTGGTCTCACGTTTCCTCAGATGTGTCATATTCATTCTTGCCATACTAGATTGCACAAATCATACTGGGTTGCTGGATCAGACACAAAGTGAAGTGGCTGCCCTAATTATGTGTAATATCTACATGGTCTTCCAGACATTTAACAGACTGAGAGCTTCAGCAACAGCATAACCCTGCCAAAACCATGGGGAAAAAACATTCCAGAATGCTTTGGGTTTTTCTTTGAATCAGTGACAATTTCAGGGATAATAAAGGAAGCTGGAGTCCCCTCGAGTTTTAGCTTTGTTTTAACAGCTTCCATAGGAAGGTATGATTTTTAAAACTGGAGATACATGGATCAGCTACACAAAAAGAACTCATCTGCAGAGAACTTTGCTGCTGCTTAGACTGCACTCCATCACAAGCTCATCCAAACTATCTTTCTGTACTACTGTGTACAGCTACATTGCTGTATAGTCTTGGGTGTCATCTGTGCCATAGGAAATGGCTTTTGGGCTCTTTCTGAGAGAATTCAGTCAGTTGTACACTCCTAGCTGGAGTTGGATCTCCAGTGGTGACTGGCCATGAGTTTTGAGGCAGCTGCTGCAGCTAAGAATTCCCTTCCTGCACCTTGCTGTGTTTCACAGCATTTTCCTGGGGGCAAAGCCATTTTACTTGTCCTCTGTCCTGCTTCTTGGGCATTGCTCCAGCAATGTACGGAAAGATCAGATTTAGACAAAGCCACACAAGGTTATTTGCACAAAAAAAACCCTAATAGGCAATAATTGCACATAAATCAGTGCATCCCATATTTAAAGATATAGAACTGGTTTTAAAAGCAGATAAAAATCCAAGCCCAGCAGCATTTGTTTACAAAGGTAGTGTGTATATCCCTCAGCCCAACACAGTCTGATTTACTAGCTGGGGAGAGAAACACTGTCCTTTTCAAAAGATTGAATCAAATGAGTCAGCAGGGCAGGTCATTATGAGATACACAAAGAACATCTTCCAGCTGAGACAAGCAAAGAAGCAATGACTCAAACACAGCACTCAGCAGGAGTACCTGCTACACAAAGCAGAAGATCTCAGCCTGATACAGTAGCTTCAACAGGATCAATAACAAAATTTAAAATAAATAAATAAATAAATAAACAACAAAAAGTAAAAATGACATTAAAATTAAACAAAACAAAAAATCCAAGTGGATTACGAGTGCTACTGCTCCACACCAGCAGTACGTCTCTAGTTAGACATGAGTTTCACAAGGTCTCTCTTCCTTACACTTGATTTCCTAGAGCGACAAAGAAGGTACGGCTTCCGAACCAGACCCGAGTGGAGTCTCTGCAGGCTATGGGAGTCCACAGGGAAGTCTGGGGCACACGCAGCACTTTGCTTATGCCAGATTTTCTGCCCTTCCTGCTCTGAAGTAAATCCCAGCTGTGATTAAAGAGACTAGCCAAAGACTGCATAAATTCAGCACACATTGTGCTGGATGCACTGTAGGAGATGTGTGTTTGAAGCCACCTGGTTCCAGATCAGTCACTGTTTCTTAGAAATGCTTCCCTTCTAAATCTCAACCCTCCTAGCCTTACGGGGAACAGAGCTGGCATGACAGAGAAATTCTTGTTTAACACAGCTTGAAAACATAAGGGCTTTATATTTCACTATCAGAAAAACAACACAACATGCACATAGAGCCTTGATGTAATTATGTTAGATATCTTCTATATATGTTACATAAGCATAAGGATGTATATGTGGTGTATAAGGGTGTAGGAAGACACAAACTTTATATTGAAAAAATGCACACCTCTTAGCCACAATCGAGAGGAAAGTTTTTGCATTTTAAATGAGGGAATTTAATAAATGGAATTAATTAATACAAAAAGAAATTTGACTAGATTTCTGCAGAATCTGCCTAATTTTAATCTCGATCACTTAACTGACTCACAGGCCTGAAGTTAAGCATGTGCCGAATAGTTATTTAAATCACTGTAATGTCAAAATCCTGATTGACGTCATTTGTGAGAGTTCCTCTACTTACGTTCTCCAGAACTTGATATATTGTATTGATTCATTGTTCTTTGGCTGACTGTGTGACCCAGACTTTGGCTGGGAAAATCGTTACTGCTTCAAATATTTTCTTCTTCAAACTCTTTCCTAACAGGGATAGATTCTCTGTTTCTTGCCTTTTTGAGCTTACCCAAAGCTGCCTTCTGTAGTTTAAGCTGCTTTCTTTTCTGTGTTGCCGTTGAGGGACATTTAGCTTGCCTGTAATTCTGTTTAACATAAGTTAATAATTACTTTTCTGGTAAGTCTCCAGTTCTGATATGACTAGGTCAAATGCCAGAATCCATTGCTAATGGAACAATTTTTAAATAGCTCGGAGTGGAATTCAGGTGTTAAACAAGAGCTTGGTCGTATGGTCAACATGTATGCTCATAAATTAAACAGCTCCAGCGAACAACCCCAGGAAGGATTCACTTGCCTGTACTATTACTGTCTGGGCTGTTTTATATGAGCCAGTGCTAGAGAACAGTCCTAGCACTTTAATACACTCACACACATTTGTGCAACCACAGACTTACTCATAGCAACCGCGTTTCACTCTACGCTCCACTACAGTTTACAGACAAAAAGCAAGGACTAAGCTTGTAAGTAAAGTTCACGTAAACTTGGATAGTGTAAACATTAAAGAGTGTACAGACATATTATCTATAATTTCATTTGCTGATAGGACAGACCATGATGGGTATAAAAGAATTAATAAGCTATCTCATTATTATTATTACCTGTGCAAGATCTACATCATAATGATCTATTAAGTAGCAAATAAGATTAAGTGTTTTTTAAATCTCCCAAGCAGACAGCAGAATTACTAATGCTATTTTACCACAAGATAACTGACAAGGAGTTACGCGGTATTCAGAAGTATTTCAGAGTGCCACTGGAGATTATAAAAGAACTTCAATGGTTACTGAAAAATATTGTGATTGAATTTTCAACTCATAAATCAATAACATGACAAATAAAGCAAGCAGGTGTAGATTGAAACAACCTACAGTAAGAAATAATATGAGAAAATAGTATTTAATAATATTTATTCCAGTTCTTCTTTTCCTGTATTAGGAAAATGAAGGAAAATTAAGTAGGTAGAAGAGGACAAACGGAATGGGCAGTAAAAAACCACACAGCAGTCATATTTGAATTCTGCCCCATCTTGTACCCAACGAAGCCCCGGTACTAGAGCGCTGTTAGCTATTCCACTTCACACTGAGGGTGTTGTAGCGCTTGACCTGTCAGTGAAGCAGAGTCTAAAATTGACTTCCATGGATTTGGAATCAGTTCCAGTTAAAAAACAGTTGCAATGACGTGTAAAGCATCTTCTTGTCTTCCATTAGTTTCTTTAGGGGAAAAAAAAAAAAAAACACACGCACATAGAGAGTAGAAGTTATCCAAGTCTCTTGTTATATTTCATGCTTTGTTCTGCCAGGACAAAATCGTGATGTGCCCAAAGAGTTTTCCAGCCAAGAAAACCATAACACATGCATTACCACTTGTACAGGAGAACTGGTTCCGTACTCCTGTCTCTGAGGTCAGTGGATGATACAGCAGAATAATACCCCTGGCGCTTTATGCAACAGTGTCTCCGCGAGTTCAGGAATGATTCCAGCCAAAACCACATGCTCTGCATTCTCAGCCAATGAAACATCGTAAGTGGGGCTGTAGCACAGCAAGGCTGCCCATGCCGAAATAAAGACAGACGGTGCCCAAGGACCTGGGATGTAGAAATGAGAGCACTTGACTTTCAATACGGGTTTCTGACAAAAGAGTGTTAAAAAATTGAAAGGCAAAAGACTTTTTTTTTCTTTTCAGTTACTACAGGGATCTGACAAATAAGCATTACATTTCATCTCACAGGCCTGCAAAATAATGCGTCAATTTAAGAATGGCTATTTAAAGCTATTTTATGCAACTGCAGTTATAATGTGATTTAAAACATTAACTGAACTACTAGAAACCAGGCTTGTGAAGGAATTACGTAATAATTCTTGAGAAATAATTCTTGTAAACTGATACCGAGAACCTAGAAGATGACAGTCAGAACATATAGAGTTAAACTTCAGCCAAAGAACTTCTAAGTTGCTTTATTTTTGACAATAATATAGTGAAGAAAAGTGACATGATGCAAAATAAAATTCAAACCTAAACACAGTAGCCAGGTTCATTTCTGAGGAGACTCACTGCTGGAAAGAAAATTTCGAGATCACAGTAAGTTTTCTCCAGGTGCAGTGAATGGGGAGAATGAAAGAGAAGTGTGCAGGATAAGCACAGAGTTCAGGAAGAATGAGGAGTTCACTTTTCTCATTAAAGTTTCTCTTACCTTGTGTAATAAGTTCATTCACTAACAAAATAAAGACTGCCATAAAAGTCATGCTACAGTGACAAGTGTTTGACGCTGAAGCTTGCCTGAGTTTTGCGAGAACAGCTTCTTAAGTTCCAGATATTATTTTCAAACTACTTCAGGAACTGACTGAAGACTTTTAATTATTATTATCATTGTTAGCATCTCTGGTAATATTTCACCTTTATGTTTTTGAAATTTTTCAGCCTACTTACACAAGCAGCTATGCATGTACATATTTGGATGGATGGAGAGAAAATTCTGCCTGGAATTTTATGGCAGTAACATAAAGTAACACCTGTAGGACTGGGACTCAAGCAATAAGTGTACTATGTAACCGGAGAGCTATTTTCAGTCAATTCATCTCACCAGGATTTAGTCTACCTTTTTGAATTCCATCTTCTATAAGAGCCTCGTATCATATTGCCCCTGCACTCAATAACATAAAGGGATATGTTTGCTTAATACCAACAGGCTGTCGTATACAATAGACGTGTGCGTGAAGTTTCCAACAGGAGTTGTTGCAAGAGACCTTTAGAACAGAAAATACCGTCAACCAAAAGACATAGACCATCTCTACAGTATAACAATATCTGTATATGTGACTTCATCCTGAAAGCCATGAGGCCAGAGGATTTAAAATAACCTAACTTCTGTTTAATGTTTTGTGCGTCATTAAAACACTTAACACAATTGCAAATGGCTACTCCTAATTAAAAACTTTTTAGGTTCTTAACTATTAAAATGAAACTTTGGTGGTTAACTATAATATTTATTAAACTAGCTTTATAGTTAAACAAGTTAGAAATATGTGCTCCCCAATTATTATTTATACTATGACAACAGTGAGCAACACTATCTAAAGCTGTGAAAAAGTAAGTGAACACTATTTAATGGAAACTTTTCTTCAAGAGTGTTATATTTAATCCAAAGCATACAGAGGTCAGCAGGAGTCTTTCTCCTGCATTCAATTAAATTGCTCTTAGGTGTTTTTCTACTTATGCAGCATCTCTATGTAGATGAAAATTATATATTGTTCTTTCTGTTTAGTTCTACAAGTTTCATTCTCATAGGCGAGTATTTATTTAATAAGGGCCCAGCTTGCTTTCCACAGAAACTCTTTGGCTGCCCTCCTTTGTAAACCCCAAAGAATTTGGATTCCTTGTGCACTAGGCATGAAAGGATTTCCTTCCAATACTCCTCCAAGAACAGTTTTAATAGCTACTCCTCATATTACTCCTCATATGGGAAGGCCTATTTGGTCTGTTAGGTTTTTAAATTCATTACTGGTTACTTTTTTCTCACTCTCTGTGCTGCCTGCTATAATGGGAATGAATCTCAGTTAAGATTCTATTCTAGCACATATCTTCTCCTTTTTGAGCTTCTCATAATTAAAGTGTCTTTGGCTGCCAGGGTACAGAATGATAAACAGATACAATGTCAAGTGATTTAAACTTTGCATAATTCTCTCTGATATTGATTTCTGCCAAATATTTGCTTTTCCATTCATTTCAGCTGAGAAAAATGCAAATTAATGGTTCAAAAATGGACTCCTTGTATCTTTACCAAGATTAAATGTGTCAGAGTAAAAACATTGACATAAAAACTTAATTACAGTTAAAATTATGAAAAGAGTATCGATTTTATTTCTTTGTATAGTGTGTTAATTATTGATTTAACTAAATTAGTTTACTAAGAGTTGAATAAAACAAAATATTTTCCTATCACATACAGAACAAACACGAGATGAGCTTTGTTTATCTTTAAGCACTTTAATTGTATACCAAGTAATACATGTATTTTACACAGAAAATGTTTATTTCACTTGGCATTACATCAACCACCTCTAATATATACTCCACATAATTCCTTAGGACAGGTGTTCATAACACAAAAAACACTGCTGATAAAGCTAGCAATAACTTACTAACTATGAAATCTAATTGATAACCAAGCAAGGAATAAATGATGTACGAAAACTTCCCAGTAATCCCTTATAAAGAATTCCTCTCTTTCTTCCTGTTTATTGAGGTATATTGACCTGATCCCTCTGTACTTGCAACCTAGACTTCAGTTTTCAGTATCATTAGTTAAACACTTTGAAATTTAACTCCTGAAAGTCTACAATACTCAAATCCGGCAAGTTTACACATAAATAGCTTTAAGCCTCTGATTAGTCCTAGTATCCCTTATTGGGATATCACACAAAATGAGTTAAAGTTTCGGTTTTCCAATTGAGCACGCACTTAGGCTCACTGCTGAATCAAGTGTGTCCACTCATCCGAGGATCAAACTTCAGAACCAAACCTGTAAGCAGTGTATCTACTTTAAAAGTGCATGAATGATGTGGGAATGGACACCAGCCTGTGATATGGTTTTTTGATCATTCCAATTTGTTTACCAGATATTGCTATGTGAATTCCTCCCAGTAAGATACCAGAATTCCTCTTTCACCTGGCATGATCAGCTTGTCTCTTCTTGACACCTGTGGGCATCTCAATAGAAGACTCCAGTCTCTTCCTTGAAAATACTGGCATTACATGAAGAAATGCCAGAGGTTATGAACTGATCAGAAAGAGAGGAAAAAGTTTAGGAGAGTTCCTCTGCAGATGTACAGGGACATTTGGATGTTTTGTCCTTAGGTGGTAGATATAACTCCCCAGCTTTGACAGAAGCATGGGCAAAATTTGGATTTAGGCCTGGCTGGTACCAAGGAAAGGGCTAAATCTCACACTTAGAGATGGTGATATAGCCACGGTCTTCTAAGGCCTCCCTTAATCTGAAGATTAAGCAGATATAGTTGTTTTATTTCCATACTCAGATGTAAAAAGAGGTCACAGTTGTTCTGTTCATCCTGCTTGAGGTTAGTGTATCAATCAAGAAGGAATCATAGGTGTTTTTTTTAAGACCAAGATGCCAGTGATCCTCAGATGACAATCCTTACTCTCCAGTGTGTGCAATCTCCGTGGTTTGTTTCCTGATTGGGGGACAGACAACATACCACCTCTCCACACCAGCAACGGTGGGAACACTTGAAGGGTATAGAAAATTGCAGAATCAGGGAAAGACCTACTTGGAGTTTGTTAGGACATCCTCTTAGGATAAGAGGAAATCACTTGCTCACACGGAAGAACTGTAAAGGTAAAAGATTTTGGAATATAGAGTTGGATTAGCGTCAATCTGAAACTGAAAGTACTATGTCCTTCATGCACTTGTAAAGGAAACTGTCAGTGCAAAATTCTATTGTTTCAGGCAACAGTACTGCCTGTTGTTCAAACACAGAAAGGTTTCTGGAATTAAAGGCTTTTTACAGAAAGTTATTACTTAGTTTTGAATAACACATCATCAATGTCAACTACGTTGATTAAAATTTACGTTTCATTAGCACTGTGGCAAATTAATTCATCTCTCATTTTAAAACTGAGTCTTCTTAACCTTTTGTTTCACTTCAGATTCAGCTTGTTCCTTGTGTGCAGCCTAACTTTGTTCCAAGAACTTATCCAAATGTTAAGTGTTAAGCATAGAAGTATTCCTTGGTGCCGTGCACAGACCTTTCATTTCATTAATATGGAAAAATCACACGCGCTCATAGTAGCTCTCAAGCATTATAGGATATAAGTATTACAATATTCAATTGAGTCATACCTAGTTCTGTGCAAGTTTGCCACCTCAGAGAAGCAGGTAATTCTGCGCAAAGAATTTAACAATTTAACTTTTTGTTGCGAGTTCTAGCCTTCAGAACGGAAAAGAAAATCTCTGGAAACCAAGAAAGGAATAGAAAGAGAGAAAAGAAGCTACAGGGCAGTGCCTTTCAAATAAGGGAGCCATACAGGTTTTAATAAATACTTTGTTTATATGGATTTGACGTTAGAATCTCTGAACAAATTGATAGTTTAGGAATCTGGTCCACAGACTCTTCAGTTCCTCACTTCTCACTGTTATCATGGTAAAAAGCATTCAAAGTCACCACACGGTAAATTTCTTATTGGCACCTACAGATAGGGATGACATATTATCCAGCCTTCTCCTACAATAATCCTATTGAAGAATCGTATTCAACATTTATGGAAAATATCCTCCATATTCAATGGAAATTTCCATTTATGGAAAATATCTTTCCAAATGGAAAAAAGATGTCTCCCACATCTCTTGTCAGTCTCTGTGATTCAGACTGTCTAACTTAAACAAGGCACATCTCTTGATAAAGAAAAGCAACAAATTTAACTTCTTTCGGTTAATTACAAATCACTTAGTAGAGGTTAATCGTTTACAAAGGCTGACAGAGGATCTGGGACCTCTGTCTTTGCAGCAATTTTGATACATCTACAGCTAATTCATCCAGGAACTGGTCCAGAATTGATCCATTCCTCATTATGAGAAACAGCCCCTATCTTCCATTTACCCATGTCCGCTGTGAACATGCTCCTTAAACATTCTGCTTTCACCCAAGCACTCTGCTTTTTCACCTTTTACAGGATTGCTTATCTTTTCCACTCCACTTCTTTTCTCTTTACTTTTTCAGCTGTTTAGCTGAATGCCCAGTACATGCTCTATCGTCATTTCAGTTGCGGATAAGGCCTCATTGTTTTCCACTCAGACAAAAATTGCTTTCCGAAAACAGTTTGCATTTGCAGTCTCTTCCAGTCTACTTTAGTATTAAAATTTCCCTTACTCACTGTCTTCATGTGGTTTTTCTCCTATAGAAATGACTATTGCCGGGTCTCAGGAGAGCACAGTTGTGCCGCAGCACCTTTTTGAGCTTGCGTCACTAGAACATCATAGTCTGGAACCAGTTTTCCATCTTGCGGTTCACCCATTTTATTTCCTCTGCCCTCTCTGAATTCTCAGCAAGGAGATTTTTTTTTTCCTTTCTTAACTGCGGGGCTTAAGGGATCACAATATGCAGTTATTTGTGGCTTGGCTTTCTCTCTCTATTTCTCTCATCTTACAATGCTGCTCTCCCACCAGTTCAAACTTCTAAGGTAGTTAGCTCTCTCAAGTTATGAAGCCAAGAAAAAAAGAAAGAAAAAGATTTTATTTCTACTACTTTCTGTTCTCATTTAAAGCTAGTGTAAGTGAAGTGCCATTGTTGCGTCTGGCAGTTAAAGAGATGCAACTACATACTAATTACCTTTGTTATCTGTAAGCACAAAAGAATTCAATGGTCATGGCCCTTTCTGCCTACATCCAGCTTGTCATTAAGGCTGCTAATGCATTAATCTTTTGTCAGTGACATTTGTTCTGCTCACTGAAGTCAACTTTATCTCCTGTGCCGGGACTGAATTTAGACTTTTGTCAATAGCATCATCTGTAGAGAACATTCCCCGTGTAAGAAGGTAATACGGAGATAAATTTTAGCACTTAGGCTTTTTAAAAGGTATTAATCTTTACATACCATTGTTATTACGTATGGATTACATTTTTACATTACGGTATTTTTACAAGAGCCTATTTAAAGAAATTCTCCACCAACTACTAATGCAGAGGCAATCCCTATGTCAGGAAACTCCCCAGCTCTACTGGTTTTAGTATAAGTTTGTATTTGTAAATTATGACAGAATACATTCCATAAAGGTAATGAAGCTAGTGCCAGTTTCATGCATGCCTGTTCCTTAATGAAAAGTTAATGTTAAAATGCAGTGGCACCCCCCCCCGCCCCGGTACTAAAACACTAAATATAATGCATCTGAAAAGTCTAGTTTTGACTTGCTAAAATTAAGAGATACCTAGCTTCACACAGCTCCTGGAGAGAATACTGTCTAGAACAAATAGAGCTTCAGCTGTTTTGGCAGCATTTCAGTGTAATTAGAAATGCTCGTGGGAGAACAACATTAGGTGAGCACCAAGACTGTGGAAAGCAAATGCAAATACCAGCTTATGGAATACACAGCAGATGTCAAACAGTTTTCAATTTAATGATAAATAACTAACTGTGGAATTGCTTTTATACATCTTGAAAGCCTCCGTTATTGCCAACATACTACTGTAAACTACCAAGAGTTCTAGTATCCTGATGTTATTTTATATGTTATGTATAAAATATATATACTATTATATATTTATATACATATAATAAATATAAATAATATATGTACACATATATGTTATATATGTAGGTGCTAATACACCTACACTACTTTAGGGTGAAAGATACACTCAGTTTGTTGCTCCATTTTAAATATTAAACGCTGTGTATCTTATGGTGGATTATAACTTTTTTTTAACAAGACAAGTGTTCTCCACACTTATCTGAAGCATACAGTCTGCTTAGTTGCACAATTAAGAATTTAAATAGAGGCCTTTAGAAGGCTATTCTCAAAGTGGACTCTCGACTAGGCTTTATCCTTGGAAACATATGCACTCGTGTAGTTCATATATGGTAATAAACCCCTTTCAACCAGTCACATTTCTCCCTTGGCTTCAATGAGGGTTAGATCACATCCTTAAAGATAATCAATTACAGAAACTGGAGTCTATAATCTTGAATAATAACAAGAAGAAGGAGTACAGCAGGGATAGCACTACAGACCCAGCTGCTCAGCCAGTAAGAAAGACTCTGTTCCTTCACAAGGAGGAAAAACACATGCACATCTCCTTGATGAATTGTGGGACATTGTTGTCATTTCTTCCAGGAAAAAAATGCAGAAGGCACAGTGACTGCTACACCACAAGTAAATATGAAAATAGTGATTATCTCATCACCAAAGCTTCTAGTTTTTGGCTTTTAATGCTTGCACTCCTTAAAATGCTCTTTAGAACACTTCACTCCATTTTCTCTCTGGGGCCTCAAATGATGCCTAGAAAAGGGACGACATTTTTTTCCATCTGGAGATTATTTCCTGAATTCAGGTGAGCTGTGAATTACAATATATTTAAGAACAAAAGACAAGAACACAGCTACCCATTAGAAAGGAATATGCATAAACGAACAGCGTTTTTCATATTACAATTTTTATTCCTTGTTTATAAATCAGTTTGTCAGGGTTAGAGGAAGATATTCTTTCCTACAGGATACTAAAATTTTCCAGAGACCTACATACTAAACTGCATGCTGTCTTTTCAAAAAGTTGCATTGGATGCACAAAAACTGTGAAGGTGTTTCAGAATAAATTATCCCTGTTGTGGCATTTCTGTTTTTAAAAGGCAGGACAAACCTGGCATTTTGTATTACTATTTTGGCTTTCCCATATTTGCAATACATGCTGGTGTTGGAATGGGGGAAAAAAATACCTTTCCTTCCAATAACCAAAATCTTTTGTACCTTTGAAACCCATGTTTTCCACTCCACTCAACTTATTTAAGAAAGGGCAGTTCAATATTGCCGTTTGTAAATCAAAGTCTATTTCATGGGATTTAAAGTTGCTTAATGACTTGTCAAAAATTAGAACTGAAAGGGGTAACGGGACAGCATTGATCATCGCTCAGCAAGCTTTCCCATTCCCACATTGTACCACATGCTCTCACTGTTTTATCAGACTGTACTCCACCAGCCCTTTGTACTGGCATAATTTGGTGCTGCTCCCAAAATTGACTGACCTGGTCCTTCTGCCACCTACTCCTTTCAAGCTGCATGCCACCTATTCATCTTCATTACAGCACCGGTGTTTGCACATCCACACAACCACAGACTGGAGAATTGATCTCAGATGAAAAGTCACCTTTAATTTTTGCTAAGGAAGAATGAACACGGGAGAATTGGCAGAGAATGGGACTACCTTAAGTAGTACCACTGGCTTATGCCAGACTAAAATGTTCATGAATTTATAGTACCTGTTTTCTATTCTGAGAAATATTTTTGGACTTGGTACTAGTTAAGCCACAGCTGTGAATTTTACTCGCTCTTAAAAGGCCCTTTATGTATCACAGCAGACCAGCACAGCAGACCAGCAACAAGAAGTTGTGGAAGCTCCATCCCTGCAGGTTTTTTGGACTTGGCCAGACAAAGTCATGACTGACCTAATGTTAGTGATAGACTTCCTTGGAGCACAAACTTTGACTAGAAACCTTCAAAGGTCCAACCACATTTCCATGACCAGTGATGTAAGGTACTGAAATAAAGATGGTAAGTACCCAGTTAATTAAAACAAATACTTACAGGATTGTCTCTCGCTGTCTGTGTAGACCGACAGTCTTGGCTTTTACCTCTGAAATCTACTCAATCCTGTCAACACAGGTTTTCAAAGCACTCCACAGATAGCAAAGGGGAAAGTCCTTTATGAAGGCAGGCATACAAAATTGAGATTATTTCAAATTACATTGCCTTTTCCTAATACTTGAAGGGCTGGAGGGCAGAAAATTGGCATTCTACTTGGCCTCACACTCTAGCTAACCTGCTTTTACCTATTCCCCAAACACCCACTCATCAGATAGCTTCCTCCTTGTGAAAGCCCCAACCTAAAAGTGTTATTGGGAAAAAGGGACACTGAACAGACCATTGCAAGGGGCTTGGAAGAATATAACTTCAGTGGGGAAATGATAACACAGCTGCATAAGGAAGACTTGGTACATGGATATGCAGGATGCAGTCTAACTCCATAAGGACCTCAGACTGTGTGCTAAGAAGTAAAGGGAATACACGGAGAAAACAAGAAGAATGGGTCACAGATAGAACAGGATGCATAAAGGCAGACCTTCTGTAAGATGTTACTAATACTTACAGAATATGCCACTGTAGTGGATCTCTTTTGACTCTGTAACTGAGGAAGTATTATATTTTTTCTAGTTTTAAATGCATGTAAAGATTACGGCCAAGAGACAGGAAAGTGAAAGTTATTGAAGTGTTCTTGATTTCCTGAAGAGTCTCTTTTCCAGGCTGTATGGAGACCTGCGCAAGTATCTAGAAACTATGGTATTTAATTGTTTGGCCAATGCACAAGCTTTCCCAGGTGGCGAGCCTATAATGCCTCACACATTAAGGCCAATGGAATGATGTTCATTAGCAACCATGAGATTCTAAGCCTCATCGTAGCCTTAGAGCCCTAAGGCTCCAGCTAACAGCTTGGAGCTTAGGGCTTAGATTTCCATCTAGATCATTTTATTAACATAGGAATAACTTAAAGCATCTGAGCAGTCCCAGTGAAGTCCATGCAAGTAGTCACTTAGATGTTTTCTTGAACTGAGTCACACAAGAACTAAAGACCGAAACTCTGAGCAATTTAAGTACTGAAATAAGACCCTTCCCTTAACTGTGCTTTTTAACAGTTTTCAAAATACCACTACACAGCATCTTTTAAAAGCTTTGTTGAATAAATATCTGACAAAGTTTATTCTGAGCATATTCTATTCATGTTATTTTTTTCACAGTATACTAGGCAAGTTTACTGACGTTCCATTTGGTTAAAACAAGGTGTTTACCTGTGCATTTGCTTAACAAATATTAAATTATACATTTCTCTAGATACCACTTAGGCCACTTCACCTAAAATTTTTTAGCCTCCAGATGTATTGTCTCTTCTTTCGTAATAAACTAATACCTGGATATACCCAGTGTACAATTTATTAATGACATGAGCAGAAAAATTATGTAGTACACTTTGCAGAGCCCTGTCAAAAAGATTTAGAACAGTTCTTCACAAATACTAGATTAATGTGCTTAAAAGTTTCAAAACAGTGATTTTCTTATCAATATTCGCTGTTGGGAAAAAAGAGCAGCATATTATTTCAGCTGAAATTTTTCATCTTCTTTAAGTTTAGCATGCTTATATCACCCTTTAAAGAATAAATCATAGAAACCAGTTGATTAAGTCAATACCAACTCCCAGCAGCTCCAAGGTAGTAAGTGTGTCATTACTCTCATTTTGACTAAATGGATTTACACTGTTATGCACCTAAACTGCTAAGCAGGAAATATATACTGAAATTTATTCTAAAATATGTTACAAAGTGACCCTGTATGTGAGAAACAAACTTTAACTGCAGTAGAAGCAAAGTGTTTGCAGCAGCAACAGCAAAACTCAACAGAAAAAAAATGCCAACACAACAGCTCCTGATTATTTTAAGATTCTTTCTTAAGATTTCTTAAGATTATTTTCCTGGTAATTTTAAGAACCATAGTAAAAGCTGTCTGTTAACAAAAAATCAGTCCTGTCCAACTGAAAAACTGCAGTAGGAATTAAGCAGCTTGCAAACACCAAAATATGAACGAAAGCACTAGTGGTCCCTTGAGCAGTGGAATCGACATATCCCGTTTCTCCAGATCTCCCTCAGCCAGTTAGTTTTCTGCAGTAACACCACGATTGGTTATTGGCTTATTGTAACACACTAATACAAGAGCAGTCATAAATATAATGGCCTGTTGTGGCTCACCACAACAATTTCTGACCAAAAATACTAACAAATTACTAAAATAACTACCAAAAATTATTTTTAAAACTCCACACCCTTCCTTACCTAGTTAAATATAGTTTGACACTATTAATGGAAATACTTCCTTCTGATCTTCCTCCCACCCAAGAAATGACATTCACAAGCACCACTGTCAGACTTTTTACTGTCCGGTTAATAACTCTGCAAACTCTGATAACAAAAACTAGGATAGCCATGAATTTACGCTACAGGAAGTATCTCGATTGCTGGAGCTGTTAACAAATTCATGTTCCAGTTACATTTTGACTCTGGCCTGTTCTCAAACACTCCAAAGAAGAATTCAGGTGGCTCTCTTTGACTTTTCAAGGATTTTACATAAAATACATTTCATAAAGATGGTGCATTTCCTCTGTTAAAGTCAGAAGAAGGTCTTCTGCTGGCTTCACTGGAACGACACCAAACTGCACTTTAAAAATGAGACTATGTATTTGCCAAAAAAAAAAAAAAATTACCTTGCTTACTTAATTCGTCATCAGTCCTAAATAATGATCTGATTTTAAATGATCCTTCTTGTCCAGAATTTATCCCAAAACAGTGACAGTCATATTATAAACCTCTGGGAAAACAGATGCCTCAACAGAGAGCTCCTGTATTGATCATCTGTGGGAGTCAATGTATGTAGGCTGGTAAGCCCTTCAATTTCAGTAGCATTTCACAACAGCAAAGAACCTGGCCCATGTGCTTCCTAATGCAAAACGAAATCTCTCATACTTAATTCAGGCATCCACATCACATTATATTGGCCTTAGTAACAAATACGTGGCATAAGTTGTATTTAGAATATTTTTCCATGCTTATCTCTATAGACAGCTAATATTATTACATTAATTTTAGAGCACCATAGCCCTAACTAGCACACTACAAGCACAGAAATTGCACTTCCTTCTCAAAATAAATACAGCCTGATTTTAAACATGACAGAAGAGGTGAGTCTTCAGAAAATTGAGAGAAATAAAGGTGAGGGAAACAAAAGGAAGTTCACACTACTGTGCAATACAATATCAAGAGGCTAAAAACCTGTGAGACTGATGATTCCAAATGCATTTATTTTTATGCTTTATCCAGAAACCTGTTATTGCTGAGTGCTGTTCAAACCAGTTACCCTCATTGGTTGGCTCAAGTGGGATTTCACAGCATTGTAAAAATGTTAAAGGCTTGTATTCCTCTGCCTGGGTAGAAGCATACCTACTGAAATCATTAGAATTAAATTCATGTGAAAGTTGGTAGATATACAAGGAGGTTTGTTCTATTTCTTTAGACCTTGGCCATTTACACTCTCTTCAGATCTCAGATGGCTTTCAGCATAACAACCAACTGATTCTGATAAACAGAATAAACATATCTGTGAGGCCTCCTATGCACTTTAACGTAGGTAGATGCTGGAGCTATGTGGGAGTATGTACTGATGAGCTTTATACCTCATTATTTGTCTTTTAATCTTTTTATTAATTTAATTATGCAACTTCATCTCATATTTTTGGCATATGTTCAAAATACTTACAATTCCTTCAATTAAATGTACAGGAAACCAGACCTACTTACACAGCCAAACTGTACACTAGGTTTGACCCAATTAAATGGCATCAGCTTGCTGGTTTTCTTTCTTTCAGTACAGCTAGAACCAAACAGGAATGACACTGGCAAGATAAAACCGAACTACAGAATCCAAAGAGATACTTATTATGTATGCATTTAAATATGAGTGATGCCTACTTAAGGAATGAGCTGAGAAGCTAAATTCCTCTGTAGGCTTGTTGTTATTTGCTATGCACAAGAAAAGCACTGTAGAGCTCAGGAAGAGCTAATGGATATAACAGAAGCCTATCAACATTCTGGAAGAAATACCGTTTGCATAAAGCATGTGACAGCAAGCTCCAGTCATTATTGTTCCATGCAGTTTAAATCAGTTTTACAGAAGCATATATTACTACTGAATATTCAGGTTATACTAGCAATATGTCTAGTTCATGTCAGGACGTATGGAGGCAGGATGTTCCTAACATATGTCAGGAGCAAGGAGGACATATGAACCTGGCAGTAATATAAGTTAAAACAGGATGACTCATGGGCCAAAAAATGGGACTACCATCCCCTTTGCCACTCTGTAATACCACTACACCCCAGCTGCTTGGTGTCTTCCAAGGGCTTGGTGCCTTAAACAACATAAGGTCCTGCACATGTCAATAATATTCAACTCCCCCCGTTCATGCCCTTCTGCATTCACCACTGGTGCGCCTTCTACTTGTAGAAGATAGTGTCAGTGCCACAGTATTTCAGAAATTGCCCTTTCTGGTTCTTCATGAACCTGAACGGCTTCCACAAGGGCTGTTTCTCCCAGTTTGGCAAGTCCATCTTCAGATATGTTCTCAACCCTATTTCCACATTGTCCCCAGTTACTACTGTAGTTATTATTACATCATCTGAATTATCTATTACCTGGAATTGTTGGTTACCATCTCACGACCAGTAGTCTAGCATCACAAGAGATGTCAGCACAGATATCAATGAGCAGATCAGGATATTTTTTTCCCTAAGAAAGGATTAATGTTCCTGACTGAGAAGAAACTTTTTTTTCCTGAACTCTTGGCTCATCCTCAGCCTCAGACCTTGTCATTCCACTTTCTGAACAGATGGTGCCATTTGTATAAGTGAGAAATTCTGCCTCACATTTCCAGATTAGTTTTACAAATATGGACATCTGGCTTAATGAGAATAAAGCAAAAGAAAAAGCATCCGCTCAGCCTGATGACACACAAGCATAACAGTGCAATAGAAAAGGAATAGGCCCAAGAGCTGAATTGATGTTGTGTGAGCTGTAGTCATCAAACACCTAAAAAAGCAAGGATATTTTCATTTGGCATCATCATGGAACACATCATAGCAAAGGCACGGAGACGAAACAGTAATTGCTCAAACATACAATTTTTCGAATGGATATTTCTTATCTTTGACTAATTTTGTAATGAGATGTAGTTGAGTTTGCTCCTGCACCATACAGATGAACTTTATAGCATCCTCATCTTAAATATTTGCAGAAAGATCTATCTTGGAATACGCTGGTTAAAAAATACTAGCAGCTGAATGGATTTTGCCCAAACAGAATGAAATAGCTAATACACATGACGGCATAAACCCTCTTCCACATATCTACAGGATTTGAGAGGAAAGAGAAACAGACAGTAACAAGAGTTGGAAAGCACAGACTGAGCCAGGGATTAAAATCGAGCTTAGCAGAGAGGTACAATAAGTGTGTTTATACAGACAAAGCAGTACCCTGGAAAAAGAAATGAAGTACCTCCACATGAGCTAACTCCAGCACTGGAAGCAGCATACTGCACTAGCAGGGTGCTTTTCGAGGCAACGTGCTAATTCATAGCAAGCTGGTAATCATGGGCATTGCCATGCTAATGACATCTTAGCTAATGTCCTTAGATGTATCTTTGCCCGGCACTGCCTTGTGCCACAATTACAGAGGGCTCTCAGTACACAGGGGCGAGTTTTGAGATGACAGCCGGACAAGGCTAGCTGCTGAAAGCCAGTTGTAGGAAGGGGAAAAAGAGGGAGATCAGCAGACTCCCTAAGTCAGAGTCATCTCCTGAAAAATAAGTGTTGAATACTGTGGGTCATGTCCTCAGCAACTGCAAGCTGGCACAGAGCCACTGAAATTTCAGAGCTATGCGAAACGCTAGCGGCTGGGACGTGGTCATAAAATTAAATCCAGTGCTGAGCAGTTACTTCTGAATGTGTTTACCTGTGCATTATGCACTGAACCCTCCTTTCTTAATTATAGTAATCACCTGTGTATGTGCCAAGCTGTGTTGTATAAGTATGTTCTTTAGGCATTAATGTCCCCTTTCAGAAAACATTGTCCTAAGGGTGAGAAATAAATATAGACAGCCAAAATTCACAGATGTTCAGACTGGTGAAAAGTGGGAGAATTTTATCTTTGAAAAGGCATCTATGCATATTTAGTAGGAGCTGATAGGTGATAAAAATCAATACTACAGTTAACAAGACTGGCAGGGTATGTTTAGAAAAGGGAGTGGAGACTTATGCACAGAAAACCAAGGACGATGAAGCTGCCAGGTAAAATAATTCACTGATTCTCAGACAGCCACATCACCTGACTATGCAAGAAGCAAAACAGATGGCAAATGTTAATGCAAATGGTCTTATAAACAGCTTATCATAATGAACAAATATGCACTGTGTAGCATGTGCAAAGGACATCTAACCTATGTTATGCAGGCTGTACTAGGAATACTTTAGGTGTAATACAATTCTTAGACTTTACATATCCAAATGGTGTAAGCAGAGATATGTGCGTGTCAGATGCAGTTGAAATGCAAGAAATGGTAACTGCCTATCCAAGTTTATGCATACTACACAAGGCCATGGAACAGATGGCAGAACCACAGGACAGACTTTCCAAAAATAGCTACATAGTTCAAAAAAAAAAAATATCATATTGTCCTAATGGAAATCCTCTGAAGGTGCTTTCAAAATGCTATATGGTATTTAGACTGCATTTAAAAGACACTAAAGCTTAGGTACAGAAACTAGCTGACTTGGAAATAACACTAGCTGGGGTAGGGAACTGCATCATGCAGGATGGTCATTTGAGGTTTATACAGTTTTCCAAACATACATTGCATTGCATGCTCAGCTCCACACTACCACAGTTATGTGGTTATCACCATCAGAACTATTTAATTCAGGTTGGGCATGCTGGTGTGAATTGCTGTCATACCTAAGACTTCAACACAGATACTTCCTCCTCCCCCTCCCTGCAAGAAAGCCTGAAAAACAATTGGTGAAACTTTAGAACCTAGGCTAATTAGCCTCTGGCAATCCTAAAATCCGTGTCAAGATCTGAATGGCAGCAAAATACTAATTCTGTACGTAAACATTTAAGAAAAACTTTATACATAGAGTCATAGAATCATAGAATTGTTAGGGATAGAAGGGACCTTAAAGATCATCTAGTTCCAACCCCCTGCCATGGGCAGGGACACCTCCCACTAGATCAGGTTGCTCAGAGCCCCGTCCAGCCTGGCTCATCAGGAGAAGCTTTCATACAGGCTCAGCAGCTGATAAGACACTGGCATGGTACAGGCAGAATCTGAAAGAAGCACATAGGGAAAAACAATATATTGCTAAGTTGAAGGTGGGACATCCAATCTTCCATACTAAAATGAGTCATTCGAGAAAACTAACGAGCAATGTAATAGCAAAATCTGCAGATGACACAACAGCATTGCAGATAATCAAGATCAAATGCTGTGAGAAGTATCAGAGGATCTTTACAAAGCCAGGGAAATGGGGAGCAACAAATAAAATCCAGGACTGTGCCCTCCAAAGCAAAGATGGCCCAATCTGAACATTTTTTGGTTCTCAGTTAGCTGTCCTTCATAATCATCATTTAGTTAAGAATGCTGGTCAGTGTGTAATTATGTCCCAAAAAGGCAAACAAAAAGGAAGGATGTTCCAAGAAACATTATAAAATCCTTGCAGAAAGCAGCACTGCACTCCCACCTGCAAGACACTGTTCAGTTCTATTCACTCTGTTTCAAAAATTTAAAAAAATTAAGAGCTGTAAGAGAAACAGAAGTTGTTCAGCAAAGCCTCATTCTTTTAGTTTCTTCCTTAGTGTGTGGGACAACTGACAACTGTGGCTGGGCAAGGGCCGGTATTCGTCTACAGAACACCTCTGGACAGCTCAATAACGCACACAGTGGCTCGTCATGCAGGATCGTGGTAGTATTCTATCTTTGCTTTATTCATTTAACTTTTTCCTGTGGGCGCTGCTCCTCCAACACTGCTCTACAAACTCTGCCTCTTTGCTGTCCCATTTCTCCTTTGTCAAAGCACAATGTACTCCACAGACAGCACAGCATTTATACCTGCAGACCACCCACTTGAATTACAGGACTGCTTTAGCTTGTTTGATTCAAAGAAACACACTGAATTTCAAAATTACAAAGCCAAAAATACAACGCAATCTAATCCCCTTCCTTCTGATCTGTACCGCATAAAAACAGCTTTCTGTACCACAATTTGCCCACTTCTCTTCAAAGGCAAACTTAATTATGTGGGTTCTGTAAAGTAATTGCTATATTTTTCACATTTTTCCTGCATTTCTATACAAAGATATAGCAGGTTTGTCAATAACTGTAGTCTTGTTATTTATGAAAAAGTTGAAAAAAGTTTAGAGCAGGTAATTTACACAAGTGAAGGTATGGGCCAAAGATTTTTCTTCTCTACCCTCATCACCTCCCAAACAAAATGCACAAAGAATCTTCCCACCAAGAACATAAAAATAGACTCATACTTTTTCATAATCTCACCCTTGAAAGCTGTTGAAAACCCAACACAGCTAGCAAAGGCTTCTCACAGACTCTTTAGCACTGTGTAGAATGATACTGTAGTCATATTTCAACAATGAAAACAGCAGCTGGGATGCTTAAGAAAATCATAATGTGGAATGCCAAATAAAAGCAAGCAAAGCCAAACTTGCTGAGGCTATTTGTGCCCCCTCTACCCAGCAAGCACACTTTTCATTCCTGATCAGCAAAGTCCCAGGAAACAAATTGTGTTTCAAAGATGTCAGCTGATGACAGGTATCTGGGAACATCAATACTGCAAGCGTCAGTGGAACAAACAGCAGATTTGGGGCTCTCCTGCTCTTTGGTACTCAACAATGGTTTTGCTTTCTGATGCTTGAAACTGCCTTCCTAAGATGAGCTTTATGCGACCACCTCTTTTGGCTCTCCTCAGCGTTGGAAAAGCCTCAGCTTTGTCCAGTCTGTGGAACTGCATTTTACAGAAGCTGTATATGAACTGGAAATGGTACAGCATGGTAACAGTGCTCATTAGAAACATAGATAGCATGATCTGTGAAAAAAAGATTGAGAATGTTTACCCTAAAGAAGAAAAGAGTGAAGGTAAAATCTAAAACCAAACTACAGGTACTCTGATAATGGAAAAAAGAGGAAATCATCTGTCCTCCATGTCTTTGATGGACAGGCAAAGAAGCCATTGTTTTAAGTTTCTGAAGAAGTGATCAGGTTTAAGTAACTGGAAAGCCTTAAAATGCTCATGAAAACTTTGTGACAGGACAGGTTAAGGTCTGACACAAATGGCTTGAGAGGCATCATCAGAGGTCCTTAAAAATAGGTTAAACTATGTGAATGACACATTATTTACCATACTTTGCCCTGTCTCCTATGACTGTCACTCTGCTACTAAACTGCAAGAACTCAAGACCTCTTTTCACCACTGAAAAATATGAGAAAGGGGTGATAAGTGGAGAAGGAGATTTATTCAGCAACAGTCTGAGAAACTAGGAGTTCATGTGTTACAAATCAATAGAGCACAGAATGCATGAGCTGATTGGAACCTTAATTAAAAAAAAAAAAATAAAAACAGACTTCAATGAAGTCCTTTCCTCAGCAGAGAAACAGCATACTAAGTATGTGAGCAGTGAAGTATTGTCATAAATCAAAATTGTCTAAAATACAGAAATAAAAGTGCAGTAACAAGTAGCCAATTTTCTTTACTGAAAAAGTAAGTTGACCAGTACAAGATCAAGCTGTTTGTTTCTTTTTAAGCATAACTGAAACAAAACTGGAACAAAGGCTGAGTAGCAAGCAAGAAAAAAACTGCAGGTGCTTCAAAGTTATTTAGGGTGGTCAAGTCCAGACAGGACTTGAGAAGTTTACAAGAGAAACCAAAGTAATCACCAAAATGGCAAATGAAACCCAATGTTAGTACATACAAAATAACCCACATTGGACAGAAGAAAAAAGGAAGAGCATACTTTCATCATCCTAAATTAACTGTGTGAACTTGGAAAAATAGTCTGGTATCACTGTAGAAAACTCATTAAAGGCCTCAGCTCAATGCTGAGCTGTGGTAAAAAAGCAGACATGATGTTTTGAAGGATAAGAAATAGGATGGTGAATAATACAGAAAGTATTGTAATGCCATGATATAAATCAGTGGTGGAGTCTCATCTGGAATGCTGTATGTGCTTCTGATTACCCAGTCTCAAAAAGGATACTGCAGAACTAGGCAGGAATCAGAGAAAAGCAATGCAAATGATCAAAGGGCTGGAAACCTCACATACAACAATCAGAAAGGATGAAAAAAAAATTACTTACCTTCTGAAAGGAACAGACTGTCAGTGACAACTGTGCACTATGGTGAAGTATGGAGAAAGCAAATACAGGTTTTCCTTCCCTCTGCCTCATGGCACAAGAATGAGGTTGTTAATTGACATGAAAACAGTACAAATTTAAAACAAAAAAGGACATACTTCACATGGAACAAATAATTAATCTGTATAATGCATAAATGTGATTAAAGCCAAGTACTTATACGTCAGTCATATTCTTTCTATATGTTATTAAGCAATTAAAAAAAAATAAATTAAAGAACTACGGAGTGCTAACAAAATTTGGATGGAACGGTAAACCAATTAGGGATAAGGAGTAAGCCAAATCTAGGAGGCAGATTACCCTCTGCTTTACAAGCAATTTCTTGTACTTCCTCAGCTACCTGGCAAGGGCCAGAGTTGACTGCAGCTTGCTGAACTAAACCAACCACAAAACTGATCTTATTCCGGACCCTTCCCGCCGTCTCTGGGAGACGAAGGAGTGAAGTGCATTGTACATCAGCAATGGAGACAGCCAAGACAGAAACCATTAGGAAATGGCACACCACCACTGGAAAGATGCAGTGAAAAGGAGTTTATAAGTGATTATCAAAATCCATTCATCAAAGTTGAGTTTAAGAATGATAGAAATGCTAAACTAAAGTTACTGACCACGGAAGAAGAAGGATGCCCTGAACACAACTATAAAATCTAGATAAATAGGGAAAATAACTAGATTTACTAAGGCAGAGATGTGAATAGGCAACTGGCAGAGGACAAGCTTAGGTAAGGAAGCTCATTCTAGGCCTCTCATAGCATTAACTAACCTATTTAAGGTGAAAACATAATAAATTATGCTTTGTTTAAAATGGCATATATCTGCATAACAACAAAGGTGTGCTGGCACAGGCCTCAGAAAAGGCAAAATTACAAGCTTTAAAACTGTGTTAACATGTTATAAACAAGTGGGAAAACAGGAACTCAGTCCAGAAATTGGCTCTAAGAGTGACTGCAGTTTGATGCTCAACAAAGGCACTTAGAAAACTAAGACGTCAAAATGTGCATAAAAGAGTATTTTAGGCACAACTTTCAGGGACACTAACAGGAGTTACACTTTTAGGTCCCACTGATATTCAAAATAAATTGCTAACTGCGTATGCAGATTTGCAGATCTCCTCATGATACGACTAAGATTCCTTCGCTATATATGTGTGTTTGTTTGTTTGTGTACACATGTATTATGTATGTATTTGGCAAAGCAAATGCGGCCAGGTCCATTTTCTGACACTGATGCCAACCGGCAATGAACTGATTGGGTCTCTACTACTAAAGTGCCTTAGACTGCAAAACAGAGAAGGCACAACCTAGGAATGGATGTTTGGCAGTGCCGGCTCCCAAATCCTGCCCAGGAATTATCTGGGAGAGGGTCAGCTGCCTGGCCCAGAGCACAGCGGCAGCTATTCCGTCAATGCAGCAGCAGAGAAGACCCAGTTATAGCACCGGGCAGATGCCCTAGTACTGCTTGCTAGCCTAAAGCAGCTCCTGGACCCCTGCCCCTGATTACCAGCACCTGATGAGCTGTGGTTTTTTTTAAAGTTTTGGTGATTTTTTTCTTTACTACAGGAGGAACATCAAATAAAATACAATTCATTATTATTATTTTTCATTACTGCCATTACATAAGCCCCAGGTGGATACATATTTTTCCCTCTGGCAGAAAACCTTTTTCTTCCCCTCTAATGCGCTTAGTTCACACAAAATGAAACGCATGTGATATTCAGGTGACATCAGAGCCGGTACATGGCAACAACATAAAAGCCATATATGGAGAAGAAGGCAGACTGCCGCCTTCTGCTGTGCAAGGACTTATGACAACATCACACTGCAGGATTTGCATGACTAAAATTAGGCAAAAAATATTCTCCATGAAAGAAAGGCAAGGCAGTCTATAAGCAGTAGCCAGAGGCAGCTTCAGACGTGTCAATTCAGCTGTGTAAAGAATGTGCCAGTCTCACTGTTGGAATAGTTTCCACACTTAATATACAGAACAAGTCATTAAAAATGTGGGGGAGTAACATGAAAGGGTGAGGCATATGGCACATGCTGTGCTACCACAGCATACCATATATTCCAGATAATAGTGTGCATTAGAAAATGCATTTACACTTTCACTGCTGACAAGTACAGTTACTGCCAATTAATCTCTCTCTCCACCTCAACCTCAACTTCTGTTTCAAGGTAAATTCCTGGCCCTAATGAATCAACAGGAAATTTGCCATAAAAGCTAGTAGCAACAATATTCACTTGTTCGGGATTCTGCAAGTGTTTATATTCCCCTAATTCAGAAATGTATACTTATTACATATTTTAGTACACACCCCTTGTTTCTCCTCTCCATGTTACTGTCCTCAATTTTTTGTATTATTTTGGAATAGCAAAGGCTGGAAAACATTCATCCACCCAGATTACTATTAGATTCAAAGAAGCTGGGTAGGAGTTTAAAAGGCAGAGCTCCTGTCTAGGAGAACACCTCATTCCTAGTTCCAGTACTCCTTAGAGCTTTGTATGAGTGGGTCCCCCGTAAAGCAAACAAGGTGAGGCATCAGCAACATCAGCCAGTTCAGTTACTGGAGGTTTGTGTGACACAAGTTCAAAGCCGACACCACAGGTGAAAGATTCACCCAGTGCAATGACAGCCACATTCTGGTAGTTGAGGGCCTAATCCTGCTCCATGAACACCAATGCAAACCTTAACGTCAGCTTCTCCTGTAACAATACTTGACCCTGGATTACAAGTGATGTCCCACTGCTTTCTTGAAAAGAAAATAGGAAGTATTGTTTATTCACATGTCACAACATTGGTAACCTAAAGGATTTGAACAGATCAGATCAAAAACTATATGAAAATGATAATATTCCATTCCAGAGGCACTGTACAGTTTGCTCTTCCACACACAGACTGTATGGATTCATGTTGGTGACTGATTAATATTGATATTCAGGAGCTACACTCACCACTTAAAGTATTCCAATGCAACAATAGATCACTTTGATCCATTACACAAGAAAGTAGGTCTGAGCTCACCCATGAAAAGGGAGAAAGATCATGCAGAAACTTGTTTCAGTTTTGAGGTTGTTTGAATTAATATTGTGTTATGCTCATAAAGGCTCTGGGTGAACGTACAGCTACTGAATGAACTCTGATGAAATTGCCGATACGTACACACAGAATTTCTGACATAAACAGGTGAGCACACCATCAAGCTGCACAGAAAAAAAAATAACTTACATAATATACCTCTCAGTGTGGGACAGTTTAATTTTGCTGGAAATAAATGTTAAAATACTCCCCTTGAACAAATTCCGATGGATCTGACTATTGCAAAGTCCATCTGCACAATGCTTCCCGAGACTGAATAGTCCCATTGATGACAATGGTACTATCCACACTACAAGGTACTGTTCCCTACAGGGAATGCTATGACTCAGTTTGGTCTGCACTTTTTATTACTTTTAACCATAAATCTTACTCATAGAAATACAACTGCATGAGCTATAATTTCATAAACAGAAAATAAAAGTGCTTATTTTACTGCAGTTAGTATGTAAAAGACCACAGGAAATCTACCCACTCCAAAATAACTCTACACATCTTCATATTGTAAGTGATATTTTTAATTCATTTCCTGCATAAGATTCTGCTATTTTGGGAACACTAAGTTAAATGCTGATATCCAAAACCAATCCACCTTCTGGGTGCAAAACCTCTCTTTAACAATCCATAGCTCTTATATACATTCTCTAAGCAACAGGGAATTTTATTCTTACATCACAATATAGATTTGTATAGACATAAACTTAATCCACCTTTCTGCCTGTCATTAATTAAAAAACAAAACCAAAAAAATTTTCTGATGTTATTTTGTTCTTTCCAACTTCTAAGGATGAAAAAATCTTAATCTATTAATTAATTAGTCTGGTCCATCTATACATTGTTTTCCATTTCCATGATCACATTTCCCTCAGTGCATGAATACATTCAACTACATTTGCAGGAAGGCTGATGCAAAGACTTCTTGCTGAGGGTGACGGAACCAGAGGGAAGATCCAAGGCTATAGCGCTCTTCCTCAAATGTAGACTTACAGAAATTGTGGAACATAATGAAAATGGAGAAGGGATGATGGGGAAATTCAGACATGTTTCTAGGGCTTCAACCTAGCAGAACCCATATGTACTTACTTTAAGATAATAGGCAACTCAAGTGACTTCAAGGATGCAAACACCAGCTGTGTTTGTTGAATCAAAGCTTACAAAGACATTTGTTTTGCTCACAAGAAACATTTGCTATAAAAGGAAAATGGAACAAACAGCAGACTTGTCCGAGTCAAGTGCAAAGTTTATACACCTGATGCTTGTATGGGCTTTATTCAGCAATCTTCTTTCCATAGCAGTTCTCCAAAATGAAACACCAATGAAACAATGATGCTAATAAAAAGCTGTTGACCAAACAAGTGGGGCCATCAAAATACATTCATATTACTTACATTAAACTAATTCCTTCTTTATTGTATTCATCTAACTCGTTTAGTATGGGGACACTCATCCTCAGTCCAAGCTATTAAAAGAAAAATTTGAAGCAACACAGCTGTCAAGTGAAACAATAATCTAGTAATACCACTTTGTCTCAAAATAGCGCATTAAAAATGGAAAAAAAAAATATAGTCCTGCTAGATATAAACATATTCAATGATTTGTATACTTTTGTACCGCTAAGAATGTTACCAGCCACAAATGGCATTTACCCAGTAAAGGAGATCGATGACAAATACCCTAATCATAACTGAGCCCACCAAAGGCAATCATGGAAATCATATAATTTAAGCTAGAGATGAATGTCGATAGTTTATTTCTAAAACAGCAACAATAATATTTTCTTCTATGCAGCATTTTCCATATTTATCATGTGCTAGAATGGTTTATAAACAAGAGAAGTACATATCAAGAATGTTGCCATGCAGCTCAAAGAGGACGAAATATATCTCTGGAATGTTCAGGTCCAGAGCCTGACTTAACTGTTATCTTTATGTTCCACTTAAGTCCTTGTGCTGATCCCTAGTAAAATTCATTCTGAAGAAGAATTTTAAGATGGTTTTGTTCTACGTGGGAATCCTCTTCCAAGAGGATGCTGATGTCGAAATCTTGGTCCCATTACAGTTAACAGCTGTAGCAGCTGCTGACTTCAGTAAAACCAGGCTTTCAAACATTTTTTTGTAAAGATATTTCTACCTGCCATCAGAAATAGAAAGATAGCACAGACAATGGTTGCTAACACATCACAGATAAACAAGAAGATAAGAGCTTCAAAAACTAAGATTTTGAAAATGCAGTTGTAGCTTCATGGATGTAATGCAGGCAGAAAAGATCTCCTTAACTATAAATGTTTTTGCATCTTGAGATGAAAATAGCCGTTGCTGGAACAACTGTCTTGCAATGATCACACATACAAATGTCGTAAGGCACAAAATGGTAATTCACTCTGGGATTTAATGAACTTACCTTCTTAAAAGGCATAGAATGAAGCAGACAGATTTTCCACTATCAAAAAAACGACTAAGAAAATTCCTTCTTTCTTCCACAGAACAGTCACACACACTTTAGTCCCATTTGAATCAATGCAATTTCACACGAATGAATAAATTCAGTCTAAATGGCAACAGTAAATTGGCCCAGCTGATATTGAACAAGAATTCAGGTTTTGTAGGTAAGTTTCAGAAAATGTGATTTTTGCCGAGCCAGTATAAGTTTGTTAAGAGTTTGGACAAGAAAGATTTGAATCAGCATTACCACATGCGGGACACACATTAAGAATATTGTCTTCTGATACTGAGATAATGTTTTGGTGAGATGTGTTTAATAACAGAGGACACTGGAAACAAAAACTAAGAACAAATCATCCCTTTGTGCCTTGGCATAGTCCTCACACTGTTGTATCACTACCATTATTTTAACTTCACAGACTCATTTTCCATTATTTCATTTTATTACCCAATGAAGTCTCTTTGTTCTTTAGTACGGTGAAAATTGGAAGCTCGGTAGTAGCTGTCTTCAGGTCAAAAGCATGCATCTTTAAGCCTCTGTTTTTCCTTTATTTTGTTTCTCCAGAATAAGTAGTTGAAAACAAGAGCCAAAGCACACACAGAGAGTTTACCTCCATGGTAAAAAAACATCCGGCCAGAAGAAATGTCCATACAGAAAGTTGCCCAGTCTATTCCTTTTCTGTTCCTTGGAATAGGCTTGCAAGCTAAAGCTGAAACTCAGTCCCAGCCACTGACTAATGAGTAGTATCTTTATACTGCTCACAGTATAAGAAAAAAAGCCGGGTTTTCTTGCAAATGAATACCGTATAATGCTGTTTTAGTCACAGTGACTGAGGCACTATCACCTTCCTACTATGGTCAAAAAAGTATTTTTTCCACTGAAAAAAAGATTGTTTGCAAATTCTTCTTGGACAAACACATTGCAGAAAAGAAACACACAACTTCTCCTTCTATTTTCTTCACATATCTTGCAGATTTCTGAAAGCTCCTGGGGAAAAATTAAAAGAAAAAGTATCCAGACGGGAAAAGAAACCAAATTCAGTGGGAAAACAACAATAAGAAACTCAAAGAGACTCAGGCAAAACCAGGAGTTACAGATATCTGCACTAACTTGGTGTAGTGTTTTCACAATTAAACCCAAAGACAGTAATACTAAAGGCACTGAATTCAGCATTAATACTTCAAAGACAGAGACTACAGGCTCAATACGAAGTTTGACACAAATTTTCTGTTAATTTCATGGTGTTATTCACATGGGTAGCAGTTTGCAGAATCAAATCCATTCTTCACAGTTTCATTGGAAGGAAGCTTAAATTACAATAAAATCATAATTTCGTTTGCGCAACATGATTTTTTAAAAGATAAATCAAATTACATAAGAATGAAATTAATCAAACAGATTTCTATAAATATAGTGCTTTCAGCTGATTCAATTGAGTTTATTGTTGCAACTCAGTAGGGTTAGTTTATAGAATAAAGTTGCAAGCAACAAGTGATACTCATCAGTAGATGTGACAGTAAAAGCAGATTCTTATTTCGCTGAAGTCCAACTATATTCCTTATGACTGCTTTGTATTGTGAATAGTATTTTTCAGCCAAGAGAGACCAGCAGAACTACTGTGTAACTGACTATAAAACAGAAACATCGCAACTGACCCCTCACAAAGAACTCTAAATATAAAAAAGAAACCCTCCCAACAGAGAAGAGAAAAAGAGGAACCTCCCAACTAAACAGAGAATAAAAACATTTTTTCTATACAGTTGTTTTTAACATCTTGTGCTTTTTATAACAACAGCAAGTTTAGAAAATGTCATGGAAATTGATTTTTAAATTAATGCTGTTTTCTTACAGGTATCTGCTCTACCCATATCCTACCGCAAGTTGTCTCTTACATAGTACCATGCATTAAAATACAGAATTTGGGAGCAGGATTGATCACGTGTGATTTTACCATTTAAGAATAAAGCATATTGTTTCAGAAAGCTACAAAGATTCCCTCTCTGGTCAGAGGAGACAGACAGGCACCCACAGAGGACAGCTCTACATGCTCTCAGGGGAGGTGTCTGTGGCACCTGAAATGCTCTTAAACTCAGGGTGCTGCTGCTCAGGTTCCTTCCGCCTGCAAAGGAACACACATATTGGCCTTCGTATGTCCTCATTCAATGAGATCAGGAAATAGAACAAGGTGAAAATTAACCTCCAAATTCAGGTGAAAGCACTCCAGGCAAGAATCTTTCAGAAACATAAAACCCAGAGTGAGTCAACAAACACCTACGAAAAAACAAAACAAAACAAAACAACACAACAGTATATGGAGAAAAGCAGTCTGCACCCAGTTTCACTTAAAATGGTGATAAAAATCTAGCTTAAAATAGGAGGCAGTTCCAGACTGCCCCTTCATTACAGAAGAAACCTAGACAACATTATAAGACTAGTGAAATTATATGAAACCTGCTTAAATGTCTCTATTTTCTCTGCAGTCTACAGAGCATGGTTATGAGATTTTTCCCACAGTGCTTGTGGAGCGAGCTTCTTTATTACATACCATGCAATTGTATTTGCAAAACTTTTTTCCAGTGAAGACGCAAACAAGAAAGTGAGCCTCAAAATGTAAGATGCTTTTGTCCTTGACTTTATGCATTAGTGCAGCCAGCTAGACCCATCTTTAAAATTTCAGAAACTAAATTCATAACCTTCATGTGCAACTGAGCTCCACCTTAGAGTTTCTGGATAACAATTTAAAACAACTTCAGATTTCTTCTACAGAATTGACAGTTATGGAGCCTGAAAGCTGCAGAAAAAAAAAAAAAAACACTTAATGACTACTGTATAGAATTTCTAAATCCCTGCTGAGTTGTTCCATTATTTTATTTTATTAGAACTTTAATTATTTGTAGTATTATTAGTTCCTAAATTTGAAAACCCTAAAAGCTGGTCCTGCAGGATTTCTAAGCATAATGAGGCAATCTCCATGGATTATTTTTTGCAAGTAACTCCATACCTTTGGTACAAACAAAAATGTTATACATCAGAAAGTACTGAAAATAATCTGTCTGAGTAAATCAGTATGAGGGTGGCTGAGAAAATACAGAAAAAAATGCTATACGCTGCTTTGTTAATGCCAAGGACATACAGGTAGCTTTGCCAAAGGAAAAATTACAAAATTTAAGCCTTCAAGCATACTAGACAACCATGAGACCACAGCGCACCGAGACCAATGCTGGCATAAAGTTCTTGAAGGAAGGCTTTTATAGGAAGACTTTAGCCCCTGCCCTGTACCCTCACTGTCCATTCTCCAGCACAAGAAGTCTCTAGCTGCCAGCAAACATATAAGGTATTAGTATTATCTCTTAAAACATATATCTGAAACCTGCTTTTATTCCTGGGTCTCAGTATTGCTGTTTTAGATAGATGTGCTCTTTCCCAGTTGAATTAGTCCGGATTCACACGCTCAAAACAATATAGCCCCTGAAATAGCTGGCACTCTTACATGGGAACTTCCATCCGTGAGCCTCTGACATCCCTCCTCTTCTTTTTGTGTCTCCTACTCACACATGTTCAACATTATGCAATTAAAATGACAATCCCACCTTAGTCAATTTGGTTGCTTTCACTTCTCTTCCAGCGTTGCACTGGTTATAGACAAATGGCATACTTAATCTGGTAACTATACTGGATTTTAAAAGAAATACTTTATCCTAGAAATATGATTACTGAGTGTTTAAAACTGTATGTTCTCCAGTTCTCTTGGGAGTATCTGTCTCATGATTTTAATGCCAGAAATTAACTCATGGCACACAAAAAGTCTTAGCAATCCATCTTTTTCATCTGTTCAAGTCTCATTCAGGAAGGTGTAACTTTGAAAAAAATCCACAGCAGTACTGTTTTTCAAACAAAAGCTACTATAAGCAGTGTATAGATAGAAAATCTTTACATTACCAAGTATTGTGGCAATAGGAGCAGATCTGCATTTGCAAACCTGAAAATGGAAAAAAAAACAAAACAAAACCAAAAATCTCTAGGGATTTTTCCTGCTTTACAGAGTCCAGGAGAATGGAGATCCAGATGATCAGGGATACCAGAGACATGAGGCAAACCCAAGAGAAGTCAGTGTTCACAGGAGCCCCTGACAAACTAAGATATTTTCGACACCAAAAAAAAAAAAAAGGAAAGAAAAATAAAAAGAGCAAGAGAGAAGGCATTACTCGGAAGTAAAAGGACAAAGAAACTTGTGGGAGGACCTTATAATTACCAAGGAAGTGGCGAAATGGGTAGTCCTCTGACTCAAGAGAGAAAGAGGGAAATGCTGGACTACCAGGAAAAGATTCTTGGAAAGCAAAGCTGATGCTACCTAGCAGAAGAGTTATTTCAAAATGTGTCTCTTTCTTTCACTGCATCATTTGAAAGGCCATACGGAAAAGACGCAATGAATTTCCTTTCAGATACTTTTTCAGTCTGTCATCCTGAGCTAATTATATTGCAAAGTAGATTATCATTGCTATCAATCCCTACAGTATAGATCAAGAAGTATAGATCTGTAAAGATCTGCATAGAGTCATTATTTGGGTGAAAAGCACCATATTGGTTAGTTTTCTGCAATCTAATCTCTATGGACACAAAGGTCTGCCTTTCAACAATCTAAAGCTGAAAGGCTTAAGTCATCAGTGTAAATCAACAAGATAAAACTTTCGGAAATGCAGATTTCAGAAGGACATCAAGTGATTTCTTTGTTAAACTTTTCTTAAACTGCAAGTTATTTTTAGTGAAAAGAAAGCATCCAGCCACCACAGCAAAGTCTCAGGAACAAGTCGAAGATCAAATAGCAAGAGCAAGTTGCAAAGTAAAGAGCAAGGGAAGGGTATATTCCTACTGAGAAGAAAAATTATACTAAAGTCTGAGCTCCCTTCTAAAAAACAGCAGCAGCGTCTTTCAGTGTGCTTTTTAAATGTGGTTCATTAAGGCTTAAAACTCAAAAAATTACACACCTTAGTATCCCTCCAATCCTGTGGATATAATCTCCACACGTAATCTGCTGAGTCTATTATGTCTACTGGAAATAAAGCTGCTCAGTTGTTCATTTCCCTAAACTGTTCATCTGCTGTCAGTCTAAATCTCTTGTGCAATATTCGAGCCTTACGGTTACTGTAACAGCAGTTTTAGCTTTCAGAAGGCTTCCCCTTCCTCTTAAAGACTGAAATTTGTTTTGCAATTCAGTTCATTTTATTTATAAATATTTAATTTTCATTTGCCTCCTTAAAATTTGTTCTGAGTGGATAGTAACATAAATTTATTATGAAGTGTATTTATCTTTCTGTACCTCATTAGTGCTCAAGAGTTCTGTTGCCTCTACTGAGCGCTCTGCTAAACAAACTTCTGGAGGCTGAATTCAAGCACATGGAGGAAATGAAGCACAAATTTAGGACGCAGTTCTTCTTTCGTGCCCCTCTGCAATTCTCCTCAAAACCACATGCCCCACTGGAGTTCAGAAATGGCACTAAGGCTGGTGATATGAAGACAGGAGACACGATCTGGATTAGTTTTAACTCCCCTGTTCCCTATACTGATTGCATGAACATTATTTCTAGGAATAACCCAAAATGACAGTTTCAGGGGTTAAAAACACATATCCAAAATTAAGAAAAAGGGTGAAAAAATAATAAATCTTTAAAATGAAACAAGAAACTCTGAGTCAGGGCTTGTAGTTGTTATCCAGTATTACTTCATACTAGTTGTTATCCCATATTACTTTATATTAGGTTTACTCACTGTTCAGGTCTCTCTGAGACGTGAACACAGCTGAACGAATAGACAGTTCAAACAGAATTTGAGGCTGCTTAAAAAAGCAGAAGTGAAGAATGAAATGAGGAACACATAAAAAGTTTTCTGTTTAAATAAGAAAAAAATCAAATGCCTAACACGCAGCTAGTCAGTGTGCTGACAAACAATTTACAAAAAAATAATGGAACTTTTAGCCCATCTGCGCATCTCATCATGAGAATGGATGATGACATCTTCAACGTACCTTCAACTCAACTACAGTGAGCAAATATTCTGATAATATAAGTATCCTGAAAACACCAGACAGGAACAGCAAAGCATGATTTCAATCCGTTTTGATGTAGATGCATCACTACAGTTTCACAGAAACAGGCCACAATTAATGGTATTTTATTTGTCATTTTAAAACGTTTATGATGCAACTTTCTTGGCTGGCTACTAAAAACTCTGTGACCTCTTCCCTGTTAGGGGGAAATTAGAGAGAAGCTAGTAACTGGGCAATTCCAAGCCTATCTGCATACTTTTTCCCCTAAGACCAGCATCACAAACACTTTATGTTGTATTGGTAAGTTCACAAAGGGAATCAGATTTTCTCATTAATACTAAATAGTTTGGGAGCTGAGGAGTAAAAAAATGTACAAGAGTTAATTCAGTTTTGAATTATGATATCAGAAATCATTGCAATGCTCAACACCTTGAGTGCAGTAACTGAGTATATCGGTCTGAATGAAAACCATACATTAAACTTACTATTGTTGGCTTAATGCAACACAGAGGAAAAAATGAACACTGCAAACATTTAACAAAAGTATTAAAAGAATAAGTGCTTCTTACTCTGCCTCTGGACAGATAAAAGGGCCAGATAATGTATGTTGGGACTGAATGAAAATACTTTACACTCTTAAATCAGTGGGAAAGCATATAGTCAAAACTACCTCTACCGGCGCTCTTGAAATGTCATGATGATCCATTTTCTTTAAGATGGACTGATATTAATATCTGAGTGTACTTCAGATAAAACAACTAGTATTTTGAAAATTTCATGCTGGTCTACTAAAATAGATACTGCAGTTCTCCATATCACTAAAATATCCATTAATCTGCCATGCTGTGATATTTCAGACATATAAACAGGTTTCTGGTTACTATTATAATGGACTTTAGTCTGAGTTTTATAGTTTATAAAAGATTAGGTATTGCTCTAACACATTCTCTTCTTATTCCCAGACAAAACACAATGCTTAGAGCTGCCAGTAAGGTCCTACAATAACAGACACTCTTTTTCAAAATACTGTTCACTACAGATGCCTCTGGCATTTAAGTTTCCTGAATAGGAACTAATCCAAAAATTGATGTCTACAACATCAGCTTTTGTATTAACAATTTCTAGATACTAGACGTGTATAGAAGTCACATATTTTTTTATAGAAATTTCCAGGTTTATGTGGGGTTTTCTTAGCCACTAACATAACCAGTTTAGCCTTCTTGAGTATTTCTGGATTCTGCTAAAAAATGTGGTTTACAATAAAGTGCTAAGTTTAACACCTACCACAATTTTTAAGATTGAAGTCACTACTATATGCTTAGTACATTACAAGTAAAATCATTCCAGATGACAGCTTGAAAACACTATTAAGTTTTCATCACAGTTCCTTCTGAACCAGTAGTAAAACTGAAAAAAAAAAGTATTACTTTCTTGATGGTCATCATTATTATTAGAGAAACAGAACAAAGTCCTATAATCTGCACAGTTCCCAAATGTTGGAAGAGTTCAGATCACTGATAAAAATGTGACTGGTACAGAACGTTTCTACTATTTAAATCTTTATAGATTTGTACAAGATACTGCATGAGCCATTAATCTCTCAAAAGGCGGCTACCAGTGACTATCCAGTAAAATAATCAATAAAAACTAGGATAAAATTTAGATACAATAGATTGATTAGTTCCTGCAGGAAACAAAATGTGAGCAGAAAGAATATTGATACTATCAGTGTGATACATTAGTCAAGTTGGTTAATATGGTATCAGGAAGCACTCCAATAAAGAAGTGATGAAAGCTAAAAACAACCTACAGAAACTATTGGTAGAAAGTCAGCTTCAAACAGACAATTGACCTACTTGAAAGAGCAATTTTAGACATGGAATCCAGCAAAAAGAAACTAAGAGATTCTTGCAAGAATAAGTAGCAACATATATGGAAATGGGAAGCCATGAAAATAGGAGACACAAATAGGAGGTCTGAGAGATACATACAACACAAAAAGGATCAAAACAGTGATAGCAGCACAAGAGGTTACATGGGACTTTTAAAATACCTTACATTTTCAGCATTGACATGCATGGTTAGATGTGCATAAGCATATAGGTATGATAGCACAGCATATAGGTAGGATTTACATGCTTGATTTGGTGCCTAAGTTCTAAAATTAGATACTCAGCATCATCACTGCTACCTAACCCTGAATATCAGCACAGTCAGCTGCTATTCTATTGCTCAAGACAGCTGACATCTTTAGTACCATCTTAATTTTAATCAGTTTCACCTCTGTTCATATCTACGGATAGTTCCACATTCCTCTGCTTCCCTCAGCTGTGACACCCTAATCAACGACATCCTCAGAAAACCAGGATGAAGACAGACAGCAAGTCTAATGACAAGTGTTCCCTGCAGCAGGGGTTAAAACCTACGTCTCTCTACTCCCAGATGTGTGAGCTAATCCGTAAACTGATCTCCTTTTGCACTCCCAATTAATATTTAATTATTCCACGCAAAGCAAAACACCTTCAAAAGAAGACACTGCTACCATCCCACCTCAGAGTATTTTATAGCCAGGATACTTTCCTGGAAGATAGGAGACACTGATTAGAGCTCCCTCAGGCAGAGAAAGGAACCAAACGCAAGCCTGCTGCCTTTTAACTGCTGAGCTAGTGCATAGCATGCGTTGGGAGTGGCAGGCAAGGAACAGAACAGTAAGAGTTTTTGAACAAAAAAGGCTATACGGCTAATTTCAGGAAAGGGATCCTGAGTTGAAGGAAACTATGGTTTCCCAGTCCCAGACAACGACACTGCTTAAGGCACTCCCCCATCTGAAGTCCTCTCCCATGCAGGTCTCCATTCATTTTGTTGGGATTTGCCATACAACTCTCCTTTTCAGAGGGGCTGCCTAAACAGCTAACCTGTTTACACTAAGCACCTAAGTACTGTAAAGCTCAAAGCTGCAGCAACTTGTGCTTTTCTCTGTGCGTGTAGTGCCCAGCGAGTTAGAGAAGAGATCCAGAAGCAAGATGTCACTGCCAGAGTGGGGAAATCTGTTGATGGCTTGGGCAGCTGCACAATTCTGGGTGGAAATCAGGCAGCAGAGTTTAAAAGCAAGCAGCCCAGACTGAGAGCACTGACTAATTCCACAGAAAGTCACAAGGAAATGGTGCAAAGTAAACCTCTTGGATATACAAACAGTGAAGTTCAGAAGGAAAGAAGTGTACCTACAAAACAAGTCTTCTCCAACTCTACTTCTCCACACGCTCCTGTTGTGTTCCTGTCTTCCATCATTTCCAGTCTTATCACCAAACCTCCCACAATTTATATGCCACACCAGCTGTCTTCTTGAAAGCTACCATCTTTCCACAGCCTTACAGATAATATCCCTTCTCTCATCACACTAATAAAATTAACATGATTAACCATTAATCATTAAAATAAAACATTCTATGTGTTTCTCTCTCCCTAAACATATATAAAATTATTTTAGATTATTTGTAACACAGATTGTAATTTCCCCTAATTAGGGATACTAGGTTAGATTCTCAGTTGTGATATGAATCAGTACATTTCCAAGAAACTATCTGATTTACATCACATGAGTATCTTGCTTGTCTAATTAATATGCATCAGGACATTATGCAGGAATGCTTTCCACATGGCATACATGTCCATGAACTGAGTGATACATCACACGCATTCCTTCCAGATCTCAGATGACAGAGAGAGTGTCCCACAACACTGCTATACTTGCACCTGTTCGGGTAGGTGTGGTTGAAGCATTACTGCAATAAGCATATTACAGATACACACGCAGGAAGAAATCACAAAGGAGATGTCATAAACCTTTGAGATTTCCATGGGCCTTCATCGTCCAACATGAAACACGGCTCCTTTGTATTGTTTTCCTTTTTCTTTCTTGTCTGCATGTCCCAAGAAGTCTCCCACAGCACAGGAATACTTGGTACAAAACTTAATACATCCTGAGTTAGCATTTTTCTGAGAACTGCACAATCATTTCCAGGATTAGACAACACATCTCATGCATGTGAAAGTCAGTTTATCTAAGAAAGGATGGGAAGCACACGGACACTTTATAAAACAAACAGTCCTAAAGTGCAATCCTTCACTCGACATGATGGCAGCTTCAATCTTCTTTCTTTCTTCCTCCTCGGATAAGGACTGCAGCCATTCCACTTCCTAAATCCATCCTTGAGTTCTTAAATAAAATAAAAAAACACACCACCACCAACAACAAACAACAACTGTGAAGCACTGCAGAGACACTGTAGAGCACTTAAGTTTTTTCGTGCTGCATAACCAGGAAAGAATCATGTAGAGTTTCTTAAAAATGTTCAGAGCTTAGCAACTAACAACCTTTCTAAAATTAATACCAGGCTCAGCAGCACTGCACAAGATATCACAAGCCTGTATGATCACAGGTAATTACTCATACTCAGTGCGATTTGAGCTTTCATCACAATACCAAAACTGTTACAGCTGCATACAGTAGCTGTAGCAACTGAATGTTTAGTCAAGAATACTTACATTATCTAAATGTCTCATCTGAAACGTGCACACATGTAAAATTCAGCTACAATTTAGCGATATACATACTGAAATTATATAGAAAAGAGCAGCAACAATGCCAAGGTACATAAACCAAGGTTTATCTTTTGAAAAGTTACGATTCCTGTTGACATGTGGAAGTTCAAGCTGTTGCAATCAAAAGGCGTGTTTGCAAGTCTAACATTTATAATTACACAAACATTCCCCCACCCTTAATGTCAAACACACTGAATGCCTTTCTGACAGTGAGAGGCTTTTCAGCTGGTGAAGAAAACAGCATCAGGAATTCAATTTGTGTCTTATTTAAAACTATTATCTGTCTTACTTAAAACTATTATCTACCTACATTTCTAAAGACAACGAAGTCCATTTTTGTTCCTGTCTGCTATAATAATGGATAGGGTATTTAAAAACCAGATGTACGTATGAAGATTCACTTATAAACTGCTCAAAAATATTACTAAGCTAATACATACCTGTAATAAATGGTGAACTGTTTATTATAGAATGCAGTGGTTCAAAGTTTACTTATGCCTATTTAAAGTATATTAATTGCTAACACATACTGTGTCAAATAACTAGACATTAGCCCTTTGCAAACTGCTTACCAGTGAAACAGTATAAAGTTCAAACTAAAAACATTAAATCAACTATAAATGGGTCTGTCTCCTCCAGACAAAGCTATTTCCACTTTGGAAGGCAACAGAGTCAACTGAGATTGCAAGGGACAGGCAAGTAACAATTCTGGCACTGACCCTTTGTGTGACTTTGGAAAAGCTGTCCCAGGTTTCTCCACTTTCGTCTGTCTTGTGTTTAGACAACAGCAATCTTGGATTGGCACTCAGGCCTGGAAGAGATTAATTGCCTAGGCTTCTTGTATAATTGGTGGAGAGCATGACATTAATCTTCTACTGATCCATATAAAAGCTTTTCTGTATTCCTTTGATCATGTAGAATATGGGTTTAAAAATGGAATCAAAGTAATTGGTTAGACCTGTATTGCTCCAAAATAAAGAATTTGGAAACATTATTAATCCCTGATATAGCCTGTGGTTTTTTCCAATACATAGAAAGCAATAATATGTCATTTCTGAAAGCATTCAAAACTAGAAAATGGAGGAAAAAGTTTGTAACACAGAGGGATACAGCTAGATTTGACCTACAGGCCTAACTGACTCAAAACATATATTAAAAAAAAAAAAAAAAGAAAAAAAAGAAAAATAGAAGTCCACCATACACCATGGGGGAAAAAAGCCAGACCTCTAAGTGATAGTAACACCAGGATCAAACTAGCCATGGACGTGATTGACACTAAGCATATTCACAGGTTTCTTAAAGAAGTACTGGTTTTGGGGTTTTTTTCAGAGCAAACGATACAGGTGTTTAAAATTAAAATACAGCATAGTACTGATTAAATTAGGCTTCTACCTAAGAAGAATAAAATTATATATATTAGTTGCTGTTACATTACCTACTATTCAATTAGGTGTTTTTTCAAGGGCTGTGTTGAAAATTTCAGGTACCAGCTGCAAGATCTGCAGAAGTCCAAAGCAGCCTGAAGTACAGACCCATACTTACTTTTCCTCGTGGGGCTCTCAGAGCCCTGCCTGTTCTTTCCATGGTCAGTGGACCAAACTAGTCTTTCTAGAAAGCAGGTAAAAATGCTAATATCCATGAGGGGGTGAAACGCTGCTTTGAATGGAAACAAATTCTGAGTAGTAAGGCTTCATTGAACCATGGCAACAGAATAGCTGTGGATCTGCACATCTCCTGTTATCCTTTCAAAGAGCCAGTGGTCACTGTGCTCCCTCATGCTCTCACATCAGAAAAGCTTATGCTGCCTTTCAGGACTGATAGACACAGAAGCTTACTGGCAGGACTGCTCCCTGACAACTGATTTAAAATAAAGTATCAGAGGAGAACTCTAGAAATGATATTCTCTTAGTCACCACACAGTATAGCAGAGAGTAGATGCAGGTGGGTACTATCACGGCAATCCACAAATGTATATTGACCATAGCATCAGCTGCTGTAGCAGTGAGTACAGGGGCAGAAAGAAGGGTGATTCATAGATACCTCCACTAGCAGAACTGTTCCAAACTTTGTACCAGGCTTTAAGCGGTGGGTGTGTGTCTCACTACCACAGCTAAGGTACCCTTGCTCTGGAGTAAAGAGCTAAAACCAGGCAGAATTGCATCAGTCCAGATCCCAAAGAGTTTTTAAGCAACTATAAACAAGCCGAAGTGATTCTATGCATTCGGCATAAAAAATGTTTCATGTTGTATCTACTTTACTAGCTGACAAATGAAAGTCAAGTAGCTCTTAAGCATCAGGCTGACAATGCAACTGTTCTCAGCATAAGCAAACTGCAGTAATTCTTACAGGGCAAACGAAGCGTTTGGTAGCAGGACAGAAATAGGACTACTGTTGAATTTGGCTGCCTTTTCCATTTCCAGCCTAAGAACATACCGTAGCCTAACAGTATGTTTCAGCATTTGTTAATCTGATGAGGTCAGTCTGTTGAAGTTAATTTTTATTGCCCTATCTCAAATAAAAGGAAATGGGAATCATTAAGTTACCTTTCCTGATCATTCCCTCAACATACCTAGCTTCCTAGAGGATAAACTACCCTCTGCTGGAATAACAGAGAATTTACAGGCAAGAAAACATTTCCTTAAAAATTTCTTGCAGACCTTCTTAAAAGCATTCAGCTGCAAATATAGTTTGTCATTTGCTGCAGGCTTACTGAATCTGGGGTTTATTCCAATGATTTTGCAGCCAGTGTCCTCTTAGTGAAAGATAACTGACTCACCTTATACATGAATCATTCCCACAAAATTAGCCTTTTTTCTATGAGCTTAAGTAGATTTTTCTAAGAACCAAGGTGGTGATTTACACATAGTATCCAGTAGCTTGTTGGTTTGCACTACCTTTCAGTATTCAAAGCTTAATGTGCAAGACTTGATTACATACAGTAGTTACGTAGTGTACAAAAAACTTTCTGAATAATTTCTAAATAATTTTCCTTTATAAAAAGGAAAAATCTTTCCCAAAGAGCCCAGCCTCAGGATTTATTAGGAGAATTCTTCCACTAGGCAATGAAAGAGCCATTGCATTGCACTATTAATTGTTAATCCATCCTGACAGCTGGAAATGCTTTCAAGCCCAGCCTCATAGTGGGCAGGATGGTACAAGAAGAAACTTCTATTAAACTTTCAGCTGATCGTAACTCACATCTAGCCTCAAATCACATGTCTGAGCCAGCCTTCATGCTACAGATGTAGCATACAGCCTCATCATATACTATAAAGGATTCTGCCCTCTTTCCAAAGATGGTCCAGGTACTTTCACAGAAGAAAACAAATTTCACATCAAAATTACTGGCAATCTTTTTGGAGTGCTTCACCAGGACAGAAACAGAGAACTCAGTTTGTACAGAGGTGGTATATTTTCCTGATAAACTTCAGTTTCTTTTACAACGAGGTGTTGAAAAAAAAACAAAGCCAAGTATGACAACAAAGAAAGGAATGCTACAAAACCATATAATAAGTTAAGCCACTTCCATGACTGTTAATCTGACTGCAAAAATCACAGGTGCCTTTGGTACACAGCTTTTAACACTTGATAAAAGTTTCAACTTTCCAACAGAAATGCACAGCTTCGGTTCTTTCGTCAAAGTTACAGAGTATGGCTGTTTAACACATTCCCAAGTCTCGTTATCACACCTCAAGAGAAAAAAAACAAACATAAGACAGCCTGTCACTTTGTTGAAATTTCTGGCACACAGATACCATCACAGAGTTACATCAGAATCCACGGAAAGAGTATTCAGTCTTCAGATCTCATAGAAAATCTGCAGAACAGCTAGACTTGAACAAGACATAGAATCATAGAATCATAGAATCATTTAGGTTGGAAAAGACCCTTGGGATCATCGAGTCCAACCATCAACGCCACTCTACAAAGCTCTCCCTTACACCATATCCCCTAACACCACATCTAAACGACATGTCAGATAACTACTTCCTGTGCAATGCTGGGTTTTTTCTGCTCCCACCACAGCCGTCCGTTACTGTACCTCGTCACAACAAAATGAACCACCACTCACAGCCAACTGCAGAAAGCTAAAACAATACAAAAATTACTAATATTTACAAAGTATTTTCTAAAGTTCCCTGTAAAACCTATCCAGCATATGTTCTAAAAAGATAACTTCAGTGAACGTGCCACAGTTTGTGCCCAAGAGGAATTTAATTCATAACATTTTTTTCTGCATAGGGTCTGACTTAGCTGTCTACTTATAATTTATCAGGTGAGACCTGAAATAGGCAAAATTATTTTAAGGGCTCTAAATTAAGAAAATGTCTTGACAGCTAATTATTAGTGCTCTTCTATGAACTTCCCTTTTATGCTGTTGGCCTCTGAAAGGCAAGTAAGAACTGCCGAACTTTAAAAAAAAAATATAAGAAAAAACAGTATATGCAACTGTTGAGGAAGAAGCTAATTTAATCTATACTGCTCCAAAGAAAAGGGTTGATAAAAATAACTTTAAAGTATTTTAACTATTAATGCAGACTTCGTAACTGCTAAAATAGAACTACATACTGCTGCAGTGACAAATGTTATTACAGAGGAAAAAGTCATTCAGTGTCCTATAAAGATTAACAGCATCGTTTAAACAGGAAAAAAACCCCAAACTTCAGTAGCATGATTGACTAATACGGAACACATGACTGTGGAGTAAATTATAGAGCTATGTTTTTTGGCAAGATAGCGTCCTGCTGGAGTGCTGAGGTGCCTCACATGCCAGTGCACCATCAGCATCAGATCCACTGGCAGTGGCAGTTAGCAGCTCTCTCCTAGAACATCATGCCGCGACAAGAGTGGGGGGATGCCTGCTCTCATTCCCCAGAGAATTCCCCCGCCCAGGGAAATCCCCTATTCATCAAGATGTTTTATCAGGTACAGCGGAAATGTGCCAGAAGTACTAGTAATACTGCTAGTCATACTAGTAATAACCAGAAGTCCTAAAATAAATTTAATAACGTTACTTTCTGTGATGATTTTATATGAAAATATGTGGGCAGGGAAATATTACACACTTTAAAATATAAAATCTTCTATCTACTTACAATGCTATTTGTATTCATAGAATAGAATCATAGAATGGTTTGAGTTGGAAGGGACCTTAAAGGTCATCAGAATTCCTCACTTCCTTTTAAACTTTTTTTCAACTTAATCCTTGTATATTTTTTTCTTTTCTAATGATTAATTAAAGAAAGACTCTTATGTGACATTTGGTTCAGTCTATTTCCATTATCTACTAATAACGATTTTGGTTTGGCATATAAAGTTTAGTCTAATGGTTGTTTTTTTCCTGAAAAACTTTATGTGTCAAAAGCATGACAGCTAAACAAAAATTAAGCAAAAAAGCAACAAGTTTTCCTATAGCCAAATTGCCCACCAAAGGAGAAAGGCTGACAAAACTATTGAATAAGTCAAGAATGCTACTGAAGTTCAGATATTTAATGGGACTTTAAAATGCAAAATGTTAAGGGCAGTCCACAGTTTACAAAATTTGCTTTACACCCACTTTTACTGCCCACTGAATACATAGCTTCTCTGGAAGCGGAGCTCATAGAAGCACCTCCAGAAAATACTCATCAATTCAGATGCCTACATAGGCACTTTGGTGTTAAAATCACAGTTGCATACAGGAGGGAGACCTCTGCGTAATTTATTTGTCTATATTCCAGCTGGTCCTGAGCAATGCAGGTAAGGTTTTGGAACCATCAGCTGGCTAAAGGATTTTTACAAGGGGTATCACGTGGCAGGTGAGACACACTGAATAAATATGAGCCTCTTACCACACCACAGAAGAAGAAAAGAAAAGGTCAAGTATTTTAATTTAAATTTTTCACCAAGCTTGAAATATAACCACATTTTAGTTAACAACTCAACTAATCAAGCTATAGTAGTTGACTCATGTATTTCAGGATGAATCTTCTCAAAGTTGTAACATTAAAGTCAGAAAAAGTTTGCTCTGAGGCAAGTTAAAGTTTATCCTAATCATTTTCAGTGTCCATGTTTTCTAATCTACTACTTTTTAAACAAAAGGGTTTTTTTTTCTAACATGATTCCATACACAATCCAAAGCTTTCATTTTTTCTTTGTGATATTTTGACTTCTCACCTAAGTGGTTTCCACACAAACAGTTCTTTGGTGGTTACTCAATGCTACAACATGGGACATTGCTGCTAGGACAGCATGACTACCCACATTGCAAGTGGAATTTCTTCAGTTTTTCAGTTCCACTTTAAGTCTCTTCTTTGCTCTGAAGACTAAGGCTTTTGTGTGGTTACACTTTTCATCTTGACCAGGAGTTCTAGATATCAGAACCATTAGTTCAAAGGGAAACTCCTGGAAGTTACTGAATTCTTCTAATGACTCTAAAAGTTTTACACAATGGGTAGATACAGTAAGCTCACATGCAACCTGTCCCACAATTCTGTGACTGATTTCTATCGTATTCTCTAATTAAAGAACTAACGCTATTTCACAAAACTGATATGACTATCCTTGCACTCAAAACTACACTTTTGCTGTTTCTTTATGGATTTTCCTGGCTTCCCTACATTTTCGATTAGTTCTTTAGAGGTATCCATTATAAGACCGACATTATAGCATGAAAAACAGCATTTGCTCCTTCACATACGCACACATGTATGCGTACCCACAGAAGGACATGAGCACCCTCTACTATAGATTGAAACTTCTGAAGACACACAGTCTGTTATGAGAGGGTCAGAATACCTCGTAAGACTGGATCTGTAGATAAGAAAAAAAGTGAAAAAAAGGCACCAACAAAGAAAAACAAATTACTTCCTCTGCCCTTAGTCATTAAAAACCTTTGCACCACTTCAGGGAAGCAAGGTAATTTTCCCATTCTAGTAATGACTGCTGCACCTGTGTTAACTTAATCCCACATTACGGCCTCTAATACCAGAGCACCAAATTCCCAGTGTCAGAAAGAAGGACTATTGAGAAAGCATGTGCAATTACACCACCCGAATGCAGCGCCTGCTCTGTACCTGGGTCAGCTTTCCTGAAACAGCCAGAAAACTGTTTAAAAGAGACGAAAAAGCAATGTTTCTGCTGTGCTTTCTTTTGGAAGTATTTTGAAGTGCTTATAATTTGCTTCTGACAATTAGGCAAACCTAATTGAGCAACCTCTACTCCCACATGTAGCTCTATGCTTCTGATTGAATGATTTTCCAATTTTGTAAACGATAAAGAGCTGTCAATACTAGCAAAAGTGTTTATTTTCTCTGAGCAGACCAAACTGCCACCATTACTATCATTTATCCCTGTGTTATTTCACACGTAAAAAAAATAGGAAGCATTTTAGTTTTCAAAGCAGTTAGATAACAGTACTAAAACGCTGATCATATATAAAATGGCTTTTTTTTAATGTTTGTTCACACAGCATTGAAAACTGAAACTCCTCTCTTTCCCACAGTTCACACTTGTTCTCTCTCATACATTTTGCTGTCAGTACGTCATGATACTATCGTGACTTTACTGAATGCTAGTACATCCACAGGCATCACTTTCACAGGCTTAAAAGAAGAGAGAGGGGCGGACAGTAACACTCAAAAGTGATCAGACTTTTACAAGACATTTTGCCTTTATGACAGAGAAGAGGTTCTTGTAGGGATACAAATGTCATGCTTCAGGGCACAGGTTGTGTTCCCTGCAGCAAATGATGTCACCTCATGTACAAGAACGCGTGTTAGACCAGCTGGATCCGGATGTCGGATCCAGTATGACGGTGTGAAGCTCCATCCCTGACCCAACGGCATTAATATGGATCACCAGGACTTTCCCCTCCAGCAGCAACACCATGCGTGTGCCTGTCACAGTGGTAGGTTTCTGTGGACATTTCTGGACTAAGGACACCACCACCGCTGGGGCGAAAGCTGCCACAGAGGCACCGTATAACAGCGACTGCTGTCCCTCCATCAGCCCAGCTGAAGACTGAGCCACAATCCTGAGGCTTTGCAAGCGTAATGTGATCGTGTCACAGTCAAGACAAAACAAGTTCTTGAAACAAACATATAAACACTTCCAAACACTTCCCTCGAATGTACACACACCCTTCCTGTGTTTAATAACCTCACTAACAGAGGATACATGCAGTACATCAGTAGATCTTCTCTTCCGCCGCAGTCATGTCCGCCCGATGCAAAAGGGTCCGCTGCCAGCCACGGTGCTCGGTGATATCACCTGCGCTTCTCTTTGTGACAGACGGCCCGCCACGGCCTCTCCCAGCTGGAGAGACCAGCGCTGCCACTCTCGAACCAGCAGCCGGTGAAGGGCTCCCTTCCTTCCCTGGGACAGGGAGGTGACACGGCCTCACCCCCGGCGGGGGCCGGGCGCCCCGTCCAGGCCCCCGCGCTGGAACATGGCGGCCCCTCAGGACGCGGCCCCTCAGTGGAAGGTGCGAGGAGCCCTCCCTGCCATCCACGACCACCGCGGGGCGGCCCGGGGGGCCTCCGCGACACGGCCGAGCGGGCAGGTGCCGCCGTCCTGGCCGCTGCCCGCCGTGCCCCCCCCCCACCCCCAACGGACGCCGCCAACGGACGCCCCGCCTCGCCCCGCCGGCAGCCCCGGGCGGTGTCGCCCGCGCCCGGCCCCGCTCAACCTGCCCTCCGCGGCGCGGCCCAATGGGGCGAGAGGGCGGGGAGGAGCGGCGGGAGCTGCCCCGGCCGCCCCCGCCCTCCTCGGCGAAACTCGGTGGGAGCGCGGCGGGGTGGCAGTGAGAGGAGAGCCGGCGCTCCGCATCGCACCGCGCCGCACCGCACCGCACCGCACTACACCGCCGGCTCGGCGGGAGGGGGATGAGCGGCGGCCACTGCGCTCCGGCACCTTCCCGCGCCGCCCCCCGCGGCACCTGGAGCCGCCGCCGCCCGCCCGCCCAGGGCCGCCCCAGCGCCGCGCTCAGTCCTCCTCGCCGTCGGTGCGAGAGGCGCTGAGGCGGCCGGGTTCCGCCGGGCTCCGCTCCGCGCTTGGGCCCCCCCGGGCTGGGCGGCGGAGCGCCGCGGTCTGCGCGGGGAGAGGCGGCCGCGGCTCCCCCCGCTACCAGACAGCACCCCTCTTCGGCTCCCTTTTTGGACCTTTTTTTCCTTTTTTTTTTAAACAAAAACACACCACCTTTTTTTTTTTTTCCTTTAAATTCTCCCTCATTTGAATTTTTATTTTCACGCCCCTGCCCTCCCTTACTTTGCCTTTCCTTTTTGGACCAGCTCCTGCCTTCATCACTCGGCTCCCCGGCGGCAACGCAGTGCGGGCACCATGTCCTTCGACCCCACCATCATGCCACCTGCGAACGGCTCCGCCAACGGGACGGCCAGCGGGGCCGAGGGTGGAAAACCCCCCACCATTCCCACCATCATGTTCATCTTTGGCGTGGTGGGCAACCTCATAGCCATCGTGGTGCTCTGCAAGTCCAGGAAGGAGCAGAAGGAGACCACCTTCTACACGCTGGTCTGCGGGCTGGCGGTCACCGATCTCTTGGGGACCTGCCTGGTGAGTCCGGTCACTATTGCCACTTACCTGCAGAACCGCTGGCCGGGAGGACCGGCGCTGTGTGAGTACAGCTCCTTCATCCTCCTCTTCTTTGGACTCTCTGGTCTCAGCATTATATGTGCCATGTCTATAGAAAGGTACCTGGCCATCAACCATGCCTATTTCTACAACCATTATGTAGACAAGAAGCTGGCAGGGCTCACGCTCTTTGCCATCTATGCTTCCAACGTGCTGTTCTGTGCCCTCCCCAGCATGGGGCTCGGCAAATCTACCTTGCAGTACCCTTACACTTGGTGTTTCATAGACTGGCAAGCAAAGGAGGCCACCCATGCGGCATATTCCTACATGTACGCCGGCTTCAGCTCTTTCCTGATCATGGTCACCGTGATCTGCAACATCCTGGTGTGCGTGGCCCTAATTCGCATGCACCGCCAGTTCATGCGACGCACATCCTTGGGGACAGACACCACCTCCAGCCGTTTATCTGACTTTCGCAGACGCCGGAGCTTCCGTCGGATGGCCGGAGCAGAGATCCAGATGGTTATTCTGCTCATTGCCACTTCCCTGGTGGTGGTCATCTGCTCCATTCCTCTGGTGGTGAGTAATGTTGTGCAACCCTTCTTTTCCATCACCCGCACCGCTGAGTCTTTTCTCCTCCTAGTCTGTGCTTGTAGGACAGACTTCTATTTAGCTGGTGCTATGAACTGTTACAGTAACATAAAGGCTGTTAGGGTACATGCATGGTGAGAGAAAGTTGTGTTGATTTGTTTACAAGAAAAGAAACACACTTATCCCAAGTCCTGGGCTCCTTTGATTGGTTAAAATACAGCGCCAAAAATTCTCAATAATTTTTCCGCTGTTCAACTAGACTCTACTTAGCCAAAATCTTACTGAGAGCTTTAAAGTTCACTTTAAAGTTCACTTCCAAAATTAATTTGTGATGAGTGAGGTTTGGGTCTGGCCTACATTTCTGCATGTTTATTGTGTTTGAAAAATGTGCACGCTGTTGCTGAAGGGTGCAGCAGTCCTTGATGTGCGGAAGGAGGAGAGAGCTCTGTTCGCTTGGCACCAGCAACACGCAGAGTGCTTCACACCCAAAACCTGAGCCAAGGTTCCCCTCTTGAGGGATTCACCCACCATCTCTGGGGTAGATCCCACACAGACATCCCTCCAACAGCTCCGTGCTGTGGGAGCAGTGAACTCGGTGCAACCACCCGTCAGTGTAATGCTCAGTTAAATGAGAGTTGGAGGAATCTGGCCCACATAAACCTAGAGATTATACCAAAATGTCAGACAACATTACCACTAACTATTTGCTAATTTTCTGACACAGATGATCCAATTATTGTAATTGAACTGAATGTGCAGGATCCACTTACTTCTATTCCTGCACCTTATCTCCAAGGAAGACAAAAAAACCCCAACCCGGAGCTGGAGGCTCAGTTCTTGCTTGCCACCCACCATAATAAAACTTGGCGAACTTCTCTCCTCTGCTGGCTCAGAGACATTAAACAAATAGCTGGCTTGCCTTATTTGCCACCTTCTAAAAGACGGCATAGGGAGCCAAGCAGTGGTTGTCAGACAAAGCGTTTTTAGAAGGTTTGTTTTAAGGTAGGGTGATACCTCTGTTGTAGCGGGGCTACAATGTATGTGAAATACAGCTGGCCAGCTGGGGATGTGGAACAGATAGTGTATACCACGGTAAGGAAGTTTAGAGAAGTACATGTGAACAGGACTCAAGAGGTCGGCGAGGCCATCCCCCTGCTCCAGAGGAGCTGTAATCGCAAGGGTCGGGCCAGTTTTGCCACATTACTGACATAAACAGGAGCCAGTGAAGTGTGGCTGTGCTGGAGTGCCAGCGCACTGGCTGTCGCCGAAGGACGTCTCCTGTCCTTCGGCGCTGTCACTTTGCGCTGTGCCGTGGCATGACCGAGCACGGTGCCACCTGTTTATTGCTTGATATCTGAGGGATGTCAAGAGGTGCTGCCTGAGCTGCACGCAGGGTGTCCCCGGGAGGTGCACGTACCTTAAATGGAGAAACCGCGCACAACCTGCTGTGCAGTCTGGCTCCAGAAACCGCAGGGGTAAGCTGACTTGCTGCACCAGGAGGCATCAGGTCACAGAGTGGCCAAAACCCTGACAGTACTGTGGGTTAACAGTACTTAATTTGACTAATCTAGTATTATAACAGCTACTTCACAAGAGAACAATACTGCGTTTTCAAAAGAGAAGCTGGTAAAAGCAGAGAATGTGTTCTGGGAATTAAATAGTGTCGTAACATGATATGGGGTACGAGCTGATGGACTTCAGCAATTTCAGAAGAAAGCCAAACTTTATCCGGTGAAGGGGCAGCTAGGGGAAGTCTGAGAAGTCTGAATGTGAAATGTGAAGTGAAATTGTTCATATCCATTTGAAGCTAAGCAGTCTTTTACAGAATATTAAAAAACAACCAAAAAAAAGGGAAAAATGAGGAGGGAGGGGTTACCAGAAAGGGAACGTGAGTCTCAACAGTTAAAATTAATGAACCTGGGTGGGGCAAAAGTTTTATTATTTAAACAGTAACTAAAAAACTTGCATATAGCAGAAGGTATGTGAAGGTGCAGGTGATGAAGTTGTGTAGCTCTTTCAGACCTTGGTTTCAGTACTTAAAAAAGCACAGTGTATAAAAGCACTCCATACCTTGGGAGTGTTCACGTAACTTAGCTTTTTCCTGCTAAAGCAGCACATTTTTCCTATATCTGAAATGAAGTAAGAGGCTGTCATTTCACTTGGATGACTAAGAAAAGAAAAAGGAAGCTTTCTTTTGAAAACAAAACACAACCACATATATACACATCATCACAGTGTCCAGTGTGGTTAAATTTCTTCATTATTAAGTAGCTTTTATAAGTTATTTGCCTCCTCCTGGCAGGAATAAACTATAGCCACATATGCTTCTTCGTGCCATGATGCACTGCTGTGTATGCATATAAGCCCTCGGTTGCATATAGACTGGGGTTGAGAATTGAGATACAAACTCAAAGAAGTGACACTTTTTCGCTATAAATCCCTAGAAATAGCCACCAGCAGAGAGAGGTAAATAACTAATATAGATGTACATTTTTGATGACTTGGCGGAGTTTTAGGGGGCTCTCAACTGAGCGCGAGGCTCATCTATAAAAGGACAGCCTGGCAGTCACCAAGAACAGGCAAGTGGCAAGGTGGTGGCGGTATGATTCTAGATGCACAAAGCAGGCTCAGAGGGTGCTTTGTGACTCAAGTTTTCTGATGAGCAGACTTCCTACTGAAGATTTCAGCTGAATAAACCATCACTTAAGTCAAAGCAAAGCATCTTCTGAAAGAGGGACATAAACCTCTAACATTTTAGAATGAACGCTTTCACAACATAATAAAATAGCAGACAGAGGCAGTCCAGCAGGCTGCATTTATTAGGGTTTGACAAAAAGTTTTCAAGTCTTAAAATATTAAATGGTCCTGAAATAATAAGAAAAGGATTGTCTTGATTTAAGAAGTGGTTAAAGAACAGTAAGCTGAGTCAGAGAGAACAGCAGTTTTTAATAATGAGCTGCTCCAGCACTCAGTTTACAAGTAGGGTTGTTTAGTGCCTTAATGATTTATTAATCAAATCAGCAAAATTTTACAGTTACAAGTGCTGTAACAAAATTATGGGAGATAGTGCGAAGTGCTGAATGAACTTGACAGAACTGAAGGCTGATCAAATTTACCAAGGAAAGAAAAGTTGAACAAAAAACATTAGTGAAAGGAAACTTTTGATAGAACCTGATGTCTCAATGCACAGAAAGTGGTGTGAAAGACATGAAGAAGCATCTGACAATAGTTTAAAAATCAAATAAGGAAAATACATAAATTGTGTGCTGAGTCTTGTCTGCACTCCACACTGGTTGTCTCATCTTTTAAAATATTGTGGGTTTAGAAAATAGAATTGGATAGAGTTAAAAGTAGGGAATAACTTAGATTAGCAGAGAATTTGTCAAGAATAGAGTAGAAATTATTATCCAGCCTTTAAAAAAAAACTAAACTCTTTCAAGAGTAATAGGCACACACTACTCAAAGTCTGTAATTCCCTCCAGCAGTCTGTCAGATACTTTTAAGATTTTTAAGGGCATGATCTTTTCCTAACAACTGAACACTGTTGTTAAATTACGGTGAAGTAGAAAATAAAATACAATGTTTCAGGGTGTACAGCTGATTGATTGCATTAAATAATCAGAAGTTTCTAACTTAATGTTTAATTAATTTAAAAGTTTAGATTTTCTTTTGGCTTGGTTGGTTTTGACTTTTCTCTTTAAATATCAGGGACTGTCCGCAGCCAACAGCAAGGTCACAGACACGATTTTTGAGTAATGGAGTAGACACCAAGCAGACACCAAGGCCTTGAAGGGCAAAGGTTATTGGCTTGTAGAGCTGAAAAACTTGTTTCTGCTTACTACCGTACGGTTTTTAAATTTATCTTATCAGTACGTGGGGAGATTTTGAGGGCAGGTGGAAGCTATGAAGACAATTACCAGTGTGACTGTAACTGTATAAGTCACTTTACAGTACTTCATAGGATTAGAAATCATGATTTGTGTCTGTTAGTAAAAAGGAGAAGCAGCAGATGGCAGACAGGACTCTGATCCTGCAAGTACCTATCACTTGAGCACGAACTCAACATACCTTGGAGCTATGTGCTTCTTAACAGAACTGCAAACAAACTGCTAGTACTTTTGAGATACATTGCCGGAATTTTACAGCTACAGAGCTAACATGGCAAAACTCATTCTTTTGAGAATTGAATTGTTCTAATTTGCTTCTTTCTTTAATTAGGATTTCAAATTGCACAAATTCAAGCATCGGATTAGATAAGTTAGTAGTGAATTCCACTTACTCGGCACTCACTTAGAAAATGCAAGGCAATATCCTTTATCGTGCTACCTCCTGCAACAGAAGACTTGTAGCCAGAACAGATACATCTCTCACTGTTCTTGTAGATGATACATTAGTCAATGCCATTTCACAAGTGTGTAAAGAAATGATAAAAACTGACATTCCAACACAGATTAATTTTTACCTTATTGTGATTAAGATGTAATCCCAGCAATAGATCCGAACTGGTAAATGCATTAGACATTCTGGGGAGCTTCTAATAAAAGACACGGGACCTTTCTAGGAAGTAGAAACAGTTTTGTACAGTCTAAAGTTTTCACTAAATACATTCATATAACCTATACGTGCCGTATATCAGTCAAAAGGAAATAAAGCGTAGAGAGATAACATAAAGCAGGCTGCACTGTGCAATTAGTGCTTGTCCTTTTCAGCCACGGAGTAAGCACTTAAAGACATTTTTGTCTTTACGTAAACTCTACCAGGTAGACAGAGAAGGTGAAGTAGGTACCTCAATTTCATATGCTGCTTATCAAAAGAACAATCCCACTATTAAATCACTGATGTGTAACTCTATCTACAAGTTCAAAAAAAAAAAAAGCAACTCAGGTCGCCAAAGTTGGACTGTGTACTTGTTCAGCTGTCTTCAAAGTGTGCCTTCTGGTTCTGTGATCTGGATGAATTTATCAGCAAATACCCCTCCCTGTCACACCTCTAATCTTCCCGGTAATGACTGCATTTAATTGTATGAGCTGCCAGAAGGCCTCCACTGCCACGACACTGTCCTTTGGACTCCTGTCTCTCAGGGCACGTACCAGTGATCAACTGGTCAGATACACAGACCAGCATTTACACATTCAGGGTGTATTCCCCTGCATAAGGAAATCTCAGTACAGAAAAAGAAAAGGAGCATTTGGAAAGAAATGTCATTATGGCGCGGGTTAAATCCCCTGTGGAAGTTTGACCTTTGTCTGTTTATACGTTTGACCTCTTATCATTTTGGAGGGGAAAAAAAAATCTCACACAAATGGCCAAGTATTTCAAGAACAGATTTTAGCCGATGCCAAACAAACAACGTTGTGTCAGCTTATTTTTCAGCCTTCCCAGTTCAGGAATCCCAACTACTGCATTTCAGCTCTAGCGCCAGTGCGGCTAATGGCAGCTTTTCTTGCACAAGCTTATAAATTGAGCCACAAATCTTCTCCCCACCTGCCAGGTTAGCCAGCGGTTGCCCATTCCCGTACTGGCCGGCCTGCCGTGGGATGCGGCTCCGCGCAGGGCAGGCGGCAGGGCTGCTGGCAGCCTGGCCTTGGGGCGCGACGCGGTGGCGTGGGACACCCATCCGTGGGACACCTGTGCCATCTAGTGGTGCGCTCAGGGAAGGTGTCGCTGGGTCCGATGAGACTGGCTTCCCTGTGCCACCCCACACACCAGCAAACGGCAAGAGATTTTAATTGAGGGCATTTTTAAGGAGTCATCAATGAATTCCAGCCAAACTGTAGGTATTTAAAAATTCTGGCCTTTGGAGGGGCTGGTCTTGTCTCAGCCAGTGATAGGTGGAATCACAGAATCACAGAATGGTTTGGGTTGGAAGGGACCTTAAAGACCATCTATTTCCAGCCCCCCTGCCCTGGGCAGGGACACCTCCCACTAGACCAGGCTGCTCAAAGCCCCATCCAGCCTGGCCTTGAACACCTCCAGGGATGCCAGGGATGGGGCATCCACAGCTTCCCTGGGCAACCTCTTCCACTGTCTTACCACTTCTCTCATCATGTAGTGATAAGTACTGGACAGGAGGCTAATATTAAATAAATAATGAACTAATTTAAAGCAAGTGAAGCTTAGTAAGAGCTTAATAAAAGAAAAGCTCATAAAAATAAGTTAAATACGTATAGAAGTACTCTTTGCAGTACTTGAATTGCATTTTTGGCTTCACAGAAAAATAAAGTCAAATTAGTTGTCAAAAAGACATCTGCAGTGTTAGAAATCATGAGGAATGTAACTGGGAATAAAACTCAGATCATTATATTGCTGTATAAATTCCAGATTTTCCCATATTTTGAATTTCATGGGCAGGTTTTGTTACCCATAAACCTAGAGAAATGTACTGAGAAAGAAAATACAGGCAATCATCAATTTGACAGTCAGTTTGAGGAGACTATATGCATAGTACTTCCAAAGAGGGACTCTGCATTATTTTAAACATACTTCACTGATAGCTTTGGAGCACACTCAGTCTCTGAATTCCGACAAGCCGAGTGCCGCCACGTTGCCATGCTGCAGGAAAATTCCTCCGAACAGAATTGTGAAATTTTTAGCCAGACTTCTGCTTCTCACACAGAACTTCAAATAAAAAAGACTTAAGAGGGCTGTTCTAGTTTGGTTCATTTATTTAAACACTTGTCTGTAGCCTCCTAGCTAGGCAAGACTTGATTAATTTCAGGAGTCAAGGATGAGATTTTAAAAACCTCACTATTTTGCTGCTCTCTTTTTATTGTAACAGATAAGATAATTAAGGGATTTATTTTGGTTTACTTTAAGGAGTCTGAAGAGAACAGCATCTTTGATTATCAGTTCTTTTTGGTGGTTTTCCCAGGCCTTCCTGTAATTGGACACTGCACAGGTCTTGCTAAAATGGAGAACAGCTATTTGACAGTGATCATCATATTGCAGGCAGCAAACAGTTGAGGGTATACAAACAATTCCAGTAAGGACAGGTGCCAGCACAATGCATTTCTAAACTTTGGAATCAACAGCTCTGGGCTTGTTTCCGGAGTCTAGCGTACTTGAATAATAACCTGTGTTTCAGTTTGTTTCTAAATAAACAAATTACTAGACCTTTGCGAGAGGAACCAGGTCTCCTCAGTGGAGTCAGATTATCTCTTTACAGGTAGCGTAAGACTTGAAGTATACCGAGGAAGCAGGATACAAGTCTACATCTTTGCTGCTGGGTTCTATCAGGAGAAAGGAATTTTTAAAAACATCAGCCAAAAGTTGGAGGTTCAAGGATTACTTATGAGCAGATGGAGAGAGAAAGAGCCATTCCTTTCCTACATGTAACAAAGGCAGCCAATTTACAGCGGACTTTGTGATTTTTTTTGCTGTTTTCAAAAATAAACGTACAGCTGCCGATCTGAGATGCCTGCCTTTGCCAGCCTCTTCTCTTGTCCTAGCTTACAGCAGCAAATCTAGATCTCTGTCTTGAAATGTAAACTTTGATTTCCTGATGAAATTGTATAATTGTGTCTTTCTCTTCCCCAATCTCCTTGGGCAGGTCCGTGTCTTCGTGAACCAGCTGTACCAGCCGGAATCAGTGAAGGATGTGAGGCAAAACCCTGACCTGCAAGCCATCCGCATTGCCTCGGTGAACCCCATTTTGGACCCGTGGGTCTACATCCTCCTGCGCAAGACTGTACTCAGCAAAGCCATCGAGAAGATCAAATGCCTCTTCTGCCGCATTGGAGGGGCTCGGAGGCAGCACTCGGGGGCCAATTTCAACTGCGTGGATGGCCGCCGGACCTCCTCTGCCATGTCAAGTCAGTCACCCTCCTTCATCTCCCGCGAGCTGAGGGAGATCAGCAGCACCTCACAAACGCTGCTCTACCCGCCGGAGTTGAGCGAAAGCAGCGTCGGGGGTCGTGTGCTGCTTCCAGGCCCCAGTGCCAGCCTGGCTCAGTCTGACACCACGTCTGTAAGGACACTGCGTAGCTCGGAGACCTCGGACTCTTCACAGGGGCAGGACTCTGAGAGCGTCTTCCTGGTGAATGAGGTCAGGCCTGGTGGTGGGGCCAGCTCTGCGTCCAAGGGCAGCCCTCTCCAGGTCACCTTTCCCACAGAGACATTGAATTTATCAGAAAAGTGTATCTAGATAGCCGTGAAAGGCTTCAACCCTGGGGATACTTCCTGCTATATTGGAAAAACTGGTGCAATAGATAGGTGTTTGGCCTATTTGAGGGGAGAGGGGTTCAGCTGTGCTCCAAAGGGCTATTTTTCTCTTGCCATGTGATGGGTACGTTTCTTTTAGACTACTGAGGACTGTGTGGAACAGACACTGCACTTGGGCCCTGCCATCAGAAATGGTGCAAGGCAGGTCTAATGGGACTGGAAACATGAACTGCCTTATCTTTTTTGGGACACAGGAAAGCTACTGCGCCTCTGGAAATAGAAAGACCCATCACTTCCTTTTTTCTTTCTTTCCCTTTCCAAATCTGGTAGAACTGTGTTATCTCTCCCCATGGTTGCTCAGCTATCAAGAGTTTAAGCTTCTGGTACTAGAGCTGAATGTCAGGCAGCTGCTAGGAACTGGACACAGCTACTCTGAGAGCTGCCTGGGGCAGGATTTTAAAGTGTCTCACTAAAGCATGAAAATGTGAATTTTTACCATTGTATATATATCAATCAGGATTGAAAATATTTAAAAGTCTATTCTTCTCTATGAGAAGGTTTTTTATTAATACAAGGTATGTAGTAACGATTGCCAGCCTTCTCTTCCCCTAGTATTTCCTGCTGATAAAAGACATTCTTGGTTTAGATTTGTTATCCAAACTAGATTCACAGCTGATGAGGTAATTCTCTAGCTGAGAATACATAAGCACTTTCTGAGTGAAATGGGAATATCTGCGCTATTTAGGTAGAATAAGAAGACACATCCTTTCAGTTAATAATATTTCTTTTCAGTATATGTATATACTAAAAAGCCAGGTTTTATTTATGTGCTGAGAATGTTTCTCTGTGTAACACATCCGTGCCTCTCCGAGTACTTTGGCCCACGTTCTGCGCACACTTAGGCACACACTTAACATCACCATCAGAGTAGTCCCTCTGCTGCCAGGGAGACTCCTTACATGTAGAGTTAAGGACATATAGAAGTGCTTTCAATATCAGGGCCTAAAACTTTCAACCCCTGGTTAATAGTCTTAATATTCACTTTAGTTAAAGCACCACTGATGTAATAAAGGTATTTTTTCATAACATTTATCATTTTACTTTAAATAGTAAATAGAATTTTATGACTGTGTAATCTGATACTCCATCAAATAAATGTACAAAACCATGGAAGCAGAATCTTCATTTAAAAGTATAGGTTATATAGAAACATATCCTGGTCTTGCAGCCCTTGATAATCATTTGTTCCTAGAATTTTAATGGCAAACACATCACCAAAACCAGCTGTTAACCACTGACAAAACGGAGTTTTGTGTTTTATGTTGTAAGGGTTAGATCTTGTTCCAGAAACACTGTTTATCAAAGTAATTCTGTACAGGTATTTGGAGGATGTTTTGTCAAATACTAAGCATGTTATGCTGCTTAAAGTGTTTTCATGTGAAATGCTTTATTGTAATCTTGAGCCTTATGTTGGTATGTTTAAGCAGTTGTACTGACCAAAGTAATTTTGGAGACCATGATTAAATGGAAACGTTCTGCTTGATCTTAGAAGTTTGTATGAGTCTGCCATTCAGTGCCAACTCCTTACCTTAACAAGCCTCCCATCTCGGAACGCTTTGCGCTCAGCTGCTCTCAAAACATACTTTGTTCTGTAAGTTTCCAAGTTTCTACAGAGTAATCACCATTAGCAAAAGCCAGACATCTTTCAAAAATGTCCCCAAGAGCACTGACACAACCGTGAAAATTTTTCATGCAAACAAACAAAAATGAAAAACTACACTCAGTTAAATCTCAGTCTTTTTCCATTACTGTCCTTTAACAAGGGAGTATCTGAGCTTATTTGCCGTGATACATGTAGAAAGTGAAGTTAAATCTGTGCACAAATATTTGCAGCAGTAGGTGCTTTTCCACCAGTTAAGCTGGAGAACAGTATTACTCAAGGTCCTACTGCAGCTCCAGATAAAGATCTGCCTGAATTCTTTGCAATTAAACCACTTAACTATGGTCTGTTGCTTACTAGTGACCAACAAATAGAATACACTCATCGTACTTCCCAAGACAGGAAACAGTACCTGGTGGGGCCGGAAGGTGGGACCGTCACCTGCAGATACACCACCTGGACCAATACTGGACCACACCTTCGCAGCTGGCCCGACGCAGCACACCAATGTCATTGGTACTGTATGCAATGACAGAATGAATATCTACAGCGTATAATAGGTATTTAAATAAGTAACGGCTTATTATTTCTAATTGTTTGTATGTTATTTATTATTTTATAATTATTATTTTATTATTATTATTTCTCATCATTACTGAGAAATACATGTGGTCTGGAAGAACTTTAAGCAAGAATAGACCCTCTTAAGTAGCTGACCTTCTAGCTGACCTTAGCAAACACGTACTATAAGCCTGAGGTGTTCCTCCTGCCCACAGCATTGCTGGTGTGTCAGCAGTGGACTGGACACAACATCATCACCACTAACTCCCTCAGTGATGAACTCAAGGATTCCCAACCAGCCCACAGACTACAAAGTCTCCGGAGCAATACTGGGACTGCCTGCCACAACTCAATGGCAATGCACAAAGATAAAATGGGAGCATCTCTACTGCCTAGTTGCAAACACAGATGGGTGTTCAGAAGGAGCCTGGCTAAAAGGACTGGGCAAGCGTGCCTTTGTTTAGGGTGACAGATTATTATTACATCTCCTTCACTTGCCCGACAGTCCCGCTCAGCTCAGTACCCTCCTCCATCCTGACCACACACACACTACTGAATTATCTTCCTCGGCCTCCCTGAGGATGACAAGTCTCGTAAAATAAAGCTACAATTTTTTAGAGATTAATTTTCTACATGGAAGATAAAAGAAAAGGTTATTTTCCTGCTAGGTATCAGGAATAGTTTCTGTATGTTCAAAAGGGCTTCTGTGCTCATACCTAATGCTCCCTTCCACTCCGGGTGCCCAGAGATCCATGCAGCCCTGGAACAGCCTGCCTCCCACATCTGCATCCACCTTCCCCAGTCCTCTGTGTTCACAGAAATTCCCCATACCAAAATTATACCTCCCTGACTCCATCCTGCTAGTCCTGCGACTGGCAGTCGCTCCCTCACTTCCAGCAGTCTGTCCTGCCCACATGTCCCAGACCACCAGGAACTGGCTGGATGGTCACAATTCAAAGAGTTGCAGTCAATGGCTCAATGTCCAAGTGGCAAGCAGTGACAAGTGGTGTTCCTCAGGGGTCAGTACTGGGACAGGTGCTGTTTAACATCCTAACATGTCAGCAACATGGACAGCGGGATTGAGTGCACCCTCAGCAAGTTTGCCGACGACACCAAGCTGTGTGGTGCGGTCAACACGCTGGAGGGAAGGGATGCCATCCAGAGGGACCTGGACCGGCCTGAGAGGTGGGCGCGTGCAAACCTCATGAAGTTCAACCAGGCCAAGTGCAAGGTCCTGCACCTGGGTCATGGCAACCCCAGGCATAAATACAGGCTGGGCAGAGAATGGATTGAGAGCAGCCCTGAGGAGAAGGACTTGGGGGTGCTGGTGGATGAGAAGCTCAACACGAGCAGGCAATGCGCACTTGCAGCCCAGAAAGCCAATCGCATCCTGGGCTGCATGAAAAGAGGCGTGGCCAGCAGGTCGAGGGAGGTGATTCTCCCCCTCTACTCTGCTCTGGGGACACCCCACCTGGAGTACTGTGTGCAGCTCTGGGGCACCCAACATAAGAAGAACAGGGACCTGCTGGAGTGAGTCCAGAGGAGGGCCACGAAGATGACCAGAGGGATGGAGCACCTCTCCTATGAAGACAGGCTGAGAGAGCTGGGGTTGTTCAGCCTTTAGAGCTACTAAATACCACCAGACCTTTCCACTACTAGGCCTTGTTCTAGACCTGCCAGCTTTCCTGGATCTGGAAACCAACTGAAGTCTAAATCACCTGCTTTCTGAACCCAAATAGTCAATGCATTCCCCACCTCTAATCTTTCCCTTTGATCATTTACCCTCTACAATCCTTATAGCTCCTACAGTTCCAGCTCTTAGAAAATCAGCCCTCAAAACCAGGCCAGCACATCTGGCAGGATCCAGCCATCATCCATGCTCATAAGGTCCTCCCACTTCTATAGTAGCCCTCTCTGGAGAAACCACAGGCCAAGGACTCCAATCCATTTGAGAACTAGATGTTAACATGATACTGACCTACAATAAACACAGGGTGTCTGCAACCTGCCAATAAACCAAGCCCACGTGCTTCTGCTTTCCTGCGCCCCAGTTATAACTACGCTTATTATAGTCTTATAGCTATTATATGACCTCAAAATAAACTAAGAGAGCACCTGCCCTCAATATTGGTTCTTACCTCCTTCCTCTTGGTTTGAGGATCTGGGGAGCACTTATCTTGTATGCCCAGGTAGGTTTCCAATGCTGCCTTGCTCATCTTGATCCCCAACACCAATAGATACTCAAAGACAACGTTCAGGAACTAGAAGAGTAGAGGAAACTCTTACACTTGCATTGTTCCCCTCCATAACTATTTTTAAAATCCAATCTCTTAGGGAATTATCAAATTAGAGTCACTGTTGTGCTATCTGATCCACACTTTTTAGCCTCTAGGATTGTCAGAAAGGACTTATTCTCTCTCAGTATAATCTATGTTTAGTTTTTTAAAGACACTTATCTCCATCTATAAGTGCGGAATTCATCCGCCCTGTTTCAGCACTTGAAGTTAATGCCAGTCAGTCACCTCCAGGTTCCTCTGTAGTCAATGGAAATAATTAGGCACCTTGGGAGGCTGATTCAGCTCATGCTAAGATACTTACCTAACAGAAGGCAAGTGAATGGCTCTCTGAGGCTGTGTATTTCTTTCCACTGGATATAAAGGGATCCAAAGGGAAAAATTATATTTAAATGTTTAATTGTAGATTTTAAACTAAGCAAAATTAATCCACCTAACCTACTGTTGTTGCTGAGATTTCCTCTTTAATGACATTGCAACACTTCAGCACTTCAATGTATGATTCATATGGAAGGGAAACACATGGAAGCTACTGCAGCCTCTGCCACTGGTGATGATCAGTAAAAATAAATTCCTGCTGGCAAAGTGTGCTTCATAGATATCCTATTTTTTATAACAAAGGCTTTTTCCTTTGGGTCCCTCATTTGGATACCCCTGAGAGGTTTAAAAGCACTGAGCACTACCTTTTATTAGACATTTTTCCTGAGATTTTTTTTTTCTTCACTAAAACACGTTACCATGTTCAGCAGAGGCAGTAGAAGCCAACTGATTAAATGAGTAACACTCTAAAATGGTCAATGGTAACCCTCATTCTTCTTATAACCAAAAGAATAAACATGCATCACTAAGCAGCAGAGATGTCACTCTTTTATTCAAAAGAGATCCAAAAAATCCCATACATGCAAAACACGGCATGCTGTACAAAAGACAATGTTGAAATCATCAATTTTTGAACATCTTCCCAGTTTGAAGAGAACAGCGTCACAAGAACTTATCTGCTCTACAGTGCTCTACAAGACACCACAGTCCTGACAATACCTAGAATTCATAACCTAATCTAATCAGAAGGAAAACGAGTTTAGTACAGGGGATGGAAACAAACACCCCTCGAACCTGGCACAGCCGTTCTGCCTGATGGTGTGGTGGCTGCACAGCTCTCCATTAGCTTGGCCCAGCAGGGCTGAAGCCAATAGGAGTTCTGTAATCATTTCACTGGAAACTGATTCTGTGATAACATGTCCCTCTGAAAGCCGGGAGGCAGCTCTGCCTGCATGAGTAAATACATCACACTGGCACATGCATAAAGCGCAAAGACAGAAGAGATGTGTTGGATTATAGCTGAGCTCCTTTCAAAATGAAAACGTACCTTACAGCTTCTCACTCATCTCCTCTTCTAGCCAGAGAGTGTTTCTTCTTTGAAGAAATCTGCTCAAATCCTTCTCATACTAACTCTTCCTATGGCTCAACAGATTGTATTATTTAGGTTGTTATGAAAAAAATAAGATTAGGAAATTCTTCAGCTGGGACAACTGGAACAGCTGTATCTCAACCAAATGCCTACTCAGTAAGCATTTAAGATCTATTTCTGAACTGAAAGAACAAATAAAAATGTAGCATGGTGAAGTTTTATATTTCTTAATATATTTTAGTTGCTGTAATTATAATTATTCTGAATACTCAGGAGATGTTAAAAAGTGTAAATTTTTTGTGTGCGTGCGTGCCAGCACAGATCTAAAAATTCACATATACACAAAAATACATTCAGGAAGAATCTTGCAAATTGATGAAAACTTAGTAAGTACAACACAGCAATTAAGTTTTTGAAAGGGATAATTAATTTCAACAAAAAGACTGTAAGCGTCCTCTGATACTCAACTGAAAGTATGACCTGACATAAATTTTTCTACAATACACTTTCTGTTGCAAAAATCACTGTTTCTTGAGCGATGTTATTTCCTTTTAAAATGTGTTATTTTGAAAATAGATATGAAAAAGGAAAAGATGACTGACTTCAAAAGGTTTCACTTGTCTACAAAACTATTACTCAAATGTTTCCATCATGCAAAATGTTATAAAGTAGAAATGACGTGTTCCCAATCCTAAATTCCCCAGGAATTCCTCAGCTGACTATTTTTTCCAGTCCCGTTAGGAGGTGACCATGTCACCGAGACAGTGAAAAGAGAGCAGTCTCAGCACAGAGCGCATCAAAGAAGCAGGGTGACGTCATTTCGCTGAACTGCCCATCCGAGGACCAACAGCCACCTTCCCCTAAAGAAAGACGAACATTAAACAAATCTCCTACTTTATGCCTCTAAGTTAACACAATGTGAATACCCACCACAGCATCCAAAATCCGAAAACGATAAAAAGGGAGACTCAGGCAATGCTGTCCTGAAAAACTGGTTCACTAAGAACACACTTTAAATGGCAGGTCATAAGAATTAGGAAAAACAATTTGACGCCCTTTATCAGATTAGCCTCAGTAGGAAAGAAAAGGCTGACCGCAATACACTTCAGACATACATATTTCCAGCTCCCACCATTTTACTTTTGGTGATGTCTGTAGCACAGCACTCGAGATAAGGACGGGCCAGTTTCAGTCTCAGCTGAATATTCTTTCTTCTGGTGAAACATTTAGTAATAACTAAACACTCAGGGGTGTTTGGTATAGCGTTTCCTTTCATCTAATCAGAAAGCTTTTAACACATTCACCTGTGAAAGCAACATACAGGTCTCCACTGATTTCACTTGATTACAAACCTGTCGTGCTTTGGCCCCAGACGGCAACAAAAAACCACCTGCCGCTTGCTGGGGCCTTCCCAACACGGGAAGAACCGGAAGAAAAAAAGGCAGAACTCTGGGGTTGAGACAAAGGCAGTTTAACAGCACAGCAAGGGGAACAAGAAAACAACAACAACAACAACATGGACAGAGGAATATACAAACACGATTACGGAACAGATTACGGAACAGCCGCTCCCCGCCCCAGCCCGCTCCAAGCGGCTTCTGTCCCGCTCCCCCCGGGCGGCACCGCTCACACGGCGCTGGATACCTGTGTCCTGCGGACAAAACCACATGCCAGATCTATCACACACACACAAGCAAAATAACAATCCATCACTGCTTCACAGGAAACTTCCTCATAGAAAAAGTAGTCTTGATGAAAACAAAGACTTCTGATAACAGAGAGCAGCTCACACTTTAAGTGGAAGATAAATAATGTTAACAAATAAGGGTTGAAATAGATTTTTTTAAAACTTTTTTTTTACAGTGTAAATAAAAGCTTATTAATTACTGGGAAGATGTAGACATTAACTTGTAAAATTATGAAATACATAAAGATAAAAGCAGTTGTTAGAATGTAGTTAAGCATTTTAAATTACATTTGTGCATAAGATTTTTAGAATCAGCTCCTGGCTTTCTTCTCCAAAAATATGGATGGAACAACAACTCTGGTCATTTACAAAAGAAAAATAACTTCCAATTTGTCAACTTTTGTAGGCCCTCCCACTGCTTAAAAAACAAAACCAAAGCAAGCCCAATACAATAAATGACATCAGTTCTTAAAACAGCGTGGCAGCCTCTAAGGCTACCCTATCGGGCTCTGATGAAAAGGGTTTCATCAGGAGTTGCAGGACAATTCTCCTTCTCAGTAACAGTCTCTACTGTGCCTGAAGCAGACACAATCACTACTGTTTTAGCTGCCGGAAGAGCCTTCTCCTTCTCTGCGATGGCAGCACAGACTGCCACAATTTCGTCACTTTCAAAGTCGTAGTCTGGGATTGATTCTTGCGCAAGCTGTTTCTCGTTTGCCAGTGCTTGCACTGCCTCAGTCTTTGTTGCCTTCTGCTGCTCATGTAGTTTTCTTGCCCAGGAAAGGTCCTCTTTCCATACTTCAGGGTTCATTGGAAAGATGTGTAAGGACATCTGGAAGCTTCGGATTGCCTAGAAACAGAAAAGAAAAGACACAAGGATTAGGTCTTTAAAGCCTATTTCATCACTGAAATTACAACAACAACAAAAAAAATACATACATCATTCAAGCAAATACAAAAGTGATATAACTCCAGCCTGTCTCTAGTGCAACCATCCTCCCTCAGATGTAAGTTCAATAGCAGCGTCACCCCCTAACAACTGCGCATAAAACATACCTAAAAACATACCTATAAAGGTAAAAGCAAAAATAATCTGTGTTTTGATGGTTTTCTATCCCCCTTTTCTCCTATCATCAGAGGTATGGGAAAGCAAAAGCAGATAGATGTGGTTTAATGAACACAAAGAAAAGGAATGACTGGGATTTGAAGTATCACTAATATTGCTGCTTTTAAATTAGCATGTAGTAATTTCACAAACAGACCTAATACTACAGCAGTCCTAGCCCCGTGACAACCTTCTGTAACACACTTACCGAAGCAGGCAAAAACTGACAAATAAACTCCCAGCTTGGAGCTGCTCTAAGAAAGAACTACAATAATCTTATAAATAATGTAATACTAATACAAGTAAGTATAGTTGATATTGTTTCTCCTGCCTTTCAGCTCAATTGGGAAAAGTCCCACAAATATAAATACTCAACACAGAAGTTGTTGAATATAAAAAAAAGGTGACCATCTAATTCAGTAGATGTGATATTTGGCAACAAGAAGGGATTGCTAAAACACTGGAAAAATGCTAGACCAAGAATTACAACTGTGTTGTATTTATAGTTATATTAACAGTGAAAAAGTACAGACTTATGTGTATGTACACACAGGCAAGTGTGTATTTCATATTTTTGACTGTATGGTCAGTTATGGAATGGCCACCCGAGTGACAAACTCTTGTGTGACACTGTACAGAAGCTTTCCTGTAGGGTGGGAAAACAGTGGTAATATGGATTTAGATTATATTTGGGAAGAGTCCTAGCAGCTTGCATATAAAGACTTTAAAGACATATGAACAACCATCGAATTCCATATCCTGTTGGAATTTATAAATACTTACAGCATGCAAATTAATGTGAAGAATCACAACGTTTCATCTGCATTGACAGAAACTGCCAATTCATCCTTCTGCTGGCACAGATTAATATACAAACTCTGTATGACGTGAACTCAGCAGACAAGAGATATAAATCAGATTTAGGAAATGCTGATTATGCTATCAGTATTACTGTTGTTGTAATAGGCAGTCTTTCAGTTCCAGGAAAAAAAACATAATACTTTATTATTGGTCCACAGCCAGCTCTGAAGTGTAGGAGCATGCTGAACTTTAAACAGAAGGAGAAGTGCAGTTTAATTCTTGCAAGAGTGTTGTTTTATTCAACTTTGCTAGCCTTTCATTTACAGGGATAGATTAGCTACAAATAAATACTAAATCCCCTTTTTTGTATTTCTGTTGAAAACAAAATATAAACAAACACTATTGGCTTTTAAGCTTTCCATGAAAGAGGCTCCCTAATTGAAACCTGTCAATATAGTTATGGTCATGCACAATAAACAACATTAAATACAATAATTACATGTAAGGTAAAATTTAATAAGCTTAGAAGCTGCCTAAATGATTTATACAATACAGCATAAAACGATCATCTTTGTAAATCTATTAGAAAAAAGATCCTGTATGTGACGATTTTATAAATAAATAATAAAAATACAATAATAAAGTAAATTTTAAGCAAAAGATCAGAGGGATTAATTTTAAAGCAGCACTGTGATACTGAAAAATACAGAATTGACATCCACATAAAATTTCATGTTGCCACTGTAACTGCTTCCACAGCTATTAATTTCTGTTAGGACAGAAGAAAAGAAAATAGCAGTGCTACTTTTAATTCTCCCCCTGACGGATATCTAAGTCTCCTTCTCCAACTGCCTGTCTGGCATTATAGGAAAATGTGGTGGCACTAGATAAACTTGGTATTCCTAGCCTCATTTTAATGGGCAGCTATGGTCTTAGAGACCCTGCACCTAAGGACTGTGGGATTTTAAATCAGTATGTAGTCACATATCTGCTTTTGCTCTGTAAGGAAGACTAGTATAAAATCTACTGCAAGGTGTTCTCACTTGTGGAATTTTAATCTTTGAAGAATTTGCATTTTAAAAATATTTTACATTTCATATCACTATAGGGTATTCTGTAGCAAACAGCCTTTCAGTTGTCCCATGAGCAGAATCCCTTCTGCTTATTTGCAGAGCCTTTAAATACGACGGGCAGTTTTGATCAGACTTCACTTTTTATAACATGTTTTTATAACACATGGACCTAGTAATTGTCACTATACAATGAAAGCTTGTAGGTAAGAATTAGAGACCAAGGCAACAAAGGTAACCTTGTGGCTGGTGTCTACTACAGGCCACCAGATCAAGAGGAGGCTACTGACAAAGCCTTCTTACTCTAGCCACAGGAGGCATCGCGCTCACAGGCTCTCATCCTACTGGGGTACTTCAACCACCCCGATATCTGCTGTCTGTTGCACAGCGAGCTGCAGGCAATCCAGGAAACTCCTGGAGTGCATCGAGCATAACTCCTTAAGCCAGATAATAGATGGCCCTACCAGAGGAGGTGCGTTACTGGACCTGATGGTCACCAACGCTAATTGGTGATGTCTGGAGGTAGCCTGGACTGCGGTGATCATGCACTGGTGGAGGTTGCAGTCCTGAGGTATATGGGTCAGGTGAAGAATAAAGTCAGGACCCCAAGTTTTAGGAAAGCAAACTTCCAGCTGTTGAAGGAGTCAGACAATAGGACCCCCTGGGAAACTCCCTGGACAAGGGAGCAGAACAGAGCTGGCAGATCTTTAAGGATGCTTTCCAGAGAGCAGAAGAACTCTCAATCCCCAGGTGTAAGAAATCCAAAAAGGAAGGCAAGAGACTTGTAAGGCTGAGTTGAGACCTGAGGTCAAACTAAAGGGCAAGAAGAAAATGCCCAGGCAGTGGAAGCAGGGACAGGCAGGGACAAGCAGGAAGGCCAAGGCACGGCTAGAGCTGAACTTGGCAAGGGACGCAAGGAATAATAAGAAGGGCTTCTACAGATATGTCAGCCAGAAAAGGAAGGTCAAAGAAAGCGTACAGGGAGGTGGTATGAGACAGCCAGCATGGCTTCACCAAGGGCGAGTCTTGCCTGACCACCCTAGTGGGCTTCTCTGATGGAGTGACTACATCAGTGTACAAGGCAAGAACTATGGACATCATGTATCTGGACTTTTGTAAGGCCTTTGATATGGTATTCCAGAGCATCCTTTTCTCTGAATCAGAGAGGTATGGATTTGATGGGTGGACTGTCTGGTGGATGAGGTTGGATGGTTGCATCCAGAGGGTAGTGGTCATCAGGTCGATGTCCAAATGGAGATCCGTGACAAGTGGTGTCCCTCATGGGCTCATACTGGGACCAGTACTATTTAATATCTTCATCAATGACATAGACAGTGGGATCCAGTGCACCCTCAGCAAGTTTGAGGACCACACTAAGTTCAGTGGTGCAGCTGACAAGCCTGAGGAACGGGATGCCACCCAGAGGGACCTGGACAGGCTCGAGAAGTGGGCCCACGTGAACCTCACGAGGTTGAACAAGGGCAATAGCAAGGTCCTGCACCTGGGTTGGGGCAATCCCCAATATTGATATGGCCTGGGGGATAAAAGGATTGAGAGCAGCCCTGTTGAGAAGGAGTTGGGGTTACTGGTGGGTGAAAAGCTGGACATGAGCCAGCAATGTGAGCTCACAGCCCAGAAAGCCAACCGCATCCCAGGCTGCATCAAAAGAAGCGCGGCCAGCAGGTCAAGGGAGCTGTCACCGTACACTCTGCTCTAGTGACAGCTTACCTGTAGTATTGCGTCCAGCTCTGGAGCCCTCAGCACTGGAAAGACATGGACCTGTTGGAGCGGGTCCAGAGGAGGGCCATAAAATGATCAGAGGGATGAAACACCTCTGCTATGAGGACAGGCTGAGAGAGTTGGGGTTGTTCAGTCTGGAGAAGAGAAGGCTCCAGGCAGACCTTATTGCACCCTTTCAGTACGTAAAACAGGCTTATCAGAAAGACGAGGACAGACTTTTTATCAGGGGCTGTTGCAATAGTACAAGGGGTAATGGTTTTAAACTAACAGAAGGCAGATTCAGACTAGATACGTGGAAGATTTTTTTTTTATGTTGAGGGTGGTGAAACACTGGCACAGGTTCCCCAGAGAGGTGGGCTGCATCAAAATGAAACCAGTATCTTTTTTTATCCGAGAGCTCACATTGCATTATTTTTCTAATGGACTTTTATGAATGTGTCTGAATTTAAAAGTTCACTCACTATGTTTCCTCACTAACCAGCAGAAAACTTCTACACTATATATGTTACATTATTTACAGCGTATAGCCTATACGCTGAGAGTGATATGAGATAGGGGAAGAGTCCCCCTTTGCATCACATCATGTAGCCATGACAGCACCACAGTATACAGCTGGACCTAGAGAAAAGATGCACTCCAGCTGGTACAGAACTTCCCAGCCTTTTTGCTGTCTTAGTAAGAAAAGAAGCAACTTTAGCCTCCATTTGGGGTCAAGGAGACAGAAGGAAGCAGGAATGAGGACACATGATTTGCTGCACCTGAAGCAGGAGTGTAGGAGACACATAAAACAAGATAATAGAATTTTATTAGCAGGCATGTATAAAACTGAGCCTGAATATCAACTGGGACTTCACAGTACCTTCATCTTTAAATTATGGTGAGCTGCGCTGTAGCAGTACAGTACCCAGAAGGTAGTATGTGCAGTTATGTCAACGGAATTATTACATTGCATAAGGCCGCCACAAAAATACAATATAGAACACAAAAGGCTTTGAGCTAGGCTGGTCTTCCACAAGCCTGGCAACAAAACCACACAGGAAGCATTTGTGAAAAACAACAAAGTGGAGGGAATACTGGACATAAATAACAACAACCTTTTCCCTTGCTTACTTTCAGGTTACATAAGGATATTCAGTTATCTTGGTATTTCTGTACTTTCATTCTCTCACACACAATTCAGAGGATGTGGTTTACAAGTTTAGCATATTAATGTTGTCCATTTTCCTACCAGTGCTATCTCTCCTAATCCAAGCTGGGCACGCCCCAAAGTCTGCCAGGCATCCCAGGAACGTGGGTTTCTCTGGAGAGCCATTTCTGCTGCATGCACTGCTGGGAACATTTCATGTAAAGACATCAGGACCTATGACACAAAAAGAAAAATAAGAGGAATAGGAATAAGCAAATTTGAAAACAGATTTAGGTTTTCTGGGATTACCCAGGCAACCACCATTATTTCAATAACTAAGGACAGGTTCATTTCACCTAGCTTTTTCTAGTTTAAAAGTTAGTTGTCTGATCACAGCAAGTCACCCAGAATCACTGCAACAGGTGAGAGCAACAGGTTACGATAGAGGATGATTCATCTGAACTATTTAAGCAACTCATCAGAAGCAGATTAATTGCTTCTGAAGATGTCCCTCCCTCTCCCTTCCTCCCTACAAACACCATGCTCTGTAAAAGCCTAACAGAATACACTGAAGGACAAACACATTGAGAATTAAATACAATAAATAAGCAAGTATCGTTGAAAAACTCCTGGGTTATATTTCTCTTTTTTAATAGAAGAGTGGAATCTACCAAATTCAGTTACAGTGTGCATGATATAATCATAGAAAAAATCCTGGCAATTCCGCATGGAAACAACCCTTAACAATTACTATTGTATTTGGAGAGTAATCATTCTGCAACAGCAAAACCTAACTTAGACATTAAGTCACCTACACTTAAAAAAAAAAAAAAAAGTGGTTTCCGAATGTGGAAATCTCTTTTACTCAGCAGTACAGCTTAGTGTCAGCCTGTCACCATAGTATTCTATTCCTTGCATTGAATCTCCATAACCAAGCCTATAAATCATACTCAACAATACATAACATGTCTCAAACCTTGCTGTAATTTTCCAAGACCACCATGAGATTGGCACATTACCTGAAGACCTGCATCACTCTGAGATCATGATTTCAGACACCCACATGCTAGGGTGATAGATACCAGTGTAAGAAACAAATGACAACCACATTCCTATAGTATGATGAGAATGTCAACCACAAGAGTAAGACTCATGTGTGGGCAACCACTTTCATCCCAACTGACCTGCAAGCATCATGAATAATATTAGAACATATTAGGACTACTGCTGAAGTGCAAAAAGCATTTATTTAACTTTACTGTTCTACAATATATTATATAGATAAATATGAGCGTGGATTCAGGATTCAAATGCAATAATCTTGAGTATTTATTAACATAAAGTACTTGCACAGCACTGGGATGAGTACCATGGAAAAAAAAGAAAAAAGCTTTACTACAGAAAGTAAACCTGTACCCAAGAAACACACGAAGCATAGCTTCCAATAAGTCCCTTGGATCCATACTCCCACGGTTTCAATAAGACTAAATTTTTTCCAAAGACTAGGCCTATGGGTTCTCTCTTAAATTTGATTTAATAGGCTGTACACTGGAATTTAGAAGTACCTAAAAATCTTTTTAAAAGCCCCCCCATAGTTGTATGTCCTGTCCTTCTTCCTTTTTTCCTTAACAGTTCTCAATGACCATCCTTTGTAAGCAAAGTTTGGTATGAATACTACGTATTTTTCCAAAACTTTCAGTTCAGCTGCATTTTTCTGTACACGTTCTCTTATCTGCAGATCTGTGAATGGAATCAAACTTGGAAGTGGACAGGTATATATCCTACCAAGACTAAGTGATTCTGAATCTATCAGACAGCTTTTACATTAATCTATTAATGTCTTTGATCTCATAAGAGAAAACAAATCCAAGTAGACACTCACCTGAACATTTTTATACGCCCTGAGCATTCAGTATTTCTTACCAGTACTTTCTACTGCAACATAATTCCAGAACTTCTACGTAAGTATTTAAGAAATCTTTTGTAGTTTTTAATGACGTTTAGTGAATTGTGAGCTCACTAATAAAAGACAATTATTCCACTTTCATCTGTTTGTCAGCATTGTGTGTACTAATTTAGACAGTTGCTTTAAAAATACTCTTCCAGATCATGGTGGTAATTACTGTGCTCCTACTACTATGGCATCAGTTTTTCAAGGTACATTCAAACAAACACCACTACGAATGTATATGCATTTTGTCAGCACAGGTGGCATTTTTTTCAGTTATTAAGAAAATGACTCAGATATACTTGTCAGTAATTATAAAAGAATAAACTTGTTAATGCACACTATTTTCCTACACTTTTGTTTTCAGGTGAAGAGATCATCAAAATGAGCACACAATGGCAGACCTGAATGTGTGCAGCCTTACCTTGGGTTACACTACCTGTGACATTATCATCACTTTAATAAAATACCTCTGCATGGCAGATACCACTGCTACTTAAAAACTGAACCAGCAAAAACTCTATTATTCTACATCTGGAAAGCCATGCTGAAAAAGGAGAAAAAACAACACTGCTAGCATAAAGTTTTCTTCTGCACAGCTTTGACAAGAGGTGCTTAGTCCTTTTACCGGGACTGGCCACACAGACAAGACAAAGCCAGACAGGAAGCATGTGTGCGGTAGCCCCCTTTGTCGTACAACGTGCCTGTCACACGCTCAACACACTGTCACATCAAGCACCAAACCTATGTGTATGTACATCATCCCCCCGTAACAGACAGTCTAGTGTGGTCTCCACTTCACTAATATGGTAAGGACCCAAAGGGTTATTGTCACTCCTCACACACGTGCCCCTTGGACAGGGTACATTCAAAAAGGGGGAAGCCAGGTAGTAGATCATGGGAATTATATGAGTAGCCTTCAACAAAACATAGATTTCTCATCCTGACAAAAACTCACAATCATATTGCTAATTCCACAGATAGCATTTCCTGTACAACATATACTGTTGTATTTATATATTATATTTATATATACTGTTATATTTATATCAAGGATTTATATATACTTGAATAATATAATAATCTTGAGTTCAGCATGGAAAGATGTGAGGCTTATTTTCTAGGATGCAGCTACTCTGAAATACTTCCATTGCCTTTCAGATCTTCTTGCATAACTCATCACTAGTTTAAACATAGCTAGAACTGAACTCCTTGCCTCATTCCCAAATCATCTTACTTTCTTTTATCTGTAGCACTGTCATTACCACAACAGTATCATTTTTGAATTTTTCTCTTCCTTCACATAAATTTAGCCTACGCTTATGCCTTGTATGACGGCAAGGCTATTTTGCTATCTGCAAAACTGTTTTTTATTGTCTTGATTATGTTCTCTTTACTGTCGGTTTTCTTGATCCCTACATACCACAACATAATGGACCAAAGTCCATTTGACTTAATAAAAAATTAGACAATCACTGTCCTGTTCAAAGTCTTGCTCCTACTTTCTACTGCATAGAACTTGATTTTCTCCTCTCGTTTTAAGAATCTATATTGCTCGTTTCCTTTTATTTACCTCTTTTTGAATAGTTTACTCTTATTTTATTTGCTACAACATGGCATCAACATAATGGTCTATTTTTCTGCTTCTTAGAAAGACACCCCCAGGTCTTCTTTCATTTCAGCCCATATGCTTGAAATACTTGAGCTGATCAGGAAAGTATTTCTTCATTCAGATGTGTGACTGAAACATGAACCAGGAAGCCAGTGGCAGTCCCTACACCCAATCTGACCAGAATGCTTGCTGCTGCTCTTACCTTTGCTCAATTTTATCTGATTGTCACAGTAATGTATTTCCTTTATAAGTTTGTTTGCACTGAAGACATTTAAATTCAGTAACTGTTTTGAAATAGTTATTCTGTAGAAGATAGAATAAACAGAATACACCCCCAAAAGCTCGCTCTGAAATAAGCACGTTCTCTTCAAAAGCATAAAGTGAACTCTGCATGGGGAGTGTTTCTCGTTGGGAGCTCTGTTGTACTTAATACAACAAACTCTTGACCCTCTTTTAATGTTTTATGGACTACTTCAGGACAATTGACTCTGAACTGCAAGCCATCATCAGCATCAGTCCAGACCTGCATACAATTACATTAACTCATCAGTAATTTTCTGCAATCTCTTTTGATTCAAATTACATTCACATCGATTTCAGTGTGGTTTTGGTGGGGGGTTTTTGACAGCAGAGATAATTATCACCCTCCACTAGTTACTTTCTGCAAAACATTCGAATTGCTAGTAAAAGCAGGAACAAGCTTATTCTAAAAAGGTCACAAACCATTATAATAAGGTAGCATACTCACAAGTAATATTTCTTTTTTAAACAGATGTTTACTTTTTAGAGATACTAGGATATTTTTCAATGACCAGACAAATAGCATGATGCTTCACAGACAACTATCTATCACTGAAAAGTCCATTTAAATGCCCCTTCCTTAGTGTTTTAGCATCAACTTAACAGTCTTTAGATGGCCAGGCATTCAGAAAAAGGACAAATATAACCTTGCATTTGAGAGTATGAAGATATTAAGCTTTTACTTATCAAAATTATGCTGGGGAAAACTTCATAAAAGAGAAAATCCTACTTGAAAAATAGATCTTTAATCTATTTTCACGCAAGCTTGATGCAATTTTGACAGAAAAGGGCTATTTTGCCAGAATCACCGAAGATAAAGATGAGGATGTATGTGTTTGCTTATGAACACCCTTTTAAGAGCTAACAGGCTAAGATTCTATTCCTTTCCTGTTGCTCTCAAATTAATTTCTCAGATGAATTTTCTTTTGCAAACTTCATTAGCAGGATGGCACTCAAGGTTCACAGTTAAATAATCTCATTGCATATTTGATTTATTTTCCAATTATAGTGATGGCACTTCATTAGAAAACATTCTTAAAACTAATGAAACAATTAGAAAAAAAAATTTATAAAACAGAAAAAACATCTCAAGACTCTCACAACTCAAGACAATGCACATATATATAAAAAATGACTAGAGGGCAATGTCTTACAAAGATGTTCAGGAGGTGGATTTTCAGAACTTAATTACCATTATCACATGCATTACAACAACGAACATCCATGTCACTACAATGACTTAGTTTAATAGATCTAGTTTTTTTTAAAAAAAAAAAAAAACTATGGGACAGATAAGAAGAATTAGAAGAACTCAGTGGCAAAGAAAACAATTAAACATAGCAACTTTCATCAGGAGATTGACCAAGTATAAAATATCCATGCAGCAGAATGACCCATCCTGTCCTACCCACGTTATTTTGGAAGTGTTATGAATCTGACTAAGTCCTGGTTTTAGATGAGCTCACTGGCTTGAAGCTGAATCACTATATATAGATACATTCCAAGTCCAGTGAAACTGACCCCATTCCATCCAGAAACCCATTTCAAAACACTGATGAATAAAATTCTTCCTACCCATAAGCAGTCTACATTTATCCATGCTGTAAAACAATTACCGCTGTACCACACAGCAATGCTTTTTGCTATGTAGCTGTCTGGAATTTACATCAATGTTTTGAAGGTAAACTCTTCTTCTTACATCCCAGTTTAAACAAATAAACAAACAAACATTTAAAAATGATCGGCAATTATTAGGTGATTTTTTATAACCTAAACTTGTGACTGTAAGTCCAGTTATGTCTTAGGAACCTTATAATTTCTTAAGCAGGAACAGGGATGGGTGGAAGTTGATATTATTTCTTCATTGAGTTCAAGACAGGGAAACTGAATGATTTGAATACGAGTATGATATGAGTATAATAGGGTTTGGCCTTAAAAAAAAAAAAAAAAAAGGAAGAGACACATACATCTGAAATCCCAGTCCTGTTCAATGAATGCAAATTGAGAAACCAAGGATGCAGGGATGCACAGAAACTAGATCCTTAGTCAACTGATGACAAACATCCAAAAAGCTTATTAAATGGAGATAAACCTGACTTTTTTTTTTTACATTTGTATTTACTGTTTCTAAAAACATTTATAAACAATTGTATTGTGTACTTTAGGAATCCTGTCATAGTTGCACCATGTGTTTGACAACGTTATCTGAGCTCTGAGGTGGAAGTATCACTGGATGAGCGACATGAACCAGGTAAATTCTCAGGAGTGGTGTACAAAAGCAGAGTTGCCTGATTCCCAAGAGAGTTTGTTACACGTATATATGTGTATATATATATATATATACACACACACACACGCATACAAAGTAGTAGTAGTCCTTTAATACCTCTCTTCACCCAAGAAAGTCATATGTGGTCCAGCACACAAACGTTCAGACCCAAATTCAAAGAATTTCTCAAAGCCTGTTCCTCCACCTTTGTAATTCAAAGCAGCAATAAAATAATCCAGTCAATGTTTAAGAAACTTAGCCTCCGATGAATTTCAATCTTAGTGACTTAATTAATATAGGTAGTCTTCATACACTCCTTTCAATTTACTTACAATGCTACTTATCTGATATCATAATCAACACTAAGCTGTTGTTATTTATTTTAAAGATTTGTTGGTTTGGGTTTTTTTTTTTAAATAAAATCATAGAAATGAACTGTTTGCATGAACATTTACTTGCCACTCATTGGTCTTTCAATGGGGGAGCAGTTTAGGCTGGTAATGGAATATCAAGTACAGACACTGAAAGATCTTGCATGCAAAGAACAGTTTCAGTGCACCCCTAGCCTCTCCATGCGCCATAATAATCTGTTTTAAATGGATCAAAGAGTAGCTGAGAGCAAGGGAAAAAAGTCTCATCAACTTTTATGGGGTTTTTGAAGCAGTTGAGCAATTCCACAATTCCCATATGTTTTCCTGGAAACACGCTTCTTGCAAATGTCATTGACAACTGGGAACTTTAAACACTATTTCCACCCCCCAGAAATACTGAAAGACATTTGTCCTACATCTGTTAAAATACCGATCTTTAAGAACTTACCATAAATATTTACAGATTCCCACTGTGTCATTAGCATATTTATCTGAGCTGCATATTAAGCAACAGGGTATTTAAAATGTTAAGTTTGCTGCTGAGAAAGGATATATTAATGAACTGGGAAGCTGCTATATAACCCAACATAAGATTATCTTAATAAATGTAACAGGATATACAGATATTCAAGCCTGTGCAAGACACTCCACCCAATGTTCATTCTCAAAAGAAATTACTTCATGAGGAGATTTTTCCTCACTGAAAAAAAAATTAGTATAGACCATAAAGAATCTTTGCATATCACACAAAGTCATTCTTAACGTGAATCACGTCCTCTAATAGGTGACTCACATACCAAGACAGGCAGATTGTCATAGAGGCAATGCTGGTCAAGCCCTTGCTGGAGTTGGTGTACAGTTTTCTTCCAAATCTGGAGCCACCAAAACTTTCTCATTTAGCTACACAGTAATAGCTGCAGTGTTTGTGCTGGTATGCTGAATTGGAATAATATGGTCAGCTTTAAGACAGTATCATTTAAATATTAACCACAATATTTTTGGAATGAATTACATATTCCTATTTTGGCAAAAATGGATTTTTACAACTCACATTAGTGCCTTTAAAAGTAGGAAGATATCAAATTACGCATTATACTAATCTGCTTCCAGTAAGCATAAGTCATACTGCAAAAAACATCTGTAATAATTACTTGCATGTACTAAAGAGATGTCACCCATTTAAACATCAGAGGTTTTGTTAAAAAGATCCAAGAAATAATTTTATAAATGCATATTTTGTACATAAACTTCCCACGTGTTCTCATTCACAGTGTAACAGGGGTGTTATGCAATATCAGAAAGTCAAACCGAAGAGAAACAGTACAACTGCTCTCCTCCTCCGGACAGGATGCAAAGGTATGGTGGAAGCAAAGGCCTGGGATTCTAATCTTCTTTTAGCTTTTATTACTCCCCAATAGTTTCGTTAGACAGGCAAAGACATTTTACAAGATGAATCAGTGTCACACACCTGGTTTCTCAGCTCATCCTGGTCAGCAGGAAAGCCGTGTACCTTACTCCTCCAACTCACCGTTTAGCTGAAACACAGGGACTGGGGTGCCAAGTAAGCAACCACCCCTCAGTGTGAGGTATTGCAGCTGGAGCACTGATTGAAGGATGTCGTAGTAAGCATCTGTTGGCATAAGTCTCTGCATCATAGTTCGTATCCTGGTAAGCTAACCCTGTTCTCCTATTATTTCCACTGTGAAAATATTTAATTTTAGCATAATTTCCATTAAATAGAGTACTTTTGGAGAGCTAGCTTAATTCCTGCATTCAGATAATACGATAATAAAGAACTGTTACAAGAGAGCTATTCACTAATTTGTCCCACTGAGCATAACTGTCCTTTTCAACAGCTTTCTCTTAAGTCAAAAAGAAGTAATTCTAATGGCAAAATAAAGGCTACTTCCAAAACACCCTGTGTTAAGGAGCCAGCATCACAGCACATGAACCACTTCTTTCCAACCTAGACGAAATCCTGCTAGGTGGTCTGTTTTATTCAAAACAGAGTTCAATCCCTATACTATAGTAAAAAAAAAAAAAAAATAAAAATTATAGGACCAATACCATTTTCACATCTTAACAGAATTTCTTTATTAGTGGAGTTAAAAATTAAATGTACAAATGAATAGCTACATAAGTTAAAAAAAACACACAACAATCTGTAAAGCTGCTAATTAAAGTAGAATTATATTATTTTGTCTCTTCCAATAGTGCGTTATGAAAGCTTTGGAGCTCCCTGGCACAAAGCTCTGCAGATGCTAAAAATTTACATGAGAGCAGAAAGCAATGAGACAAATTTGTTGAAGAAAAAATCTTTCAAGCACTTCTAAACACAGAGAAGTCCCAGGGCCAGTGCCTGCAGGAGGCTGGGAAAAGTAACTCGGGGGAAGTACTGCTATGTGCTTGTACCATCTGTATGACTTTTTCTCAGCCATCCACTGTTGGAAGTTGTCAGGATACTAGGCTAGAAAGATCATAGAATGGTTTGGGTTGGAAGGGACCTTAAAGATCATCTAGTTCCAGCCCACCTGCCCTGGGCAGGGACACCTCCCACTAGACCAGGCTGCTCAAAGCCCCATCCAGCCTGGCCTTGAATGCTTCCAGGGATGGGGCATCCACAGCTTCCCTGGACAACCTGTTTCACTGCCTCACCACCCTCAGAGTAAAGAATTTCTTCCTAGTATCTAATCTAAATCTCCACTCTTCCAGGTTGAAACTATTACCCCTCGTCCTATCACTACATAACCTTGCAAAAAGTCCTCCTCCAGCTTTCCTGTCCAGCCCCTCCAGCAATCCACCAATACAATTCTCCCAAATAATTCAGGAAGAAAAACCTTTACAGCCATAATGTACTTCTCAAACCAAATGCAAAATCAAGTAAGATCTAAACCTTCTGCAGCTACATAAAACAAAAGCCTCCTTTAGCATTACTGTATTGAAATGATTTTATGATTATTCAATTAATTCTTTTGCAGAATCAAACTTTCTTCATTTCATAGGCAACATGACTGTGAGGAGGAGATATGACAGCATCCAGGAAAAAAAAGAGCAGCCACTGCACCTTGGAAAATAGCCAGCTTTGCTTCTTGGGTTTTGTTGTTTTTTGGAGGGGTTTGTTTTGTGTTAGGTTTTGTGGAGGGTTTTTTTGCGGGGTGAGGGTCGTGTTTTATTTTTGATACAATAAAAGAATTATAGTAACAACAAATATTTTTAAAACTAAACAATATAGCAAGATTCCTAAAATTTACGCAACACACTCAAGAACCATGATTTTACTTTCTCTTTTCCTTTCTCCAAACTTCAAACAATGTATTTTGCAGCCATATTTGAATAGCTGCCTTCCTAAAAATAATTTTTCCCATTCTAATCTGTCCAGCTGTTTGAAAGAAGCCATACATTTCTTGTTCTCATCCTCAAACCAAATTAAAATCATTTTTGCAGAAGAGCATTTTTCTTTAATACAGAAAAAAAACCAACTGTTTTTGTACCTTTGCATACAGGTAGAGACAAAAGCTTCCCAATCTAAACAAAATAAAGTATCCTGGCACTTTTGCCATCTAAGCCACATAAGGACACACTGAAATTACAAGCTGATCTCATAACTTTAGTGAGGCATTGCGGGCTGCAAGACTTTTTCCTCAAAACAGCTTTAAAATAAAGGCTCGGTGAAATCAACATCATAAGTATACCCTGTTTAACGGTCTTTTCCAAGACTAATTTATCTGTGTAATACTTAATAGGAAAACAGACTGGAGCACATCTTTTTCATACAGTATCCTGTTTAAAGTTAAAAGCATTAAGCCAAATCTTTAGAAAGAGCAGGCAGATTTTTAATGGTCAAATTTGCTAATTTATCACAGTAAGGCTCTCCTTGCTCCTCTCAATACAATTTTTTAGTATTTCAGTTGCTTTTTCCACATTGTAACATCCTAATTCATGTCTAAAGATGATGTTTATTGTGATTTTTATGGGATAATAGCATTATTTTAATCTCTGTTAAAAGATACCCTGTTGTGTTGGGAAAAATGAAACAAATTGTGCTGTAGTTTATGAGCACAACAACTACACAATGTTGCACTGTGTCTGTTCACAAGCACAATGTTTGTTTTTTTAATTTCTAAACTGATAAAGAATTGTCATGCTTTACCTGCGATTTCATCTCATAAAGCGTAGCATCCTCTGGAGTTAACTGAAGTGCTTCATCCCACTTGTGGATAGCCTCTCGGTACCTGTAGTTAAAACAGTAGTACAGTCTCACTATATTTAAAGATACTAGATATTTCTATTTATATCCTGACATTGTCCCAAATAAAGTGCCACAGCATCGCATTAGTATTAATGATTTTTCTAACCACTTCCCTGTAAGACACGCTGAACTGTTTTCAGGTACTGGCTATTTGTTCTTCTGACCAAATGGATGCTAAGTACAACCGGCCCAAAAGTGAATTTACAAATCAACATTGGAGACCTATGGCAAAGCAACGACTTAAAACTAGAAATCCTGAACTGAATCCACATCCCTCATTGTCAAAATCATCCTTAGTAAGGCATAAAGAAATATAATCTGAGCCCAACATGCCTTGTTACAGTCATAATTTAAAATTTCTTTTCAGTCTAAAAAGGCTGAAACATAGGAGTTTCTCTCCTGCATTTTTGTACTGTAAGATAAGGACATCTGAGTAACTTTGGTATATAAGAAGGAAGTTGAAAGTAAACAGAAATCGCTCAGCTTTGGGAAGGTATACAGTACCTTCATAATATGTTGCAGAAGAGTTGACCAAACAAAACCAATAAAAAGTAGGTCTTTGTCTTGAACAAAGAGGTAAAACTTGGACAAATGCATACGAGGGTTTTGAACCATACCGAAAAACTGTAATAGCATAAGACGCAGTTACAGGGGTGCAGTCTTCCAGCCCTAAAAGTAGCCTCAGATTAACATTTAACGAGTCTGTGGGATGCCACAAGTTCTTTGAATCTGTTTCAAAATCCACTTTTGCTACGGAACTGTGTAGGAACTCTTATATTTAGATTAATTTCACTGCAGATATGAAAGCAGTTACTCTTGGTAGATACACACAATACAATTACTAAAGTAATTTTCAGATGCACCTCATACTAAACAGGTTTTACATTCTCATACTCCCCGTTCTTCCTTCCCTTTCCCTTCCCCATTTTTTGGTCCCCTGGCTTGTATTACACCTCCAGGTTTTCCAGAGCAGTCACATGAAGGCTTCTGAAAGTTCTGATTGGGAATAGAAGAATAGATCGGAAAAGCAATACAACTTCAGTCAAACTCTCATTGTGATTCAGGTATTATTAGTTTTCAAATTACACTGATAAGTATGTTGTTTGAGTGCTAAGCAAAGGATGTTTCAATAAATGTTCGCATTTCCTCAAAGTTTAGATTCCAGCTGTGCATTTTGCAATCTCAGTTCATTCCCCATGGGCAGGTGTTCACACTAAAGGAAACATCACCACATTTTCTACATATGTCAGCAGAAGCCTTAAGCTGTCATTCAAGAGTTTGCAAGAACTACTTTTTGAGTAGAACATTATGATTTTGTTCAAGACCTAGCACAGACATGGCACAATAAAACCTATATGCATAACAGATGTCCTCAGCTCAGCTAGGTGGTGTCCTGGCCATGCAGCAAGGTGCAATATTGTGAGTGTAGCAAAGAAGTTTAGAAAAAGATGATTTTGGAAAACAGCAAATACAGTAACATCAGTAACCAGAAAGGGAGGAACAACACTGTCATTGTGCAAACAGAAAGATACAAGATATAAAAGCTGCATTTCAGGAATCTTCATTTTTACTTCTACAGAGGGGACATCGTTGCTCAAAGTGTCCATCTCAATGGGATAAAAACTCAGCAAGAACAGGCTACCTCTAACGGGAGCACCAAATACAAGCAAATATTCCCCCAAATTCTGTTGGGTTTTGCTACCAATTTGTCAACAGCCCGCCAACAGAATAAAGATGGCCATGGGAAAAGAGTCTGATCTAGTTAAAGATGCCACTGCTTACTGCAGGGGGGCTGGACTAGATGATGTTTAAACTCAACACATTCTATGATTCTATGAAAAGAAGTTGTCCATTCACAGAAATGCTGTGCCACATGTGCTCTGTGTATGAACAGCAATTTACTCAACTCTGCCTGTGAGCCTCAGAAAGCGTGATCCAAGAGCAGTGACGTGTGTGATCCACATCAGTGGATCCTCAGAAAGTGTGATCCAAGGCAGAAATGTCAGAACCACTTTTCCAGACTGAGAACACAACAGAAAAGGGCTGGAGAAGGAAGATTTATCTGCAGGTAAATGATGAACCGCCTGCTTGAAAAGACTGACCATTGACTACTAGTTTACAGCTTGGAGATATCCACGTGGCTGTGAAATATTGATCTTTCCAGTGCATATATTTCCTTAAGAAGAAAGTCTGATAAAACATGACTGTTCGATTCTTTTAAATACTCAGGAAAAGAGCTTCCTGAGTTTCCATTGTTGTTCCAGGAAAAACTAAGGACATCATTCTTATTAAGAGAAAATGAGCCATGTTGCTTTTTCTAGTAACACAAATTTGGGAAAAAAATCCTTTCTATAATCTCTTAATCAAAGAATTTTCTACCTCATTCTTTTGAGGGAAAAGATTATATACTGTATTAAATACCAAACACCTTACTGAAAAAGTTGCCTGGAGATATAAGATACAGATATAAAGTCAATGTTCCAGTAAATGTTTTATGAAAACGATAAGCCTTGGCTGAAATAATAAGTGAGCTAGCACTGGGGTAGTGTTGTAAAATAAATAATTAAAAACAGATAATTTTACTGCCTCTCAGTATCTTTTTTGAGATGAACTGTACGGTACCATTACCAGTATAAGGAGGGAGAACTACTTTTGAAAAGGAAAGCTTCCATACAAATATGACATCTGCTTTGGGTTTTATCAATGCATATTTAAAGAGTATTCCATTTGCAATGTCTTACGTCCCTTCAGAAAAAGGGATATGAAACCTATCACTTCAAAAGTTACAATAACTTGTATCAAAAACAACACCTCAGAAACAAAAATGAGACTCAAAAATAGCATATCCATGCACTAGTGGCGATGCGATAAACCTTCTTCAGAAACCCGTGAAATTTATCAAAGTGGAGATTAATCCCAAGCACCAGTGGGCTGGGGGCCTACTCACTGGAAAGCAGCTTTGCATATAAAAGACCTGGGGATCATGGGGGACAAGAGGTTGAGTAGGAGTCAGCAACGTGCCCTTGTGGCAAAGAAGCCCAACAACATCCTGGTCTGCCTCAGCACCATCAACAGACAGAGAGATGATCTACCTCAGCCCTAGCGAGACCACAGTCTGCAGTGCTGGGTCCAGTTCTGGCCTGCCCAGTATGACAGAGACATGGACATACTGGAGTGAGTCCAGCAATGGGCCACGAAGATGATTAAGGGCTTGGAGCATCTGCCATATATGGAGAGGCTGAGAGAGATGGGACTATGCAGCCTGGAGAATGGAAGGCTCAAGGGCAATCTTATCAAAGTGTAATAATACCCAATTTAGAAGGGGGGCAGGGAGTAAAGAACCAGACTCTTCTCAGTCGTGCCCAGGGACAGGATAAGAAGCAGCAGGCACAAACTGAAGCACAGGAAATTCTTTTTAAATGTATCTCCATTGCTGGAGATATCCAAATCCCAACTGGACAAGATCCTGAGTAACTTGCTCCAGTTGACCTTGCTTTGAGCAGGAGTTGGGGTAGGAAATCTCCTAGGGTTCCTTAGGATTATATGATACCAAGACATCAGCAACCTCAGTGATACGTGATTTAAGATGAAATATGATTATGTCTTGTCTAAATGAAAATAAATTTTAAGCAAAATATAATCTTATAACAAATAGACCCATTAATTTTTTTAATTACTATAAAAATGTATCTGATGTAGCAGTAAAGAAGTCACAAAATATTAGCAATGGGCATATCTCAATTTTATAGAATATCAAATCAGTATTTCCAGCAAAGGTAAAGCTGTAATCTGTAACTAAGCTTCCAAACTCCAGTAATATAAAGCATTTCAAGAAAAGACTATCATATTTTGAAGTATTGAATTACTATGTATGTGAGTATAGAGATACGGTATATTTAATTTTACCTACACAGAGTGATCTCAGAAAAATAGTCCACCTCATTACAGAAACCAAATACAATTATAACCAGAATTTAATTATCATTTTCTATTCTTTATTGCAATGCCATAAAAAGGAATAAATTATTAAGAACTGGATACATCAGGGATGGCTTCAGTGTAGAAGACTTGATGGATCTTGCCAATTTTTATTTAACAGCATATGAAATCCCATAGCTCCCCTAAAGTACTGCAACTGCACTCTTCAGATGTGCTACTGACCATCTGGGAATGACACAGACTTGGCACATTTTACTACCGCTTGCTAAACTTTTGAAACAAACATCTCATGCTTTCACTCTACTTTTTCAACACCACTTCTGGGAAAACACGATCTCTTGAACTCTTAAACAAAATCATTAAAACAAATTCATATTTCCACAAAAAATATTTAATTGGAGACTTCTGGTTTAAAAAAAAGCAAAGCAAACCAAACCAACAAAAAACAAACAACAAAATCCCACCATCAAAGCCTGTTCAAGTTAAACAGAGATCATTTTTTGAATCATACATGTATACATAACACTAAAACCCACCACTGCAGATCATGCCGGATCTAGAGTCCTGTAGCTTTACTCCGACAGGCTTGCTAGACTGAGACAGGGCTCAGACTGACACTGCATATATCTGAAGATATACTGAAGAGATGAGATAGTTACCAAATTCAGACCAAATGAGACAGGCCTGCAGGACAGCAGCAGAGCAGTGTCAGGAGACAGGATAAGGCATTCTTAGAGACTGGGAATTCTTAGAGACTTGGAGGGACATTCCTACAATCAGATGTTGCAGGAAGATGAGGGGAAACATGGTAAGACAGAGCTAAGGGAGGGAAGAGGAAAACAACGTTTTTAAAAGAATATGGCTCATTGTCAAATACTCATATCATATCAGAGAAGATAAACGTGAATGGTCTGTGACCACCAGAAACACCAGCCAGAACAATTTTAGTCTAGTGTAGGGTCAAATTCAGACTTCAGTGGAAGCTAGGGAAAAAGAACACTAGTCGGTAATTATAAAGAGTACATAAAATGGAAAGAGAAATGAAAAGCACAGAAGTTGATTGCAGGAATAGACTTCCCTATGATGCAGGGCAGGACTGTGAGAGAAAAGATTCAAAGAACAGATGAAAAAGGAAACTAAAAAGAATAAAGGAAAAATGAATGTAACATGGCCTTTTTGTTTTTAGTAAGTTCAGAGTTCTCTAACCCAGCTAGGTTTTTACAATAAAATACTCCCCCTGCTGAGGTTGGCGAGGGAAGTGTACAGTACTTTATAGAAGCATCTAGAGAAGACTGGTGTGCAGGAACAGGCAAAAGGAGATTGTTTGCTTAAGTGTGCACAGAAAATTCTTGTCTATGCAGCCATACAGCACCTTTAACCTCACTGGTAACCTTCACAAGGCTGGTAAGTCTTTAAACACATGAAGTACAATATTAAGTGTTCTTTTGAAGTCTCAGCAACTCTACTTTTTTTTTTTTATTGCAGACAATTCTGACACCATTGATGAATCATTACTGCAGCTCAAAAGCATAGCTATTTTATGGTAAATAAAGTGGCATATAATACTTCTGATTACGTAGGGAGAAAATTAAAACCAACTGCTTTACCACCTACTAAAGCTTCCAATAAAACATTTTAATTTAACAGGTTGATTTAGGTATGGCCACGCTAATCACCACAGGTAAAGAGGTGCATGATAATTCTTCAATGGCACCTGACCAGGTTCTCGCCCTGAAGTAAAGGAGAGAGAAACACAAACAAACTTGTGGTAATTACCCATCAAGTTGGTAAATGACACTCAGCTGACCATGGGGTAAACCAGCATGCACACAGTTAATGCACATCACAGGATAAGTATTCATCAGAGTTATTATTCTTGCACATATCAGACCCCTCAATATCAGGTTGTTGACACCTGGACACTAGTAGTCCATATAGTGAAAATAAGTCTGATTTATACAGATTAATCTTTTCCAACGCAGCAAATACAAAGTGCTGTTCTAAGTCAGTCAGTTGAATATGCCACAAAATTAAATAGCTACACAAATATTTCAGAGACTTATCTCACTGAAGAACTTCCACAGAAGAACAGATGGGAAATACCATTTCATCACATGCCAAAAGCAATTACCACCTATCACCACGCTAAACTACAAGATCAAGTTTTTAACATAAGTTCCACTCATCATTTTCCTCATTTTTATTTCAGCCACACATGTAAATATTGACACTTTTTATTACTGCATCTATTGGGCAAATACAGTTTTGAAACTACATTCATCGAAGAAATGGTATGAAATCCAATACTGGAGAAAGATGATCTCGTTATTAATACCCAGGAGTGAAAGCCACAAAATCAGGATTCTGGTGCTGTCTCTGACAGAGACAATCTCTCTCGTGGGAATAAGATTTAAATTCCTCACATACAATATGAAAAAGTGATCTCATAAAAAAAAAAATCACTTGCTACTACTTCACAATTATTTTATTGAGACCCAGGAATGGAATATACTGCAGTAAATACTTTTAATGAGAAATGGCAGAGAGTCATAGAATCACAGAACCCTAGGGTTGGAAAAGACCTCTGGAGATTCTCTAGTCCAACCCCTCTGCTACAGCAGGGTCACCTAGAGCAGGTTACACAGGAACGCGTCCACGCGGGTTTTGAATGTCTCCAGAGAAGGAGACTCCACCACCTCTCTGGGCAGCCTGTGCCAGTGCTCTGCCACCCTCAAAGTAAAGAAGTTCCTCCTCATGTTTAGATGGAACTTCCTATGCTCAAGTTTGTGCCCATTACCTCTTGTCCTGTCACTGGGCACCACTGAAAAGAGCCTGGCCCCGTCCTCCTGACACCCACGCTTCAAGTATTTATAAGTGTTGATAAGGTCCCCCCTCAGTCATCTTTTTTACAGGCTGAAGAGACCCAAATCCCTCAGCCTTTCTTCCTAAGAGAGGTGTTCCAATCCCCTAATCATCTTCGTAGTCCTTTGCTGTCCCCTCTCCAGCAGTTCCCTGTCCTTCTTGAACCGGGAGCCCAGAACTGGACACAGTACTCCAGGTGCAGCCTCACCAAGGCACAGTAGAGGAGTTAATGCGACAGAGTATTAGATAATGATGGGGAGCGAACAGTGTCTACGCTTGACAGTCTGCCCTAAGATGTCTTTCACAAACACATTTTATATTGAATTGTGAGCTGAAGCCCTGCTGCCTTTGACTTATTTTATACCTATCCTTTCAATCTGGTGAATCACCGATTCATGGTCCACCCCACTCAGATACTGCACTCATCTGTAAGGAGACAAGAAAATTTGCAAGACAAATGCAATACATCCATCTGCCCACCAATTCTCTTCCTGCTAACTGAAGACCACTTTCATTCCTGTGCCTTGTACACTGGCGCTACCAGTGTGCACAATTTCAGGGCTTTATCCACAGATGGCTGACAGCTGTTTCTCTATTACCTCATGTTATTACCCTACTGGTTCTCAGAAAACAGTCATGGAAACTAGGTCAAGAAGTTAAAAGCTGTCAAATGCATTAGAAAAGAAAAAGCACCAAAAAGTTTCTGGGATTTAGATACCATTATTTCTCTATCTTTCTCTCTTTCTCTACATGGCTTATTGCCAAAATATGATGCTCAAAGGTAGGGTATTAAGAGGGCAAAACATTTTGGGAGAGATGATACGCAAAAAGCCATAGTCTGCTCCAATTATTTTCTGAGCAGTTCCATTTCATCTAGTTGACATACTCTTGTTATCTGTACTAAATAATGTAATTCCTCTTCATTTTCTTTCCCTATACTACTTCTGGCCTCTTTACAATGTTTACTGATGTCAACATCACAGAGTAATAACGACAGAAGTTATGTAAAAAAAATAAAACACAGAGAGACAGATAAAGACAGAGGAAATATGTAATTCTCTATGGCATTTGAGACTTACAAGGGCAATTTTAATTTATTTTTCATGAAAGTACCAATAAGTTAAGTAGTCAGGTACCCTATAAACCTCACATAGCTGAAACAACTACAAAGTATTACTGTAAAACGACTATAAAGTACCAATGCAAATACTAGACAGCAAAAACCATCAAGTCTTCTGAAACAAGTGAAATACAGATGTGTAGTAAACACATCAACATACAAGGGCATAATATGCACATACATAGATTGTACAGAGAATGGATATTACCATCCAGAACTAAAGGAATGTATCAGACACTTGCAAATCCCAAGATGACTAACATGCAAATCATACACATAGAAGTGGCAAGAAGAGTGGGAACTCACACTACCAGCACTGCCGAGACAAGGAGTGGTGAGCCTCAGTGGCACTTCGCACAACTGTTCTACAAAGGGACGGATGAGGCAAGTTCATGCTCCCATTTCCATGACAGAGCCAGTTAGTCACTGACAATGCTGCTGTGTTTCTATTGATAAGTGACCTTAGAAGAACCAATATACTCAGACTGATGATTTTTGTTGTCAGCGTGATTTTGCATTCATGTAATAGTGCCTATTGAAAGAGAGTAACAGCAAGAACTGTTTGAACTATCTCCTTCAATTTCTCCCATATCACAGCATGAGATGCAAAATAAAACACTGAAGATTCAACAGACAATTAATATTTCAGATGGTTTTATTTACATTAGTAGCTGGATGGGAATATTTAGGGCATTTAGTCCACAGTATCCCATGCAGCTACCATCCGCAAACTCTAAGGAGCGTCAGTGAGTTTTCTTTAGACTGAGAAACATACTCACCTTGGTGGTTTTTTTTTCCAGTTTTACTCAATATTTATAATTTCTCTCTCTGAATCTCAATTTAATATCAGAATGTGATGACCAAAACCACGTAACTTCAGCACCCTCACAATCAGTTCAAATATATTCAAAAACTATAAATTACCCAGAAGAAAAAAGTCAGGTTAAAGATTTCTCCCATACTTACGCAGTGTTCAATGTAATCATTGTTTATACTATAATTTACATAGAATTTCTTCAGGTTTTATGACAGCAATTTATTCTGTAAATTAATTATGAAAGTTTAATATTTATTATTCTAATTTTAGCATTCATCTCTTTCCTTCTGTATGTCAACAACACTTGTGAAATTTTTTTCCAGTATTGCTTAGAATTCCTTTCTCACTTTGAATTCCACAAAAGAAATCAGCTCCTAAAATAACTAATTTCTGAAACCTCATTCATTCAATTCCACCCACAATACAGAAGTACTGGAATTCTGCCACATTTTTGAACGGCAAATACAAATGTCTTAAAATAAAGTTGTAGAGTCATTCTAAGAGAGTTTTCAAAATTCATTCTGCACTCTCCTCATCTCACATCTATGTCATTGCCCCTGCTTTGCACCAGTATAAAAGCTTTGCTTCTTAAATCAAGTCAACAGTCTAATCCAGGTTATGATGTGTCCAAACATTAATTTGTTTTAAAATAGCAAGCATCTCCCCAGTGTAATTCTCCTTCTGGCTACAGGAACATGAAGACGACAGCTTTATTTAGGCAGTAATGATACAGCTATATTATAATGGTTTCACATCATAGCTAAACTTTAATACCTCAAGTATACGTTTGGATGTTGGAGAAGCTCACAGTTCTTACTTTACAAACATTGTGATAGTCAGGAAACTGAATGCATCATAAAAAAAAAGGCATCTTTAGCAAATAGCTTCCTACCATGTTACGTGTAAGCAATACCAGGGAAGGTTAACCTTCTGATAAACAGAAGGGTTTCACTGACAGACTAGATTAAAGACAACTAAAAACATCTATGTCAACATCCAAATCCACTGAGGGAGAATTTATCATCCTCACAAAAGCAATTGCCAGGAAGAAAAAAGCTTGTATTAAAGCTTTCAGGCAAATACAGCTTCCTACAGAGAAGTCTAGTCTGCAGAACTCCTTTCAGTAAGTCTATGCTATTTAATGTATTTAGCAGGTGTCTTCCATTTTTAACAATAAAATAGGACGGTGGAGCCAGCTGAATATAAGCCATTATTCATCGCCAACATCTCTTATCCAAATAAGCTATTTTAAAAGAAATCTACAGCTATGAACTGCATTTTGTCTTAACTGTCATTTCTTAATTTTTGCAGAAGACAAAAAGCTTAAGCCAGTCTACTACATTAGATTTCTATTACCAGCTGATAGGTCAACAACAAAACAAACAATGTTTTTTAAGATTTGCCATTTAGTTGCAAGAGTCAGTACAACTCCAGAGACAGGCAGGAAAACACGCCTAATACACACAAATAATGGCAGCCTGTGAAAATTATCAGTTTGAACTGGTTTCAAAACAGCAAACTTCAGTTCTTCACAAAAACAGCATTTCTATGATTTTCAGAAAGTAAGAAAGAGGGGAGGGATGCATTATCTCTGTCGCTATGTGGTATTAGTGTAGCAAGCACCACCCAGAAACAGAAAAGTATGGTTCTTTGTCTAAAATGTTTGACGTACAGTATTTAAACACTGTATTAGTGTCCTGGTTCCGGTGGGGATAGGGTTAACTTTTCCTGGTATTCCATGCCATGTGAGCCACGCCCACCCTGAGCTGCCGGGGGAGGGGGCAGGAACTTGCTGCTTAAAAGCGGGCTGGGGCGTCCCGGGTCCGGCCGGGGAGCGGTTCCGTAATCGCGTTTGTATATTCCCCTATCCGTGTTGTTGTTGTTGTTGTTTGCCTGTTCCCTTTGCTGTTCTGTTAAACTGCTTTTGTCCCAACCCAAGAGTCTTGCCTTTTCTTACGATCCTTCCTGTGTTAGGAAGGCACGTGCGAGCGGCACGTGGTTCTTTGTTGCCATCTGAGGCTAAACCACGACAGTCCTTTTTGGCGCCCAACGTGGGGCTTGAAGGGTTGAGATAACGACAGAATCCAACTAGAACGTGGAAAAAACGGTTTTGGTTTTTTTTTTTTCTTGTATGCATTTATTTTATTAGGTAAGTAGTCACTGGTCATCATGTTGCTTGGTTTGTTCTCATGGCTGTGTTACATAAATTCCTATATGGCTTATGTACTCCCTGCGATGCTGTTTACCATGTCTGGAAGAGGGATGAGGATTATCATTCTGCTGTCCTGTGCGATATCTGTTTATGATATGATAACATCACTGTTCAGACGGTTATTTTGGGGTGTTTATGTGGTTTTGTTGTCCTGTCCGTACATTGGACACAGTCTCTCAGAATTTGTTAATAGTTTCCCCAGCCCTTTTACCTCCCTTTTCTCCTTCGGGTCAGGTATGACAGCTTTTGAGAATCTTGAATATCCTTGGGATACTCAAACTAGTGTGTTCCTAGTGCTATGTCTCCTGAATACGTTCCAGGTCTTGTTTAGGGTTAAGCGACTATTTAAGACTACCACCCGGAGATCTGCTCCGAGGCTGGATAGTCAGGGGTGGCATGGCATGTGGGAGAGCATGGGCAGGTACCTAGAGAACTACTCGCCTCCAATGGTCTGGGACTTCACCCCTGAACAATTATAGGACCCTGATAAAGTGGTAGAATATTTGAAGGGAAAATGTTGTGGCTATTCTAGAGAGGCACAACTCACCGCGCTGTGCTGGGCCCTGGCCAGTATCTACCAGGCACTGCTCAGAATTATGCAGCACCCTCAAGGGGAAGAGATGGAAACCAGACCGGCGGCCCCTGCGGCTGCGGCGGCCCCTGCGGCTGCGGCGGCCCCTGCGGCTGCTGCAACCCCTGCGGCGGCCCCTGCGGCTGCTGCAACCCCTGCGGCGGACACTGCGGCTACTGCAACCCCCGTGGTAGCCACTGCCACTGAACCAGAGAACCAACCCGTGCCGGTATCAGTTGCCCCCATACAGAAGAAGAAGTACACAAAGAAATCAGTTCGCTTAGTAAGAGATGATGATGAACCAGGGCCATCACGAGAGCAGGAGGAAGAGGCAGAACCAGAGATAATTACTCGATCCCTATCCTTGAGTGAGCTGCGGGATATGCGAAAAGACTTCAGCCGACTTTCAGGCGAGCACATTGTCACCTGGCTGCTCCGGTGCTGGGATAATGGGGCCAGTAGCCTGGAATTAGAGGGTAGGGAGGCCAGGCAGCTGGGATCCCTGTCTAGGGAAGGCGGCATTGACAAGGCGATTGGGAAAAAGACCCAAGCCCTCAGCCTCTGGAAACGACTCCTGTTAGGCGTGAGGGAGAGGTACCCCTTCAGTGAGGATGTTGTATGTCAGCCAAGCAAGTGGACTACCATGGAAAGAGGTATCCAGTACCTGAGAGAATTAGCCGTGCGGGAGATGATTTACTATGACTTGGACAATGCCGACTTACCCACAGACCCTGATGAGGTGCGATGCACAAGGCCCATGTGGCGGAAGTTTGTACGGAGCGCACCATCGTCATATGCCAACTCCCTGGCAGTAATGGAATGGAAAGGTGAAGAGGGACCAACGGTGGATGAGGTAGCTGGCCGGCTCCGGCGATATGAAGAAAGTCTCTCTTCCCCCCTTGTCTCAGCTGTGGAGAAACTGTCGCGGAAGGTCCAGCAACTTGAAGAGAATATGTTCTACTCCCCACCTGCACGGGCCAGCATCTCAGCTATTAGAAGCAGGCATTTCCCCACTCAAGAGAGAGAGTACAGAGGGTACACACCACGAGGCACCCTGTGGTTCTACCTGCGGGACCACGGAGAGGACATGAGGAAGTGGGATGGACGACCTACTTCGATCCTGCGGACACGGGTACAGGAGTTGCAAGGAAGGACAACCACAAAAGGGGATCCCTCCAGGAAAAGTGCCGCCCCAGTTTCCAGTGGGCCGTTCCCCAGACAAAGCAGAAGGCCTGATCTTGCTTCTGATCCTCTTGAAGGAACTTCCAAGTCATTTATGCAAGAAGTGAGTAATGGATACTATGACGAGTATTAGGGGGGCCCTGCCTCCGGCCAGGTGGAGGAAAGGGACAACCGGGTTTATTGGACGGTGTGGATTCGATGGCCTGGCACATCAGACCCACAGGAGTATAAGGCTCTAGTGGACACGGGTGCGCAGTGTACTTTAATACCATCAAGCTATAGAGGGGCAGAACCCATTTGTATTTCTGGGGTGACAGGGGGATCCCAAGAGTTGACTGTACTGGAGGCAGAAGTGAGCCTAACTGGGAATGAGTGGCAAAAGCATCCCATTGTGACTGGCCCAGAGGCTCCATGCATCCTTGGTATAGATTACCTCAGGAGAGGGTATTTTAAGGACCCAAAAGGGTACCGCTGGGCCTTTGGCATAGCTGCTTTGGAGACAGAGGAAGTTAAACAGTTGTCTGCCTTGCCTGGTCTCTCGGAGGATTCTTCTGTTGTGGGGTTGTTGAGGGTCAAAGAACAACAGGTGCCGATTGCTACCACAACGGTGCATCGGCGGCAGTATCGCACTAACCGAGACTCTCTGATTCCCATCCATGAGCTGATTCGTCAACTAGAGGTTCAAGGAGTGATCAGCAAGACTCGCTCACCCTTTAACAGTCCCATATGGCCGGTGCGAAAATCTAATGGAGAGTGGAGGCTAACTGTAGACTATCGTGGTCTGAATGAAGTCACGCCACCGCTGAGTGCTGCCGTGCCGGACATGCTAGAACTGCAGTATGAACTGGAGTCCAAGGCAGCCAAGTGGTATGCCACGATTGATATAGCGAATGCATTCTTCTCAATCCCTTTGGCAGCAGAGTGCAGGCCACAGTTTGCTTTCACTTGGAGGGGCGTCCAATACACCTGGAATCGACTGCCCCAGGGGTGGAAACACAGCCCCACCATTTGCCATGGACTGATCCAGACTGCACTGGAACAGGGTGAAGCTCCAGAACATCTGCAGTACATTGATGACATCATTGTATGGGGAAACACAGCAGAAGAAGTTTTTGAGAAAGGGAGTAAAATAGTCCAAATCCTTCTGAATGCTGGTTTTGCTATAAAGCGAAGTAAGGTCAAGGGACCTGCGCAGGAGATCCAGTTTTTAGGAATAAAATGGCAAGATGGACACCGTCAGATTCCAATGGATGTGATCAACAAAATAGCAGCTATGTCTCCACCAACTAGTAAAAAGGAAACACAGGCTTTCTTAGGTATTGTGGGTTTTTGGAGAATGCATATCCCAGATTACAGTCAAATTGTAAGCCCTCTGTATCAAGTAACCCGGAAGAAGAATGATTTTAAATGGGGTCCTGAGCAACGACAAGCTTTTGAACAAATCAAACAGGAAATAGTCCATGCAGTGGCCCTGGGGCCAGTCCGGGCAGGACAAGATGTTAAAAATGTGCTCTATACCGCAGCCGGGGAGAACGGCCCTACCTGGAGCCTCTGGCAGAAAGCACCAGGGGAGACTCGAGGTCGACCCCTAGGGTTTTGGAGTCGTGGATACAGAGGATCCGAAGCCCGCTACACTCCAACAGAAAAAGAGATATTGGCAGCATATGAGGGGGTTCGAGCTGCTTCGGAAGTAGTTGGTACAGAAGCACAGCTCCTCTTAGCACCTCGACTGCCGGTGCTGGGTTGGATGTTCAGAGAAAGGGTCCCCACCACACATCATGCAACCGATGCTACATGGAGTAAGTGGATTGCACTGATCACGCAGCGAACTCGAATGGGAAACCCCAGTCGCCCAGGAATTCTGGAAGTGATCATGGACTGGCCAGAAGGCAAGGATTTCGGAATGTCACCCGAGGAGGAGGTGACGCGTGCAGAAGAGGCCCCACCATATAATAAGCTGCCAGAAAATGAGAAGAAATATGCCCTGTTCACTGATGGGTCCTGCCGTATTGTGGGAAAGCATCGAAAGTGGAAGGCTGCTGTGTGGAGTCCTACACGACGGGTTGCAGAAGCCAGTGAGGGACAGGGTGAATCGAGCCAGTTTGCAGAGGTGAAGGCTATTCAGCTGGCTTTGGACATTGCTGAGCGAGAAAAATGGCCAGTACTTTATCTCTACACTGACTCATGGATGGTGGCAAATGCTCTGTGGGGGTGGTTACAGCAGTGGAAGCAGGGCAACTGGCAGCGCAGAGGCAAACCCATCTGGGCTGCTGAACTGTGGAAAGATATTGCTGCCCGGATAGAGAATCTGGTTGTGAAAGTACGCCATGTAGATGCCCATGTACCGAAGAATCGGGCCACGGAGGAACATCAGAACAACCAGCAGGTGGATCGGGCCGCTAGGATTGAAGTGGCTCAAGTGGATCTGGACTGGCAACGTAAGGGTGAACTATTCATAGCTCGGTGGGCCCATGACTCCTCAGGCCATCAAGGGAGAGATGCGACATATAGATGGGCTCGTGACCGAGGGGTGGACTTGACCATGGACACTATTGCACAGGTCATCCATGAATGTGAGACATGCGCTGCAATCAAACAAGCCAAGCGTTTGAAGCCTCTTTGGTATGGAGGGCGATGGCTGAAATACAAATATGGGGAGGCCTGGCAGATTGATTATATCACACTGCCACAAACCCGTCAAGGCAAGCGCTATGTGCTCACAATGGTGGAAGCAACCACTGGATGGCTGGAAACATACCCTGTGCCCCATGCCACTGCCCGGAACACTATCCTGGGCCTTGAGAAGCAAGTCCTGTGGCGACATGGTACCCCAGAGAGAATTGAGTCGGACAACGGGACTCATTTCCGAAACAGCCTCATAGACACCTGGGCCAAAGAGCATGGTATCGAGTGGGTGTATCACATCCCCTATCACGCACCAGCCTCTGGGAAGACAGAACGATACAATGGACTGTTAAAAACTACACTGAGAGCAATGGGTGGTGGGACTTTCAAACACTGGGATACACATTTAGCAAAAGCTACCTGGCTAGTTAACACCAGGGGATCTAACAATCGGGCTGGCCCTGCCCAATCAAAACTTCCACGTACTGTAGAAGGGGATAAAGTCCCCGTAGTGCATATGAAGAATATGCTAGGGAAGACAGTCTGGGTTAGTCCTGCCTCAGGCAAAGGCAAACCCATCCGTGGGATTGCTTTTGCCCAAGGACCTGGGTGCACTTGGTGGGTGATGCGGCAGGATGGGGAAGTCCGATGTGTACCTCATGGGGATCTGATTTTGGGCGAGAATAGCCAATGAATCAGATCGTGTGCTGTTAATTGATAAGTAACACTGTCACTGTATGTCCTCATTGCTATAATTGATATCAGTTGTACTACAAGTAAGGCACAGGGATGATGGGATAAGAACTGATCTCAGCAGCTGGCGCCCAGCAGTTTCCTCAAGATCTACATCTTTAGCCCACGGACTGCGTGCATGAGCCACACCGGGTGCACCAGTCACAAGCTCCGAAAAATACAGCATGCAACAGACCAGCACCACCCAGCATCTCACCTGCCCTGAGAGACTGTTTTAACAAATGGAGCCCAAAGCCGTGGATTAAAAGAACTCAACGGACACTTTGGAGGGATGACCCATAAACTAAGGGCATTATATGTGTGTATATATATATATATATAACAGGGGAAAGTGGTGGCAATTCATTGGAACCTGCTGGGCATGGCATAGATGGTATGGAATAAGGGGTGGATAATGTCCTGGTTCCGGTGGGGATAGGGTTAACTTTTCCTGGTATTCCATGCCATGTGAGCCACGCCCACCCTGAGCTGCCGGGGGAGGGGGCAGGAACTTGCTGCTTAAAAGCGGGCTGGGGCGTCCCGGGTCCGGCCGGTCGGCGAGCGGCGGGGAGCGGCGGAGCGGCGGTCCCGTAATCGCGTTTGTATATTCCCCTGTCCGTGTTGTTGTTGTTTGCCTGTTCCCTTTGCTGTTCTGTTAAACTGCTTTTGTCCCAACCCAAGAGTCTTGCCTTTTCTTACGATCCTTCCTGTGTTAGGAAGGCACGTGCGAGCGGCACGTGGTTCTTTGTTGCCATCTGAGGCTAAACCACGACAATTAGAAAATTAAGCATGATATTAAAAATACTGCAACTCCTCTGTTGAGATTGGGATGGATGCACTGCACTCATTGCACAAATGATTGTGGGAAGCAAAACATACAAAGTCTATCACCTATTTCGTATATGTCACACAGTTTACCAAAAGTACTTGGCAACATATTTAACAATCTCGTCTACACCTATCCACCATAAAAAAACGTGTACTTCAGGTACGTACTGCTAAAACTAGAGAAAATAACTGCTCTGCATGTAACACATTAGCACTGTCCCTTAGGAGCTAAGTAAGAGTAACTTGTTCAAGGTCCAGTGATAAAGTCAAAGAAGAATTAGACTCGTTCTCAAGGACATGAACATTTAAAAAGTGTAAAAACTGAAATGTCAGGCCTGCAAATGAAAATACATTTACAGCCATCCATTTCAAATTATGAGTGCAATACAGTAACAAAGACACACAGGCAGCAACTAGATGACAATATCACATAAATAAAAGAATTTGTCTCCACTTTCCTTGCTGTTTGGACACTTATTCTAATATCCGTTTTCCTGCCTGTTTTGTCAAAAGCATTTGTGAACCAGATCAGAACCAGCAACCAGAAAGAGGCTGTTTTTGAGCTGGCTTCTTCTCCGTCCCAGTGACAAACTGGTACTCCCAACTGGTTCCCCCCAGGGTGAAAAAAAAAAGGGACCATTGCAAAGGGGTGGAAGTGAGACACCAGGAGAGCAGGGTCACATTGACCCTGACTGAAACGGGCTTAACCAGCAATGGAACTGCAGCCTTTGACGAGATACTTGACCCGCAAACAGCCAAAGCTAGGAAGCATATATACCATGCTTTCAATTAACTCAGCCCTGATACAATTTAACAATTGTCTACAAAATGACTAAATGGTTAACTCCCACATAAATAAATTAACAGAACAAAAAGCAGTAGAGAAAGTCAAGACCCACAATAAATTTATTTTTTATTAATTTGATGACCACATGGTTGTGTACAAGACCCTACAAGTAATTTTTCTTGTGGTAGTACGCTATGTCGTGAAGTCAACTCTAAAATGATTAGCAGTCCTATAACATCAAGTGTTTCCAGGAAGAACAGAGAATGTACTGCTCCTCATTTTCCCCACACGTTATTTAAACTAACCCTTCAAAAGACCTGACAGAACAAGTCGTTTGTAAAGAGTTTTTATTCTGAGCCTTTACTGCCAATCACCCTTTCCAGTTTAAACGTGATATGCCCTAAGATGTGGAGAACGCCATTTAGGGAACAAGAAAACAAGTTAACATACGTATATAAACGAAGATCTTCGTAGCAAAACACACTGCCATATCCTACTTCTTTAGGAAACTCCTGAAACAAATGCTAATGAGTAATTATGATCCCTTAATTTCAGTACATTTTAATTTTAGAATATATGGACAACAGGTATACATCATGCTCAATGAAGATCATGCAATGAATACCGAATTACTGTTTCAAAATTAAATTCCATGAACCATAAAGACAGTTAAAACGGGGGGGGGGGGGGGGGGGGAGGGGAATATTATCTTCATCAGCAACAATTACCAGGCTTTGTTTAAGAGCAAATGGACAAAGGTATTAAATTAGGACACCACTTCATTATTTTTCCCTGCAGCTTCCCCTATGAAGAGAAATAATATTATCAAAAAGTAGTTTCTAAATACAAAGGTTTTAGTATTCAAGTAAAAGCAACTTGGTGTATTTAACAGTAGACCTGGACAATAAACAAAACCACAAAACTGTAACTTTAAAAAAATTAAATATGATCATATTTTACAGTATCTAAGTTACAATATATAATGTCATTAATATAGGGAATCCTGGATGCTGTGACAGCAGTAGTTCAGCAGTGCAACTCTTGCCAGTGTCTGTCAAGGAAAGAATGTGGAAAAAGCCCCAGGTTGTATTTCTCTGTAAAAACTGCACAGATTATTAATGTAAATTGCTAGATTTTGCTAAATTGTATTATACTATGTATATAAATAGAATTCTCTACTGAAATTATGGGCAAAATCTCTTAGCTCAGGTCAGAAATATGTTCTTTAACTTGTAGATAGTTTAACTTCTGCATGAAAGTATTGACATTAATCTCTAGCCACCATCTACCAGTACAGACCTGCCAGCACAAACTCGTTTCTGTAGGACCGCAACGGTGCCAGTTTTGCTGCCACCGTGTCTACTATGTTAAAAGATGGCCCCTGTCCCAGGCAGTTTATAACAGTAATAGGCAGCAAACGAAAAGAAATGAAGACTGTGTCAGAGATCAGCTCTGAAAACAAGCCAGATCGTGAGAGAAATTCGCAGTGGCACACTTCATCTCAACACAACACTTAGAAGGAATGAAAATACACCAGGTGCTGTACACTTGCATATAATTTACAAGGCTAGAAATATGACAGCACATGTGCTTGCACATATTTTCTTCATTAACTTCTAAAGCACAGCTCTGATGAGTGATGAAAATTAATTCTAAAACATTGTCATAAGTAACAAGAATAAAAATAATAAAATAACAATATTTATATTTTTTATATTATTTATTTACAGTCCACTATGTTACATAGATCCTTATAGGTCTTTAAGTAGTACTACAGAGGTTTTTGGGGATTAGATGCAAATATTCTATTTGGTCATAAACAAAAGCTGTCTGGAAAAAGTGCTAGGAATCAAACAGAAGCAACATAAGCAGCTAGCAATGTAAAAATCCAGAAGCTACCAATTTGTGCCCTACTGATTACTAAGAAGAAAATTCTGCCCCTCTACTGCACCCTGGTGACAGCTTACCTGCAGTACTGTGTCCAGCTCTGCGGCCCTCAGCACAAGAAGGACACGGACCTGTTGGAACGGGTCCAGAGGAGGGCCATGAGGATGATCAGAGGGCCGGAACACCTCTGCTATGAGGACAGGCTGAGAGAGTTGGGGTTGTTCAGCCTGGAGAAGAGAAGGCGCCAGGGACACCTTATTGCAGCCTTTCAGTACCTAAAAGGAGCTTATAAGAAAGACGAGGACAGACTTTTTAGCAGGGGCTATTGCAATAGGACAAGGGGTAATGGATTTAAACTGAAAGAAGGTAGACTAGACTAGATATAAGGAAGACATTTTTTATGATAAGGGTGGTGAAACACTGGGGCAGGTTCACCAGAGAGGTGGCAGGTGGCCCATCCCTGGGGACACGGACAGGCCTCTAAGCAACCTGATCTGGTTGTAGATGTCCCTGCTCATTGCAATGAGGGTTGGACTAGATGACCTTTAATGGTCCCTTCCAACTCAAACCGTTCTATGATTCTATGACTGTGTGCAGTTTAAATAATCTACAATTCTTGCACCCACTCAGAAAAATATGCACTAGATTAGTAACAGTTTCAAAACTGAACTCCTGCTTTGCCAAATAATAATAAGTTGCTGGAAAATAACCTTTGCCAGAACAAAAAGGAAATAGCTACAATAAATTGCAATTTAAATAAAAAGAACTTCTTAAATCAAACATTCTACACGGAACTTCCTACTCAATGAGAGGAGGTATCACCAGGAAACAATAACTCTATCAGTAAGTGAGGAAAAACAATAAAGCTAGCAATAAAGACTAAGTTAAAGGCAAAATCACCATGTTACTTCACATGGCAGTTTACAGGAGGGTGTTAAACACTCTAAAACACTCTCTGCACTTTTTTTTTATTCTGTAGAAAGGTTACGAGGCCTGCAAAATGAACCTAATGCCCCAACTAACAAGAGAGAAGCTGCAACATATGCTTTTTCCCAAAAAATGGGTGTAAGTCCATACTTGTTCTGAGTGTTTTCTGTTTCAGCTCATGTGTTCTGTACTCAAGAGTTACAGTTTACACACCCTTAGTCTCATTTTAGTGACCGTATCATATGTAACACACTTTCAAGGAAGCTATCAGCAATTAGTTTGTATATACATTGGAAAACATCAAAAAGTGATCAGGTATTTTGTCTAAAAGTCACGACCATCTCAATCAAGCCCCTGTTTGTACTATACAGTGTCACTTAGAGTTATAAGCCTACCTATTTTCTCTGAATTTTTTCTCTGAATGATAGACCTTAGAAAACACTCAACCTAATCAGAGCTAATAATTGCTGAGATTAAAAATTTTCATTTTATTTGGAGAACACTGGTATTGATCATTCACTCTGAAATGAGGTAAGCAGTATATGGAATAGCTAATTATACGTGGCATGCAAATTACATCCAAGACTGACACCAAACAGTTATTTTCAGCCTACAAGGAATGGTAGGAGTGATTACTTACTACGTTCTCCTAATTTCAGGATGAACATTTTGAAGTGATTTCTTCTACACTTAATTACAAAATCCAACTCTGTAAGGCTTTCAGATCACTTTTATGGGAGGGTCAACATTCTTGATGCAATATATCAGCAACCTAACAGCTCCTATTCTAGAAGCCAGAAATAAAAGCTAAATTTGCAGACTCCCAGATTACCTACTGAATCAGTCCTTTTAACTTTCTAACTTCCAAAATACATCTTTGCTTCAGATGAGGTCAGTTAGCAGAGAGAGATGGGAAGAAGATGGATCAAAGACTGACCATTTTTTTTGCGTTTCTCTTTGTACCCAAAGCATTCCACCAAAGACACATGGACTAGTGAAACAAAATGAAAAATAAATAAAAGAAACAGAAGTTTTCCACCCAGAGAGAAAGGTTCCATACTAACAACATGTACAGCCAAACTCAAGTGTGAGAAACTACCTTTTGTATTCTAACTGCATCTGTACTTTTAATGGGATATAATTACACAATGGCTGAGATTGGAATGGACCTCTGGAGATCACCTAGTCCAAAGACCATGCTCAAAACAGGGTCAGCTAAAGCAGGCTGCTCAGGTTATTGTCCAGTTGGGTTCCGAGTACCAACAAGGATGTGAAGTCCACAACATCTTCCGGTCAATCTGTCTTCTAGCAGGTTGGCCAAGCATGACTTCTCCTTTGCTAATTGATGCTACCTACTCCCAATAACCTTCTTGTGCTTCCTATGTTTCAAAATGGTTTCCAGAATTACTTGCTCCCTCACCTTCCCAGGGACAGATTTGAAGTTGATAGGCCTGTAAGTCCCTGAATCCTCCTTCTTAGCCTTCACAAAGATAAGAAACATTTGCTTTCTAGCAGCCCTCAGGAACCACCCCAATTTGTCATGACCTTTCAAATGCAGTTAAAGTCTTTGCGATGACATCAACCAGCTCCTTCAGCACTCATGGATGCATCCCATTGGATCCCATGAACTTGTGTATGTCACATTTGTCTAAACATTTCACAGTCTAATCCTCCTCCACTAAGGGTATGCCTTCCTTGCTCCAGACTCTTCCTCTGGTCTCATGGGCCTGGGGCTTCTGAAGAGAAGTCTTATCAGTAAAGATCAAGGCAAAGACAACATCAAGTACATTGGCCTGTTCTGCATTCTTTGTCACTAGATTCTCTACCCCTTTCAGCAGAGGACTCACATTTTTCATGGTTTTCCTTTTGGTGATGATACACCTGTGGAAGCTCTTCTTGTTGCCCTTTAGATCCCTCACCAGATTCAACTCCAGGTGGGCTCTATCTCTCCTAACCCCAACCCTGCATACTCAGACAGGGTCCCTATAGTCGTGCCGGGTCACATGACACTGCTCCCACCTCTTGTATTTTTCCATTTTATGCTTGGATTTTGTCAGGAGCTCCCTGTACATCCACACAGGACTCCTATCACCTTTTCTTGATTTCGTCCTCATCAGGATGAACCACTCCTGTGCTGCAGGAGATAACTTGAAGAAAATGCACCCAGCTCTCCTAAACCCCCCTTCTCTCTAACACACCCCACTTCTCCTAGGCTACTCCATAATGTAACTCTGCCCACTAAACTAATGAAATGTTTCTGACAAAGATAGCTCTTGGATCTGGTAGGAAACCTGATTATTTTCACTATATTACATAAGTAACATCAGTTTTATTGACTGAAAGGCAATTTTGACACAGCGATATTTGCCATTTGCCATGTTAGTTGCACCAAAATGAATTATCAAAACTATCTGAAAGCAATGTTACTACTTTATCACTTTCTGAACTCATTAGCAATCAAGAGTTTATCATCATCTAAACCTGAAAGACACAAGTAAATTGAACAAATACAAATGTTATAAGAACATGACAGAAAGGCCTTTCAACTTTATTTAAAAAAAAGTATTACCCTTCTGCTCCATCTGCTAAATATATTATTTTTTTGATAACACTTAACTTACCATTACACAGAACAGACTTTTTATTTACAGGAATGTGCCTCTCATCATCTGATACTGACACTTAACAGCTTCTAGTGAGAAAGACAAACTCAATTACAGCTTAAATAGTTAGGGAATCATAAACTACACATGTTGAAGTGATGCTGGCATATAAGCATCAGGTGAAAAAAGTCTCAACTACTAAAAAGTGGAATAAGTAGCACTTCACAGAAGTTTGATTTATGGGGTTTTTTTTAGTAGTTTAGAAAATTAAACTAAGTAATTATCAAAGATTAATTCCTCTGGAAATTCCTCATGAAAATTGAACCTATTATCTGGTCTTCGCATAGCACCTTGACACGTCCTTATTTAATTTGCAGAAATTAAAGGAACAAAAGAGTAAAGGCTTATTAATCAGTCTAATTTACACATGAGGTGACAAAGTGACATCAACTACTTCTTTTAACATAGATGAGGCACTATAAGCTCAGACAAAACATAAAAGTGTTCTAGTCGAAAACGTGATCTTCCCAAACCAGTTCTACCTTTAGAGACAGAGATCTTTTTAGTGCAATATGAATAGTAAATAAATATTTTCAAAAGCGAGAGTAGTATTAACTTTTACTTAGCAAAATTTAAAAAATGAATGCAAATCAATAAGATTTTAAACCCAATAGTGTCGATTTGCAAAAGAAAATGAAGTCTTTAGATGAACATTTTTTGCAAATCTTTAGGGTGCTTTGAGAAGAACTCTATCTCCACCTACTGGACCGGCTACAAAAATGTTTGTAGTTTGAAAACAGCGCCAGGAATCGGATTGCCATCTATAGAAGACATCTATATGAACATGCAGCTCAGTTACACTGAAGATACTAGTCTGACAGACGTTGTTCTTCTCCTTACTGTTAGCTCTCTACACGCCATATGTTTGAGGACATAAAACTTCATTGTTTAGTCTTGCCTAAATCTGTTCATAAGGTAGTGTCCGCAGCCAAAGACTACCTACCTACCAGTCAAAATACACTGTAATTGCAAACTGTTGTGCTCAAAATACTGAGACTGAGCACATGAACTTTTATTCTTTTGTATTGTGCTGGATTTAAAACAGTATAAGACTATCAACACAAAAAAACTAACATGGATTATGGTTGGCTTTTTGGTTGGGCTTTTTTGGGGGTGGGGTTTTTTTTTTGGTTTGTGTATGTGGGCACATCCATACTGGCATTCTCAAGCGGGATAAAACACCAGCATTGTAAGTTTCATATAAGCAAAACCAATTTCTCCTCTGGAATATTTTCCGTTCTTTCCACCAACAGACAATATTCTATTTGTTAATTGCTCCTTCCCATACATGAAGAGAGTACACTAATATGCCAATTCTTCCACATACCTGCCTTTTGTTTCTGACGCTGAGATTATTCATTCACAAGTCATCTTCATAACTACCTCTTGATCAAGTTTCTAGGTCAGAATTTCCTAAACCATGTCTTGCGTATTAACAGACCCACTGGGATAATCAACCTAATTCAACACATTTCTGGTAGTCTCTCCATCTTTCTTCCCATCTCACAAAAAGACTGAGACATGGATCAGAAACTGTTCTCTCCAGTTTTTTTGTGTGTGTCTCAGTCTCAGATGAACAGGTTCATGCACACACATTACAGCAGGTACCTCAAGCAGCTCTAACAAAAGCTGATAACCCATGGAGGGCAACTCGTGGAGGGCTGCTACCTCCAAAACAATGGACCCATGCCACTCCTGAGTTTGCCAATGGGCAAAGAAAGCAGTCTGTGCAAATTCTGACTCCCAGGAAGCCCACTATTGCTTCCCCGCAAGAAGCATCGAGACTCGCTTTACAAGCACAAGTCAATCCAATCTCACTTGTCCACAGAAGCAGACTTACTGCATACACAGAGACTAACAAACCCATGGTGAGGGTGCAACACCATCACTGCCTTCCCTTACCAAAAAATAAGGTAATGGACTAGCCAGGCATAAAGATGATAATCCCTATTCTAACTAAGTAACAGTGGACCCGCTTACAAAATTCACCTTTCATCACCAACCAATGAATTGAATCATCATATTGATTTTGCCATGCACATTACCTCGGAGTCTCCTTTCCGTAAGAACTGAGGTTGAATTTATTACTTTCCATTCTTTCCTTTATTTAGCCTCTTGCTTCTTCCCAAGTCTGTTTTCTTTCAGGATCCCCTTCTTCTCTCCATTCCACAAGTAACACCAACTAAGACAAGACCTTAGTTATCCTCTAGTGCTCAGCCTTTGCTTTTCTCCCAGGTTTCTTCAATGGAAGAGATACCATACTTTTACATAAAAGCTACACAATCCAATTCAAAACTCTTTAACTGTTACTATGCTTTGGTATTCCAGGAACCAATCTACAAGTATTTAATTATTTACGTCAGTCTGCTTATGTTGTACAAAAGTATATCCAAGAAATAGACCATGTAAGTCAAACACAAGTACAGCAACCATTTTCCACCAGAGAGAATAAACATTCCTTTCAGCCTGCTTCCTCAAGTTCCCTGCAATGATACGTCAACTATTCCACCTGTTAAAGTAATGAAAGCCTCCCACTATGAGTTTAGCTTCTAACCTATGTGAAATCCTTTTTTTTCTAAAAGAAAGATCTGCCCGAAAGTTATGCACCCTGACAGCAGCATGCTACCATAATTGCCCAAACTGTACAGAGCGTGCTAGAGCAACTGATGGAAACTACAGTTCTAAGTCAGAGCATCTGTTAGGCCTCAGATGTAAGTGTTAACACAAAAGAGTGTGATGAGCCTCCCAAAAGCCGCATTTTAATTTCTTGTTCCTTGTTTGTCATACTCGTTGTAAGCCATTCAGCGTTTCTCAGTAGCTCTTATAAGCACTTCTGATGATGTATACTGCTCACTAAATTCACAAAAACCCCTTATGTTGCTACTTATGGATGGGTTAAGCCTTTGTGTATGGTTTTCTAACTGACAGATCAAGCAAAACTCAAAGACCAATTTAAGAATGTAAAAGCACCAAAAATTACCTGCTGCTCAAAATAAACAGGCAGCAGTCTATGTCTCTCTGCCCTAAACCACACATACAACGGATTATTTGCTGCTGTTCAAGAGATTTATTGAACTTTACATAACGCACAACAACAAATGATCAAATAAGAACACCAAAATCCACTGAGAAAAGATATACAAAGTCCAAAGCAAAATGCAAGGAAGGCAAACATAGAACAGAAAATAAGGCAAAAATAAAAATCATTCTCTTTTTAGTATATGTAAATACAGTAAATATTAGTGATTACCAGATGTAGAATGAAAACATTTACCAATATTTTTATTTTTTCGAACTTGAAAACACAGTCTCTATTTCCTGAAAAGGACAGAATAGACCTGCCTTTCCATAGACCACCGTATGATTTATTTCCAGTGTTAAAAACGAAGATGTAAATAGACTCCTGATTTGTGTATTCTGTGTTTTCAGCTACTAGTATTAATGTAACCAACTTATGCAGCTACTGCATTAAAGGTAGTGATTAATACGATGGCAGCATGTTTAAAACTGATTTAGCTTAATTTGGTTTAAATTTAAAGTCAACTTTTAAAGGCTTCAAAATTTTATTCAGGAATTACAGAACTCAGGAACACAGAAGGATGCAGAGAAGTGAATCACTGCCCCCCCAAAGAGTGTTACCATTTGAGTGAACAGTAAAAAGAGAAATCATATTTAAATATTTGAACAGAAACCTTTTCTCAAAGACCTTTTTTTACTTATTATTTTTTAAATCATCAAACGAGACCACACACACAGTGTGTTTATCATCATATATAAACTTGCCTGCTTTAAACGTACAAGTTGTTCCCTCCTCCATATTGCCCAGGGAACCCTTTTTTAGGATGAAATTCCTTAACACAAAACATTTAACAGCACAGGAGCACATACTGACTAATTATCAAATTATTTCTACCAGGACAATAATGTTATCTTTGATCTGGGAAAATTAATAAAGCTGAGATGCTCATACAAGTAAAGCCAGGACAGACACAGATTTAGATGTCAAGCATTCTGAAGATTTTAAGGGCACTATTCTTGGAACTGTTTTTCCCCCCTCTAGAGAAGATCTAGCCAAATTACGTTGTTAATATGTAATTTATAGTCCCTCTTTCCCAATTTCTCACCCTCCCCCAACTCCAAGGATACTTTCCGCTTGAAGCATAAAAGGACAACAGAACCATCTTTGCAATATCCTTCCAAAATTGCTGAACTCTCAAGACTCAGTAACAGAAGGTGTTCAGAGCAGCTACCTGGACCTGACTTTCCAACAGCATTAGGTGGATTAATAGTGCGTTAGCTGCTTTGCAGTATCTGCCTAGGCACTGTACACACAGAAATAAGCTTACCCTTTAATAAGACACATTTAGAAGAGAGGAGAAAGCTACCAGAGTAGCTAAAGCATTGCTTAAAGAGTGGCTTATCTCACTGTATCTCATTCACTCTTTCAACTTTTAGAGCCAATCACTTTCTATCTCCCTCCTTCTATCATTTTTTTGATACATGAACACTCAAAAATGAGATGAGATGGAGACTTCATTTCACAGCTGCCAACACCACCAAAGGAAACAATGTATTTAGTACCACACAGTAAAGGTAGAATGAAACCAACGATCAGCTCTTTAAATAGGAAAAAGCATGTGAATGCTAGTGGTTCCAGAAGGCATTAAAATATCATTTAACACTTATTCACTCAATGAAAAAGTGTAAGATAACTTTAGTACCTCCTATTTTCAGCCAAATTTGCACCTTCTTCCTTCAGCTCCTTACTTCTCTTTACACAGTCCTCCAGGAGAACTTCCTTTCTCCTCTTGGTTGCGTGCACCCAGTTTGCATCATCCTCATCAGCCAGGTCCTTCTCATCCGCCGCTTCTGCTTCAAACTGCTGGGAAGTAGCTTTGGAAACTTTCTCGCCAATCTTTCTCTTCCACCCAAAAGAAGCCATTTGGAGAACTAGAGGGGAAAAAAAAAATAACTTATCTTCAGTAGTTAGGAAATCTAGGTTTTAAGCACACACAGGGAAAAAATACGCCTCTCATCCCGGTTCTAGGCCAGAGTGCCCTCCCCATCCCCCGTACAGATCCCGCCCATCGGCTCCACCAGGGATGTCTTGTCAGGCCACTCGGTCCACGGCGAACGACACACCGCGGGCCTGGCCACCGCCCTGCAGCGCTGCGAGCCCCGCCGGCCGTGCGGGCCCAAACGCCTTCGGCCCGGCCGCCGGCGGGGGAGCGGCGACGCCCCCCCGGAACGGGCCGCCCTCCCCGGCCGGGGCTAGGCCCAGCAGTGGCGGGGGAAGGTGGGGGAAGGTGGGGGAAGGTGGGGGAAGGTGGGGGAAGGTGGGGGAAGGTGGGGGAAGGTGGGGGCAGGTGGGGGCAGGTGGGGGCAGGTGGGGGCAGGTGGGGGGAGGCGGAGTGCCGCAGGGCCCACGGGGGGAAGCCGGGCGGGAGAGCGGTACCTGCCGCGCTCCGGGGTCCGCACCGCCCCTCAGCCCCGGCCGGCAGGAAGCGGAAGGGCAGGGCGGCAGGGAAGCGGAAGCAGAAGGAAAGCGGAAGCGGCTGTTGTGGGAGCCGGGGGCGGTAGCGCCCGGCGGAGCGAAGGGCAGGTGTAAACCTCTGCGGCGGTAACGCTGTAAATCACGGGGGTGAACGGTGCTTGGCTGGACGGTGGGATTAAAAGGAACAAACGGACCTAAAACCAGGAGCTTTGGCGGGATGATTGCCCAGGAAACTTGTCGATACCGCATGAATCAGACAAAAATGTGCCCTTTAGGTGAACTTGACTAATTACAGCATGAAGACCACCTCTCTGGCAGTGAGGAGACTCGCCTGCGCCTGAGGGCCCTCACCCGTAGAGCCTGCGCCCTCAAACCAGACACACGCTACGTTTAATTGAAAACGAGGGCGTTTTACACCAGTCAGCTGCAAAATAAGGAAGGATGAGCACCAATAAAAAGTGGATAGACAATATGTCAATTATGCCAATTTACAATGTAAAAATTACAATTCCCAATGCTGGGTGTGTTAGCTTTGCGGAGATACCCCTAGCACCCATTTCTGCGCAGAACTGCTGATAAATAGGGAATACCTCGACACTGTGTGTTATTTATTGGCTTCCGCAGCAGATAAACGATCCCACAAGTTTGGGGACAAGAGCAAGGGAAGCTGGGAATGGCACCCATGTGAGACCCACAGCACCGACCATCCCACGGGCAGAAAAAATGACCCAGGAAACATAGCCAAGGCTGGAAGTTAGGGGGTTTCTTCGTAAAAGGAAGAAAACGACAGGGTACAGGGTTTAAAATTACTCCCGAGTTACAGAGACACATACCGAGACACAAGAAGCATCCACGGCAGTGCAGGGACAGAGCAGTGGAAAAGGGGAGAGAAGGTGAGTCACCACAGGTCAGAAAGGGACCTTGGCACTGAGTATCCAACATTCCTTCAATCCCAAATTCCTTTGTTTTTTTGCAGGAAAAGGGTTCACAGGATCTAGGGGAAAACGGACAGTGAGGGGCTGGGCTGGCACCACTGGTGGCCCAACTGGGAATTCTGCAGGAAGCTTTTGTCATGTTGTAGCTTATTCTAAAATAGTAACATAAAAACAAGTGTAGTAGTCCTTATCTGTTAATTTATAACATACATAACACTAGAAGACAGCATGCACACAGTTTCAAAGAAGATAGTTCAGTATTTCATGTTTACTTAGTTTTAAGTCTTGAACCTTTAAAAAGTTATACAGTTACAAACAAGCATTTTTGCCATTCAGCTTTGTCAGAAGAAATTAACAGAGAAAGTAGGCACATCTTTGTTAAAGAACAGGACTTCATATCTTAACAATGGTAATCAACTGGTAAAATAAAATTCATTTCCAAGTTTGTATTCAACACTCAAGACAAACATGTTTGGTTCTTTTTTAAATATTGCACCACCAAGATGAATTTTTATCAATTACCTAGTGAGTTATATCAGACATGGACAATCAGGTTCATCCATGTTTTTTGAAAAAACTGCAATACAAAAGCAAGGTAATTCAAGACTAACATACTTGGCCGATTTGTGTATTTGCATAAGCTGCCTCCTTAAAATCCTGGCAGCTTTCTTAGTGAAGTTATGTTTCACAGCCTACTGGCAGATACTAGTGCGATGCTATAAAAAGGCCTGCAAGATCAGTAGGAACACATGAAGAAAGCAGCATAAACAGCAAGATCTACAAAGCATAGGAAAGTCACACAACAGACAACTGCTCCAGGTGCAACAAAGTTGTCAGTCCCCCTTTCTCCCTCCCCCATCCCCTATAAAAATCTCAGTTCAATCAGAAAGCTTTTGGCCATCAAAACTGATTTATCATACCAATAAAATTTACTTTATTTAAAACTACAAGTAGAGTACACTTCTGCTGGAAGCCTACTTTAACCTCCAGATATCAAGACAAAGGAAAAAACATGGTTCTCTTAATGCATAAGAGGGCCAAAAAAGTATATAAAAATTAAAAGCTATTTGCACCTTGACACCTTGCATTTGTGGTCAGCATTACAAGGAGCAGGTACCATTTATAAGTATTTAGTTTAACATATGCAAGAGTGATCCCAAACCAATTCCAGATGAGGAATTACTACAATTAAAAAAGCTGTGCGTTTGTTGTTTGTACAAGTGCAATATTTAACAATTTCAAAATAAAAGGGTAACAAAAATGAACACCGCAATTTATTCAGTACATCAGAACCAATTCTTACAAGACTAAAAACAGGACTTAAGAGTAGGATTTGCAGCTGGTCCCTCACGTTGGCATCTCAATCTCAGGAGTTTAAACCCAATGCTTTACTTAAGGAAAATCTTCCACCTTCAGATGCAGCAATAGAACCTTGCATTACAGGGACCGCGTGTGACACTCAAGGATAAAGAACTGAAGTTGTAACTTGTACCTAAACACTAGACAGACCACACAATTGCCCAGTTCAGAATGCAGTTACAGCAGTTCCAGGGCTTAAAGCAGCTTTATGTTTCTTCAGATTCTGTGCATGTTCGTAACAGATGAATTTCTGGACTGAAGCCAGTTGGCCTGGATTAAACAGTTCTTGTATCTGTAGCTAGCAGTTTTCCATGGATGAAGTCTCAGTCATTAGCAAGAATCCCCATTCATTTTAAGAGCCCAGGTTTCAGTGTTCATAATGACGACTTGATTTCCAGTCTTTCCCTGGGAGAGCAACTTTTGAAACTGAGTAGGTCATGAAGTTTATTTTGAAGAGAACATTAATTCTTGAATGCAAAACTAAACATTTTATGACATACACTTTACTGTTTATGCCTATTAGTACTAGATGAGAATGGAACTGTGGCTAATTATATGCAATTTACAAGAGACTAAATGTTTTTGTGCAAGTACAAGCTGTGATTTTAACATATGATGTTCAGTTTTCTTCCTGAAACATGGCAAAAACCATAAATGCAGAAGGATTTATGTTATTGGTAATTGCAGTCTACTGTTGAAAACTTTTGGATTATTAGCACTCAAGTTGTCATGATCAGTTTCCAATGTTAAACTGAAAGGTTGGACTATTTAATTTCACAATTAATTTAAATAGCAAAGTCTGCTATAAAGGTGGACTGGGAAAGCCTAACCTATGTATGTAGTTTCAACTGCAAAGTGAATTCTATAAAGTATATGCTAAGTTAACATGTGATAAACAGCTATATCAAAGTATTAACATATATGTTAAAAAAAGTCAATTTTAGATCCTGGAATAGCATGCAACAGCCCTTAGGCTCTGCTCTTAACTACATGCACTTGTTTCAAAGGAAAAGGGTTCTCAGCCTGCAGTAGCAGCAGGGAGCTGCTGTGCTGCTACAACACTAAGGACAGTTCTCCAGCGAGCAACATTTTGTTTTAGCCCAGGGGGTGCCAAGTCTTCTCACCAGTAAGTCCCTCACCATTGCTGTGGACTCAATTGTTCTACTCTGCCCACAGAATTTCACCATTAGTGCATTACAGAGCACCTTCATGCATTTCCAACTGGTTGGACTTGCATGCATTTAATCAAATTTATCAGTTGTTAAAAGTAGTACATTGTGACACTTTAAACTATTCTTTATCAAATAAGGGGGAAGAAACAGTTTTAACACATTATTGTTGGAAGATGTTGATCGTTCTGACTAACTGATGCACAACTGTAGACAGTGACCAAGTCACACTGAGGTCACTGAAGTAGTAAATGTACATTTACTTACAGTGCATCAGATGTATTACCAGTAAAAAAAAAACAAACACACAGGAAGGTCCATCTAACTTAAATGTTATATGCAGCCTAATGTGCACTCAATGTAAAACGTGATGAATGCTGCCCCAAGGGCAAGCGATTTCCTGTACCTGTATTACTCTATTGGACAGCAGACAATCAGAATTCACTCCAGCTTTAAAATATACATTAACTGCCCATAATCATTTCAATCCCTGTGCAAATTGCATTCTGTGGCTAGCTTTTTCAGCGCCTTAGTTAATTTAACTTGATTATAACTGGAAGCATCTGACTATGGTTTAGGCATGCTTATTGCTATAAAAGAAATAAGCCCATCTTCAAAATTATTGTGCAAGTATTTTAATAAGATTTGCACACATCTCAAAAAATTCTATTGTATGACTCCCTGGTCTTGGAGTTAAGTCAGCCGTAGAAGACTCAAGCGAAGAGCTCACTGATGAAGTAAGGGATGTATCTGCAGATTTTCCTTGCGCATCAGCATCTGAATCTTTTTGACAGGATCTATAGTTGCTCACAGAACCTGATCTCTGTGGAGTTGCAGTCCCAGACTTTGCTTCAGTAATTTCATCTGAGATGCAAAGGGAGAGAGGAAGAAAATTAGGTATCAGTATCAAACCAGTTTGTTATAGGAACAGCAAACATCTTCGCCTTCCCACACTTCTAAATCTTGTTTTTTAAAACTCGATTAATACATAAACAGCTTTTGCAAACTATAAATATTTGACAGAAAGCAAAAGCTTACACATATAGTAACACAGAAGCAAGTGTCCTTTGCAAATTATTCCTGTACTCTGAACAGTGTTCCAGAAATGTTTACATCTAGTTTAGACCAGCACTCGCCATATTTTCCATTAATTAATTTCAGTAGCTAATAGTTCAATTTAGGTTACTTAAAACACAAACAGGATAGCATCCTAAGATGAAGTCCAATAAAAGTTCAAACACTTTGTAGATGCCTTTTGCATTTTTACTTTATTTGTAGTCTCTTTTTGTTTTCTTTATATTTGTTATTTATACTTTGATTTTATTTGTATTTTTACTATAATTCATTGATACATCAATTGCTAGCATCTACATTAATTTGTCCTTCGCTTTTGGAAGCTTTTCTGCCATTGTATGTTGTACACTTGGGTTGCAGTAGGTTAAGTTTACTTTCTGTACAAGGAGGAAATAATTTCATCTTAAAAGTAATGTTATGCTGAAGTATCTCTATTCTTACTTTAAATACTGAACATTAGTTTGACTCTCATCTCGCACCAGTAAGGTTATTTACAGGAGAAATTAATGAACACGGGAGAGACTGCCTTTTCACATCAAAGCTACTTTAAACTACTGTTTCTTAAGAGGAACAGGGAACAGTTAACTGTGGTGGAGAGAAAGAAAGTCAAATCAGCTTCACTGTTGGAAGAGAGATAGTAAATCCATGCCCTTGGGTTCTATTTCCTCAACAGCTGAAACCAGCACTGCAGCAAGCTGCCCTCCCCCAGCTGCATGGCTCTAAGCAGTCATCTCCCCTCCCACAGGGATGGCATTTGTCCTATACTACAGTAGAGAAGTACAGGAAAGTGATTATTCCCTGTATCAAGTACCACTGGATCCAATCAAGCACCTGTATTGTCAGGAAGGAAGGAGGCAAGAACTGCACTGCCAAGTCAGATCAGATTTAACTACCATGAGACGCACACAGCCTTAGCCACCTTATACTTAATCCAGCCACATGCCAGTAAATCCTTTTCCATCCATGGCACGTTTCCCCCATGCATGTCATCTACACCATTGGCTGTAGGTAACTCCGCTTTAGTCTACTATGCCCATGAGCAAGCATTGCGGCCAGTCTGTATTAGCTCCTCCATTCATTTTCAGGAAGGTAACCAACTGGGATTTGTATGCTGTGTTACCATCACTATAAGATACATCTTTCTACAGGTTAGATCAATTGCTTTCAAGACTTCAGTTACTGCAAGCATACAACTCCTATCTCAGATTTTGTCCACTACTAGCATTGGTGGGTTGACTCTGCCTGACAGCTCATATGGGTAAAAACATTGGAAGGACAAAAGTGAGAAAACTCATGGGTAGAAAATAATCACAGTTTAATAAGGAGGAGGAAGAAAAAAGGAAAAGAAAAAAAGAAGTGATGCAAACGCAACCACTCCCCACACCTCCAAAGCAGACTGATGCCCAGCCAGTCTCAAGATTACCTTCCCCCAAAGCATAACATTACATGGCATGGAACATCCCTTTGGTCAGTCTGGCTCAGCTCTGCAGGCTACCTGCCCTCCCAGCTTCCCGGTCATCACCAGTCTACTCATTGGGTACGACAGAGTGATGAAAAAGAAAGACTAGATACTATGCAAGTATTGCTCAGCAACAGCCAGAACACTGGTGTGTTATCAACACTGTTTTAGTCACAGATCCAAAACACAGCACCTTATAGGCTGCTACGAAGAAAACTAACTCAATCGCAGCCAAACTCAGTACAGCAGTGTACAGTCCAAGTCAAATTTAAATGCTTAGATGCCAAGCTTTATCTTCACTAGGAAATGTTATTCACATGCTTACTTCAGATTTATGTTTAAATTTGGAGGGGTGAGGGTCCAAAGGCAGTTCAGCCGTGTCCCTTTTTGCACTAGTGGTATTAGTGCTGGTGCAGACACAAAATGGAGCAGTTTAGGAGTTAATATAGCTAAAAAGCTGTTATTTAAGGCATGAAGCAGCTAACCATCTGATCATAGGAACACCAGAGCAGGAAGGAATAAAGAAACACTAATACGGATCTAGATTGGCTTAAACTAATAGAAGGCAACACTTACTTCACTTCTAAACAAGTAAATTAAGACATGTTTGCATTTAGTATTATTTGCCATACAACTCCATTAACTTATGTAAGTCTTCACATACCATCAATGCTACGGAAGTCCAGTAAGTATGTCCTGCTGTCCACCTGATACAACTGTAGACTCATTTTGGAATACGCACTTGTCACTGGATTCTTCCTTCGAACACGCAGATAGTATGGGTTTACAACCTAGTACGAAAGAGATTTGAGTTAGTTACCAGAAGCTTGAGAAGCACTGCATATTGGTTTTGTCAATTCAACTCACTGGTATTAAGTGATTTCAGGATTACCTGTTGGAGTTTTGGGGGCTTTTTTGTTTGTTTTGGGTTTGTTTGGACTTTTTTTGCCAACAGGCAAACATTCCTACAGCCCCAATAGCAAAGTTAAATATGTCACCAAGACTTTTTTACCTCTCAGCAAGAATAGCCTACCCCAAAACACTTCCTCCACAGCAAGCACAAGCAGTCAGCACAGGCACATGAGATTATTTTCTAGCACAGGATAACATAGTTTCAAACTTCTAGGCTACGTAGAAGCTAGCTGAAACAAAAAATTACTGTTGTCTACTCTAAAGACCCTTTATTCTTTTACCTTCCATTCATAATCCAGTTGTTTAATTGCTCGACAAACTTCAGCCATGATATCATTTGGTCGACTCTGACTACGTATTCCCAAGTGCCACTTAGCTCTTCTTACACCTTGGTGTTTTGACTTCTGTGGATTCAGCTCATCAAGAGTATGTCGAGGACGTGGTGCTTCAGCTACTAAAAATGGCACTCTTTCGGGATGAGGGCGAGACAGATGGTGGTCATCAAGAAAAGAATCCGGTGGGCTTGTAGCCAAGTAAAAGTCTTTGGCCTCATTCATTATTCTTCTATTATCTATAATGAGGTGATAGGCAACTGCTAAAGGGTCCTGATGATTTCGGCTGTATAGACAGCTTAGCACTTCCTCTTCAGTGCATTCAAACTTCTCACACACTTCTTTTAAGGCTTCATCATCAATCATGGTAGAGCTATATGATGGGTCTTCAGGAAACAAGTATTTTGGAAGGTCCTGCTTAAACCATTCATGTTCCCTAGATTCAAAAATAAAAAAAGCCTGAGTATATTTATGTATAGCAAACCTTTTAAAATTCTTTTTAAAATAAGATTATTTTTTAGCCTGTACAACAACGACAGTTTTCAGCTCAAGTCCCCTTCTGTGCAGCACAGAAAATAAAACAGTACCTATAGGAAAGTAATCACCACCTTCACAAGATTTTGCTAGACATTTTGCGGGAGACTGAAAAAAATCCTCTTTCCTGTAAGTTTGTTGACTACCTGAGCTCCAAAAATATTTAACTCAACCTTCTTTTTATATAAATAGTATATTTTTTACTGCCACTATGTTAGTTTTGAGATATTTTCAACGGAAATTCTTATACTACCCACTTGAGTTGTCCCTCCCCAAGTGAACACCTAACAATACATAACACAATTAAGAAATGTTAATGCTGAATAACTTTTTGGTAGATATTTGGACACAAATTTCTGAACATTAAAGTCACACGCTCCCCATCCCAAACAAGCTGCCTATCATTTTTTCATTTAGAACGCCCCCGGCTGTCTTCAAGACTTGAAGAGTTGAGGGAAGCTATGGAAGCGTCAATCAGTACCTCTTTACTACTGTATCAATGGGCTTGTATTCATAAGAGGGAAAAGGAAAGATATAGAAGGAATCAAATATTTACGTTACCCAATCATACAGAAAAAAATAAAGATTGTCTTGTGTACCTAGAGTAAGCTGCTTAACTATCCAAAGGGTATGGCATGACATTAATTTTCAAAGTATTCCCACCTATAGCATAAAGACTTGTGTAGCAATTTAAGAGCAGTTCTATGGATGTCATGGTTTAACCCTGGCTGGCAACTAAGCACCACAACACCACTCACTCACTCCTCCCTGGTGGGATGGCAGGGAGAATCAGAAGGGTAAAAGTGTGAGAGTAATTTGTGAGTTTCTCCACAGCTAAGAAGCAGGCCCATAAGATGAGGTAGTCTCTTTGAATTCTTGGAGTTGGCAGGCCAATCCACCCACAGTCGATGCCTCCACATCTGTCCAGCTCATTATCCCCATGGTGTTGGTGTACAACATTGGTGCACTTCATACGAAGTTTTGCCACGTGGACCGAGCGCACCAGGCTTCCTTCAGGTCTTTAAATACCTGGTTGTCATCCAGGTTGCCACAGATCACCTCCACCATGGCTAATTCCCTCAGATACTGGATACCTCCCTTAATGGTGGTCCATTTGCTTACAGAATTTACAAGATCTTCCTCAAAGGGATACCTGTCTGTCACACTCGACCGGAATCGCCTCCAAAGACTGAGGACTCCTGCCCCTTTTACAACTCCTTTGCCAATGGCCATACCCCAGCAAGGGATCCCAGCTGCCAGGCTTCCTTACCTTCTAATTCCTGACCATTTGCCCCAATATCTCAGCACCAGAGTAACAAGCTGAGAATTTGCTCACCTGGTTGACACCTGAAATTTTTTCACATACCTTATGGCTTCCTTAGGGATAGGGATCGAGTGGTTTCCGTCTCATTTATCATGTCAGTCTCTTCCTCCTATTCTTGTGACTGCTCTGCTACAGAACAGGCTACCTCTTGTGATTCTCTCTCTTGCTCCCTTTTACAAGAAGCTTCTTCATCCCTTATTAAATGAGTTGGCTTCCACTTTGTGTGTTTTTTGGTTTTTTGTTTTGTTTTTTTAATTATAGGGACAACCAATATAGTTGAAGCCTGGGTCTCTGGCTTAGCCACAATGTCTGTTTTCAGATCTAGAGACCCTCTCTTCTCCTTGAGGGTGCTGAATTAATATTGAGCAGTTTTCAGTAGGTGTGGGTCAGGCCCCAGCACAGTGCAATAAGTTATGCCTCTTTGGAATAGCCAGGGCATCTTTTTTCAAACATTCTATCCCTTCATCAGGATCCTGCACTTGCTCAGGAGTGAAGTCTCAGACCATCAGAGGTGACAAGCCTTCTAAATACCTGCCCATATTCTCCCACATGCCTTGTCACCCATAACGACACTTTCATGGGGCCTGGGCTTAATAATGATAAAGAATTTATGTAAAAAAATGCAAGAAAAAAAACACATGAAGAAAGGAAAATAAAACCGGAGAAAGACAAGGTATGCAAATGAAAACAATTGCTCACCACCAACTGATGACCAGCCAGTCCCCAAGCAGCAGCCCAACCCCACCAACTTCCCTCCCAGTTTTATTGCTGAGCATGACATCATATGGTTTGGAATATCCTTTGGTCAGCTGGGGGCAGCTGTCCCAACTGTGTTTCCCCCAACTTCTTGAGTACCTCCAACCTACTCAACTGTCAGGGCGTTGTGCAGAGCAGAAGAGGCCTTGACACTGTGTAAGTGCTGTTCTGCAGTAACTAAAACATCCATGTGTTATAAACACTATTTCCAGTACAAATCCAAAACAAAGCCATATACAAGCTACTATGAAGAAGTTTAACTTTATCGTGGCCAAAACCAGTACGACAGACCAAGGTCTAGTCAGTGTGTTCCTGAGAACATGACTCACCACAAATGTGTTGCGCAAAACACATTTTCATCAGAAGCAACCAGTTAATTTGGAAGTAAAAAAATCTCTCCTATAACACTACAAAGCCCAGCCCTAGCTGGGTGACTGAACCCAGAATAATATTTCGTTCCTATTCATTGAGGTGGGCCTCTCCCCTTACATGCACCATCCCCCCAAACCCCTGAAGAATTAAGGTATTCAATTAAACTCAGTTTGCCTTTTAAACTGTGTGGTGACCTGTCTTATGGCTAATTGAATAGAAGTGTTTAGGATTCAAAATCCATCCATGCTTTGTAACCAATATTTTTCAACATCTTTTTCACAACACTTCCCTTCCAGACTTATTTAACATGACTGAGATAAGCTAAGTTCTTACCCACTCAAGTTTTACAATGTTTAGTTCTTATAGTGCTTTGATTTCTTCAAGACAGTACTTCCCATTGTAATAAAGTAGCAAGGGAGAAGTGCACCACGTTTTTTGTTCTACTGAAAGAACATGAACATTGCTGACTTCCTAACTTCTAACACTAAAAGAAGCAGCATTTTCACTAAGGTAGCGTATCAAAGCACCCTCCTTGAAGTTTCTTACAATGGGAACGGGAAAACCTAACTAGGCTGCTGCATGAAGTACAGCTCTATCAGCCAGCACTTTGGGTTTGTTTTTTTATTCAACCCCCCTGCACACTTGTCAATGCAGTCACGTTCTCGTATCATTCATACACAAATTCATGCCAGGGTTTTGAAGCTAGAAAGTGCTATCTTGCATGGGGAATATTCAGAGTCTTAACAGATGATGTTTTAGAGTCTGTGAAATATGAATAAAAACAGCAGTTACCATATTGAAGAGCCATAACTTCCTCTTAGACATTTACAGTACGGTATAGTGGTTCTTATCATCAAAGACTTTTTTTTTCCTCAAAGAAGTCAATACTGCGCAGTTTTTGCAAGCCATTCTGCACGTAAACATCTTTACTATAGCAGTCTTAAACACAGAGTTTTTCAGAATTTCTGTATGCAATGTATATAATTGGTTTTCTGTGACCTACAATAGATACTTCATTGGCCACTGGAGATCAGAACCATCATAGCAAAAGCCAAACCGCCAGAAGTTCCATTTTTCATGTCAGTCTATAAAGCACAGATGACCTGTATAAATGATTTCTTTGTTCTGCATATTTGCATTGACATTATCATTCCAGCATCCTGCGATCAGACATCAGTTAGTGTTTTACCTAATGTCTCTGATTGTTGCTCTCTTCATTGGATCCACTTGCAGCATGTGCTTCAAAAGACTAATTACAGACGGATTCAGGTACTGAGGAGTGTAAAAGATACCATCACATATCTTCTTAAAAAGGGTTGGCACGTGATCATCATCAAATGGAAGCGTTCCACATAACAACGCATAGAGAATAACCCCACTGCTCCAAATATCTACTTCTGGACCTGCATATAATCTGGGAAAAAGTTAATTATTAGTGACTTGTGTTTAATATTTAAATACATTTTTTTCCTCTACTTTCTTACATTATATCACAGTAGTTAAAAGTGTATGAGCTTGGGACAACTAATCTGCAAGTACTATAACATTTCAGTTCTATTTCATGCCTCCCTTAAACTTTGGGTCCTTCCCCTTCAAATATGTAACAGGGCAAAAGTATGTAGTTTTCCTCTCTATTGTATAACAATAATAAAAAATGCAATTTAAGACAATGGCAAACTGAAAGAAATTTGTACCTACCACTAAGAAAATCCATGTTACGCATTGTTATCATTGTTTTAGCAGAATTTGTACGAAGTCATCTATCCCCCAAATCAGTGACGCTGCAAAGTTTAAGATAAATTCTGCTATATGGACTCGTCATGTATTCTTTGCTACTGCCTGTATAAAACAGACATTTGGCCTCCAATCGGCAAGAGGTAATATTAGGGTAGGTAATTGAAAGCAGCAGATTCAACAATCATCGAGTCCAAAAAAAGGGGAAGCTACGTTCAGACTGAGTATCCACTCTGCAGCAGATATTTCAGTGCTACTCATACTTCACAGCAGACTGCCTGTGTTTCTATCTGTACCTCTACTTCCAAGATCTGAGCTCTAAGTGAGACTTTTAAACCAATTCAGGCACAATGTAGACACTGGATTTGGGGCATTAGACATCCTGTCTCTTAAAGGAACTATTCAAAGCTAGTTCGTAGAAGCCTTAAACACTCATGGAAAATTATCAAGACAAAAAACTTCAGCCCACAGTTTCTCAGCCTAAAGCTTGTCAATTGGAATAGTTTTGTAGCCTTTAGAATCAAGCAGCAAAATGACTAAGTACATGCACACATGTATCCAATATAAAAGAAACTACCTTCCTGAAATTACTTCTGGTGCAGCATAGTTAGGGGAACCACAGCTTGTTCTTAAAAATTCTCCATCTGACATCATATTTGATAGACCTGAAAGTGTATAAGAGTAACTACTAAAAATTCAGAGAGCAAAACGATTTCACACTGCATATACCACCTAGAACAAATACTAGTAATCAAATTAGAGAAACAACAAATTTATCTCAGTAAAGAAGTAACATTGTTTCGAGTTACTAATTTTTTTTTATATGAGAATGTCACATAATCCTCCATGTAATTTACCAGAAATTTGAGTAATATCAATCCATTATTGCACACAACCTAGAAATGTTTGAGAATATATTCATCACAAGACAAAAACCAGTCTAATTTAAACAACACATGTATGACAAAAGAATAAAGTTGCTCTAAGGGAGATGCAGCTAGGATTTTGGTCATTAACAAGAAAGTCTGAAAAAATACATTCGCTTCTAAATGCCAAAGTGGAAGATGCTACCACAGACTTGCCTAAAACTCTGCAAGAGTTACACAGAATAAGGGAACTGAGGAGTTCACATGACTTCACCACAATTTAGACACCTACATGCTCAGCTGGTTCCTGAATCACTACAGTTCAGTAGTTTGATTTTAGATATTCTGTCAGTAATTAAAGTATACTTTAGAACTAGACCATCTTCATTCACCAGCCCTCAGTATAGTCTAATACCACTTCTAGAATAGCTGTGGAAAATACCTTCCACTTTCCTCAGTGGAGGCTGCATGACCAAGACTACTGTAAGCCCACGAAGTCAGTGTCCGAGAAGGAATTATGCTCTTTTACAGGGGGAAGGGGAAGATGAAAGAGTTCAGCTTGGCTAGCTTTCATATTCTAATATACAAAAGCTTTTATTAAGCTTTTGTTTAATAAACTAATCATGGTTAATTTTGAGTGCTACAGCTTTGATGACATTTAAGTTACAGGAAGATATTTTTGTAAGTTATTGTATTTCATTTCTTTACCACATAAGCCATTTCACCTAAAGTATTTTCTACACACAAGAAATCAATACAACTCCCAGTGCCCACATACTTGAACATCATACTTTTAAAATATACTTCGAATACTTAGCACCTTTCATCAGAGACCTCAAAGTGCTTTACAAGGGCAGGTATTATCCACTATGTCCACAAGAGATATCACAATGCGACAGCAGCACGGATACCTTACTATGCTCATATGGAGAGGTTTCCCAATTCAGATAGTTCCAAGAACTATCTGCCAGTTTTCTCCGCAGCTGTGTCACAAACAGCTAGTATAAATTATTAAGCTTTCTGATTAGTTAGGCAGGTATGCAGCAAAAAAGCACAGGAGTTTGCAAGATTAACTGTTCTTATTTTACCTTTTACACTTTAATTACATTTTTTCAATCACATCTTGAGAGTTTTTAAAGTGAACTTAGAGTAATTTAATAGGAGGACTAGTGTATTTTAGTATAGCAATGTGGGTCTTCAACATGATGAACTGCCCTTGCACTGTACTTCTAAGACAACTAAACATCTACATTTCATAGATGGTGAAGCAGGCAATAGGAGTGAATTTTGAAATGGAAAGGTCAGGAACTAAGTCTATTTAGCATTTCAGAGAAAATACTGTTTAGCAAAACCAAACAAATCGTCCACAATTTCAGCCAGTCACAGAAAATACCTGAAAAGAAAGCTTCAGAGAAAAACAAGTTCTACACACACAGAAGAACATCATTCTGCTTTACATTCTTACTCTTGAGGTTCTTGTGTTGCGTCCCACTACCAGGTTATTCAAGTATACACATTTTATTAAATATTTACCATAGTAACTAACAGGATCTAAATAACACCAGAAATGTGATCGGATATAAAATAGGAATGCTTACCAAAGTCAGCTATCTTGGCATTCATATGTGCATCAAGCAGCACATTTTCAGGCTTCAGATCTCTATGTACTACCATATGCCTGTGACAGTAATCCACACCAGAAAGGATTTGCTGGAACAGACGTCTACTTTCCTTTTCATCAAGCTAAGACAGACAAAGGTTTTAAACAATTATGAGTGGAAGATATCTCGGTTTTCATTTATATGAATTAAAGAAAAATTTTCCCATGACATAAAGTTATAATTTATAGTTTTGATACTTTATACAACAGATTATGAGAACTTGTAACAGAACGCTTCCTAGCTCCGGTACCAACAAAACGATGTACGCTCTACAATGAGTAAAACAAAACATACCCACCAACTAAGAAAGTCACTTAAATTTCTCAAGCCCTCTTTTGAAATTGGTTAGGCAGATGTGACATACTCAGTAACTAGAAACATTAGCACTCAACATATTAACTTTGCACAACTGGAACACCAATGAACTTTGACATTTAAGCACAGTGTAAAATTTAAGTTGACAAAAGCTGCTGACACACAGCACAGAAGTGAAAAATTTTAGATGCTATTTATGCTACTAGCAGGTAGCCCTAAACAGCAGACTTAGCTGCGCATTTCCTATGAGCATGCCCCAATCCATACCCAAATCCGTGCCAAAGTTTGTTCTAACAACTAACTTAAAGTATCCTATCTGGCTATCTAGATGGTTTGTCAGAAGTGACTTCAGAGCTCTCACAGAAACTGTTCTACTAGTAGAAGAGTGTAATAAGGGCACAATGGTACTTTTCCAATAATGGGTTATACTAAAGAAATAATTTTCAGCTAGTCCAGCTGGGTACATACCCATCCGGTTTGTACCCATTAATTGTAAATTAACAGATCACTAGAGAGGAAAAATGCCATGACGAAGTCATACATAAAGATCTGAAACCTGTTAACATATAACCATTTTTACTTTCAGAATAAGATGTAGTCATAGTATATTTTAATTACTAACAGCAAAATGAATGCTGAATACGTAAAAACAAACCTTCATTTAACAGGGTGTGACCAGTACCCCCTGCTCCCAGGCCCCTAATAATGTGGTTAGCATAGCTAACATAATTTTATGAGGAAAGCAGCCATTCTGTGACCGAGGGAGTCACGTATTCACGCTCTTTCCCTCATCATTAGGCCCTTAAGGTCTTGCAAACCAAGCAGACAAACCAAACAGATTTCTTCTTTCCCTCCCTACTGGCCTCAAGGTTCCCGGGTGGCAGGCTGATCAGTCCCTTCCTTACCAGCTTTGAAGGTCCCAGGCACCTGGCCAGCCAGGTGATAGTGATGACCCCCTCACAGAACAAGGATGTGTAACAGCACACAGAGCACTGTCCGTAACATCAAGTAATTACAAGTCCTAAGTGGGAACCTGGACCAGAACTGCTGCTGGACAGTGAGAACTGTGACACTCCCAAACCCCCCGGGCCCCACCATGGCCAGGGATGCCTCTAGAGTCCTCTGCTTCCTCCCAGGATTAAGTGACTCATATTCTTTCATGTGATTTTTGAGTCTATATTGTAAATGTTATATTGACACAGCAAACTGCATATTAACATTTGACCTGATCTGCTGAGGGTCTAGGTGATTAGAAATCATAACTTGTATTATAAATTCTGTATTATGCTACTTTTAAGTTGTACTACATTGATATTGCTTGTAGAAATCCTGTACCACTCCAACCATAAATTCTGTGCTGTGCTTATCATAATATCCTGTTAAGAAAATAAAGCTTTAATTACCTCATTCTGCCAAGGATGCCCCAAAAGAACCTGTCTCTCCCCTCAGTGTCAGTTGACAAGGGAATGTTGCAAAAGCAAAAACAGAATGTAAGTCATTGGTTTTTAGAATTGGACTACTTCTTACCCTTCCATTTTTACAGATATAATCAAACAGTTCTCCTCCTGAAACATATTCCATCACCATGAAAATGTCAGTTGGTGTACTGATGACCTGGTACCTGAAAAGAGAAGTTATCTGTTAGTCTACACACTCAGTAAGAGATGCTAGTTACATTTAGTTAAAATCAAAGTTGTACAGAGTTAGATAAAAGTATACATTGAAACATCTATCAGCCAGTTTACAGCTACTGGAATGACAGTATTTTTCAGAAACTATTTCCTCTCCTTCCACTATGTGATGCCATCATTGCCAAGACTAGCATGAAATTTGCATTCCCCACCAGAAATATCAACCTCTGTACTTTCAGAGGACTAAGTTTAGTCCAAATGACTTCTATGGAACTATTTACAATGCTCCCTTGCAGACAGCTTCATGCAGTGTGGAAGGAATTTAAGGAACTTTGCTAGTGTCTGAAAAATATACACTTTTCAACCTTAACATGCAGAAAATCTGACTTGCTGTAAATAAAAAGTATACTTCAAGACTAGAAAAAAAATGCTGTTAATGAGCATGAATATCATCTTTTGCAGAGAGACCTAACTTCGTCATTAGTATTTAAGAGTACTAGCACTCTGGGTATTATATTTTTATAATCCTACTTCGATTAAGTTTAAAAAAAAAAAAAAACAAAAACAACCCAAGCCTTTGAAGTTCCAAAATTTATGGCCAAAGTTTATGGCCAAAACTTCCCCATTCAAGAGATTCTTGATTTTGTTCTACATATCCTTACCTAGAAGTCGTTTCCTTGACAGCAGTCAGAAGTCATTGATTTTTTATGAAACAAGAATATGAACACTAATAACACTTCAGCCAAAATTCAGATACTATACTGAGAGGATGGGAGGTAGCAATTGGATGAAAATTAATGTATCAAGGTACTACACTTGAACATGCAAATATCTGATTGTAATACATAAATGAATTCATACACACACTACAGAACTGCAACTTTCTTCAAAATGCTAATTCCAAGACAAAGGGGAAAACAGACACGCTACAGCCTACTGAGACAAGTTATTCTTGAACTACATAGACAACGAGTTCAGGCTATCCAAGTGAATGGGTGTGCACATATGTGTGGCTATATCTATTTTAACAGTTTACTGTTACAGTGTAACATTTCAATAACCTCCATACCCTTCTGATGCAGTTATCAATATGAGATCTTTTAAAGTTAGTTTTACATAAAAACTTATAGTCCAAGATGCTTCACCCTTTATCAATTTTATCTCCAGTATCTTGTCTGAAAGTACCTCATGTACTTTAACAACAATATTCTGAAGCCGTGGGTAAGACATTGCTACAGAAATAGTATTTTAATCCTTTTAATCCAAACGTTACAGCCGTGCTTCTCTATAGTCAGCTAATTTTTCTGGGTATGGAAAAGGAGGTTATGGAATAGTTACATACCTATAATATAAATAAGGTTATCAAACCATACAGTATAGATGACCAGAATGCAAAAAGAGGCGATTTTATGTAGGAAAACAAGATGCATTCTATTGGTAGAGGTCAAAAACTACAAGAGGAGATGCTCCAAAGGTTTTTATTTAAAGTATGGTATAGAAAGTATTGCAACAGGCTTAAAGTTATATATGCTGCTAAAGCTGTGTATGAGATTTTTCATAAAGCACAGCAATGTTCCAAATTAGACATTGACTAATTTGTAACGTTAAACTGAAGGAATCCGTAGATCTTTACCCTAAATATCTTAAGCTACTCCCTAGCAGTTCCCCAATCTGTTTCTTGACAGTATGCACAGCATGATCCTACGTTACCAGCAAGTCTACCTGCGCAAGAGTATCAATTATATCTCAAATGCTATTTACACACAGGCTAATAATCCTTCTGCTTTAGAAGTGCAGGCTTACCAAATGAAAAGTTGGTGATGCATCCATTTTTCCTTCATCTCCTAAATCTTGTCCCTTCCCTCTACGTGCAGGAGAAAAAAAACTCTCCCCAGAGTTCCCCAAGAAAGAAACTGTTAGCTGAAGCTTGTTAAGCTGACTTAACAGTTTAGCAACACCACAAGTACACATTCCTGTTCCACACCCGTATCTCAGCCGGTACGCTGGCACTTCCTATTTTGTTTTGGCTACAGGTATGTCCTTTGGACTCGTTCATGAAATCTGACAGCAGTAGCAATTTTGCAGTCGTATCACCTCAATAGTCTTCTGAAAACTAACCCAGTGAAGAAGTTAGCAAGTTGACCTTACACAATCCAATTTAGCTTTAGTGTAACAGCTGTTGCCAAATTAAAGGGAGTGTATAAGGATGGCACCTGTCAGTGCCACCTAGGTCTTAGGACAAGACTGCCAATAAAAAAAAACCACTAACACTACCACTATGATTAAGACAGTGAAAGTCACACACACTCCAGAAATGCAGGTTCATTTTACAGGAAATTGAAGTTTAAAAAAAATCAATGGCATTTATAATTTATCTCCTCAGACCAGACACAAGGGGTCTACTCTGGGACATATTTAATTGTACTCTGTACTCCACTGATGAACTATTGATCAACTAACAGATATAAACAGTCACACTGTAAATACCACATTTAGGCAAGTGGCAGCAGCTATACTGAAGAACTCTGAAATATCAATCACTTCTAACAAACTGCGTATCTTTAATTCAGAAAAATCTTTCAGAGTGCCATCTGCATTGGAAAAACCATAGATCACTGACCAGCACATCACTAAGAACTTATTTTGAGTAATAAAACACACAGTAAACTTACTATAGAAATGCCCTTTACAATCTTGTTCTTAGTAACTAATTTTCTAAGCAGAAAAAAATATCAAATATAACCAGAAAAAGAAAAGTGAAGTAGCAAATAAACAGAGATGGATGCTACTAGGAGTATCTATCATGTCATTATCTTTTATGTACCTGTCCAAAGAATTTGTAAGCAAAGATCTAATGAGAGCTCTCCAGCCTGCAGAGATCAGTTTTGTAAAAATGCATTACAGAGGATACTGAAAATGGTTGCATACTTGGAACCTGGTTACTTTTCTGACCAGATACTGCTAGCAGTATTGCCCTTTAAACAAGTTTCAGATCAGTGAAAGCAAAAAGAGATTACTACTTAAATTAGTTTGATTATAGCAAGCAAAACTTACAGCTTAATTATATGAGGATGCCTGAAGAGTTTGAGGTTCTGAATCTCCCTGCGGATTTTTCCTACAACATCAAGGCTGCGAATCTTCTGTCGATTCAGGATCTTCACTGCAACTTTATGCCCAGTTAACTCATGTTTGCCAACTGCAAAGAACAAGGAAGTATTTAGTCAGGGTTTTCAATTGCTCCGTAAAGACATTAATTTGCCCATTTTGACTGTAGCCAAGAAATATAAGTTAGGATTCCACATTTCCCCATTACCTTTGGGGAGGCTGAAAACCAGATGGCATGTCATTTCTTCTGCCCTCACACAGTTCTATCATAAGAAGATGAATGGGATATGTAAGAAAAACATTAAACCTAACCCTCAGAAGTCTTACAGCATGACTACATTTTTGCACTATTGCAAACAAAGTGTATCCCAAAACACTGCTACCCTTGCTAATTAGGGAGACCATTTTCCCTCCCTGTGTAAGATACTCCAAGCTTTTGGCTTGCTTGGTAACCCACTCAGACAAGCTGTCCTGCAGCTCTTCCTTTATCTGTAAGGATCACTCTTTCTAAAGAAATCACTGCCATCCTTCCATCAATAAGCCTGTTTCAGCAATTACTCTGAACTGCCACTAAGAATATCTGATCAGTTTACTTGAAAAATAATTATATTTAAAAAAATTACCCTATATAAGCTCCACAGTCTGTGCAGTAAGCATCAGAGCTTTATTATATAAAATAAGTGGCAAAACCTGCAAGAAATGTCCAGAAAGAAATCCAGTAGTAACTATGAGAAGCAATGCAAACATGCAACCTCATACACTCCTCAGTTTCTTTCCTACTTCTAGGAGAGTTTCATTTTTCTTTCAACAGAGGAACCCAAAGTGTAAAATATTCTCTAGACAGTTACCCCTCTTAAAGTCCTTAATTTCACAGGTGCTATGGAAGTAGCCTCAACAAAGTCGCTAATATTTTTCTTAAACCCAACAGATAAACCACAGAAGGCAAGTATCTCTTCCACTAGAAGGCTTTGCTATCTGCACTGGGTTTTGCATGCAGCGATTATAACTACACTACTTTCATTCACCATCCTGATTTCTGTCTTTTGAAGGTTCATCCTTGACCACTTGAATGGACATTGCTAACAGACCTGTGTTGAACACATTACTCACTCCTCTGGGTGCTTCTCCTCACTTGAGAATTTAACTAAGCCCCAGCCTTCAAGTTTTATTTAAATATATCCATGGGAAGCTGTGATAAACAGCAGTGATCCACAAAAGTTTCTCTGCATTTAACAGATAATTTGGATATAATTAGCAAGCACCTATCAATCTGTAAATCTCATTCCGAACACAAGACTTTCCTGCTGCCTTTTGCCTCCATATTGAGTTAACCAACCCAAGTGAGAAGAAATTCTTAGCAGAGAGATGGAGATAATGATAAGCATCTGAGTGATTATTCTTACACTGAAAAAAAAAAAAATAGCCACTGTGTAATATAAAGCAGTTGGTCTAAATTCCTGTAGGGAAGTAACTAAATAGTTTATTACCCAAGACCCTGAACAAACACAATGTGGTGGTGAGATGCCTTTTGTACCCAAGAATACAGAAAGGCTCTGACTGCAAGGTGAAGAAATACAGCCCCCTCATGCAGAGAAAGCCATGCATGAAAACGGCCACAACAACCAAAACACTGGACAGACACATTTGCACTGCTGAGAGAGGTAGGGCAGAGCCCACATCCATCAAGTTCTAGACAAACCACAAAGCATCAGTGGGTGGCTGCCTAGAACTGTAAAATTATGTCAACTATGAAAATATTTGCTTTCAACCAGATCTACAATTAAAGCAATCACATCCCCTTTGTTTTTTTCAGTTCAAGTGTGATTGAAATTTTAAAGGAGTACAACAAATTATATCACCTATGCTCAAATCTTAAGAGGTAATGAATCATTAACATAACACACTAGAAAAGCAACTATTCCATCTGAATTACAAAGTCTTTGTGTATCAATAATGTAAACTGATGTAAACCAGAATTATTTGCAAGAATCTTGCAAATCAGTAAATTAAATTGTAAATCAGTAAATTAAAATTTAACGTTTATTTTTTTTTGTAAGAAAGAGCTTATTGGAAACTAACCAAAGATCAGTTAGACACATGAATTTACATCTTCCTTTGCTTTACAAAGTACATTTAAGAAGGTGTTTCATTTGGTAAGTAACATATATATTTGAGCAATTCTACAGCTTAGCATATAAATATTCAGTTCTGACATGCATCGTGTTATAAAGTTTCATTCATCAGCCAATTTGTTTCATTTCTGATTTGTCAGTCTACCTTACACGAAAACTGTAATTTCATTAGAACTCAGAAAAACAGAAAGTAATTTATTAGCTACAACAACCTATATTCAATATGCAAGGCACATAAGAAGAGAGTTTTCAAAACACATTTTTCATTCAAAGTAATTAAACAGTAACATTTGCAGTTGACTGCAACCAATTTTAGCTGTCAGTGTTCAGGATTCTGTGCCCCAAGCCTTGATCTTATTCATTGACTGGGAGAAAACAAGATTTTCTGCTTCTTCAACTCTGTTTGCCAACTTTGAATAAATTATTGTAATGAAAACATACTGTGGTTTTGTGCGGGTGCAAAAAGATCCCAAAAAGCCCGTTCACTTGCTTAAGACATTTCAAATTTAATCGCTATTTTCTTCAGTAATTTTGCCTCCGTTTTTTAGTTCAATTTAAGATTATAACAAGCCTAGCTTTTTAAGATACAAGTTTCCAGTAACCATCTACTTCATGAAATAAAACTGTTTTCTTGGATATGCTTCAAGGTATCTGTTGTCAGTAAAACAGCAGACACTAACTGGTAACAGAATGCTGACTACTTTTGAATTTGGCATCAAGACAGAACTGAAAGCAAGACTTCTGATGCTAACATCATATGGAAAAGTAAGAAGCCAGAGTTATCTTTCTGAAAGCTACTTTTTATTACCTCTTGATAGAAGGTTTACCTATAAAAGGAAAGGCTCACAAATTAGAAGTAACTGAAATATATTTATGTTAGTCACCCTAATCCTCAACCAGCTATCATCCCCTTGAAGGAATCACTGCAAAAAAAGTTCACTTTACAGACTTAATATTTCCCTGTATTTCTTTATCCTCCGATAATACCAGCTGCCTTCAAGCTTCACTGTGGCTATGCATAGCACCAAGATTTCCATGCCAGTGACAGAGTCTCAAAGCAGCAGTGAGTTCTTTTAACTGTTGACATGCAGGACTATCAGTCTCCAAACTCAGTTCAGCAGATCTTCAATTGGAAAACTGATTACAAGGCAATCCGGAGTAAATACAACACTCTTATGAAATACAGGCACCAGTCATCAAGTTTGTAGAAAAAAAGCTGAACAAGTGTATGTTGTATTTAATGAAACATTCCTGCAACAGGCCAAAAAGCCAACCCGAGGCTCAGAGGAAAGTAGCCTTTAAAAGCATGAGCTAAACAAATGTTTTCACTGACATAAAAAACCACCATGAGTTAATGCTGTGCAAAGGTATATTGCTGCACAATGTTAGCTAGCAAACGGATCTTCAGTGTCTGTTTCCAGGTCTCCCATCATTGCCTTGACCAAGACGACCTATTTACATCAGTTTTGCAGTCTATACAGACTAGGGTTTTTAACCTATTTCTATAGACTCAAACAATTATTGTACATTTACAACCTTAAGTAGTACCCTTCATTTTCTCAGTACAAATCACTAGAAGCCTGACTAATCTTCCTTTTATGAAGGCTAACCTTATTTCCAAAAATATATAGAAATAAAAGTTTGCATTTGGTTTCAACAGGAAACATCAGCAGTGTTTTCTTTTGGGTTTGGGGGGGGGGGGGGTTTATCCATTTAAAAAATGGACAAAAATAGGGATAGATCCTGGTAAAGTTTAAATAAGAATGTATCTCACATAACTGATTTAGGCTCAGTACTCTCTTCTACCCCACAGCTTTTCGCTTCTGTGGCATTTTTGCTTTGCCTAGATATTGGCTAGAAACAGCTCTCTCCTCTGTAACTCTCCGGCTTAGGCACAGTCAAGTGAATTGAGCCAGTCAGTAGTTAATTCAGGCCAGTACAGCCAGATGAACAGTTAAACTGAAAAAACATGAGATCAGTAACAGCGGCAGGGTGAATCCATCTGACAGCTACCTTAACATGAGGAGACCTTTAACAATTACTAAATAAAGCAATGGTTTTCCAGTTCAATCTTTTTGGGCTGCCACCACTGTTAAAATTATAAAGACGCACTTTTAAGACCCCTTGTATGACATGAGCTAAAGGAAAACCCTAACTGAATGTAAGAAAATTAACACATTTGTTACAGTTTTTCCATTTACTGTCAATTGATGAAACCATATCAGAGTCACCAGAAAAGGAAAATGATGAGGATTACAGGAAAGCAATCATAGATCTGGTATTAAATGAAGAAAGTGTGTGCTCAGAAGGAAAAACAGTGCATCATAGATAAAATATGTCCTTTATTAAGTACAGCTAAATAAAAAGCAGTAACACAGTACATCACCTAGGGACAAGAAAAAAAAACCTAAACCAATTTGTATACAGGAACAAACCATGAGTCCATGAACACTAACACTTGATTCTAGATCCTAAATAAATTCTCAAGCCACCTAAGGAAAGTATTCAGTATGCAGAATGATGCTGCAAATCCCCACAAGGTGATTTCTCCCCCATCCTTAATACAAAATATGTTCATATATGCATGTGTATACTCTTCACATAATCAATAGTCACAAAGCAGTTGTCCTGGTTTGAGGTAAAACAGAGCCAATTTTCTGTTTTGTAATTTTACTTTTTAGCTGGGCCTCTTCTAACTGACTAAACTCTGAAATTAACAGCATATTGTTCAGAAACTGTTCACTCTCAGACTGGTAAGACCTGATTGTACCAAAGAATGGTATGCAAGAGGCTCTTGCTTATACTTACTGCTGTAAAAACCAAGGTCAGCTAACTTCGTTATTTGCCCTGTTAGAGGGTCGGAAGCGGAAAAGCATAGAGGGGTCCCACCTGCAGGGAGGAGCGGACAGGACAGGTGACCTAAAACTGACCAACAGGGTATTCCATCCCATCTGCATCACGCTCAGTATAAAAGCTGAGGGATCAAAACGTCAAGTCTCTTTCTTCAATGGCCAACGTCTGAGGAGGATCCTGTCTGTTCGTCTGCCTTTGATCCCGATCTGAGCATACCTGACCCCAGATCCAGAATTCAGCTCCTGTCCATCACTGACTCCAGTCTGGGACCTTCCCTGTATCTGCTGGTGATGTGATTGTCATCCTGGGAGCTGGATACGGTTTTGTATATAATTGTACGCTTTTTTGTTATTATTATTTTATTGTTATATATTATTTCCTTATTTATGATTATTTTAATTAAAGTAGTTTAGTTCTTTTTCTAAACTCATAAATCTCTTTATCTCTTCCTCTCCTCTCTTTGGAGAGGGTGGGGAGGGTCACCTTTCATTCTGATTGTCCAATCCGGCCAAAACCACGACAGCAGTGTAAAAGAACACCTAACATGAATCAAATAATATAATTAGTTATAATTACAAATAAACTGGCAACTCTTTTCAATTAAGTGTTTCAAGCTAACTGTATTTCATGAAATATTAGGAGGAGTGATGTTTAATAATATATTAAAATTATAACAGTATCTCCACAAATTGATCATCTTTCAAGGTTTCAACTTCAGACACATTTTTGCCAGTACAGATAAGAACAGCAGCGGTAGTGCAACAGCATGCTCTGAAATTGAAAAGCATATTAGAACATACATATGTATGCTGACCTTAGCTTTGTGCAGTGCACTGGGGGAAAAACAAACTACAAAAAACAACTACATCTTTGATTCTTCTTCTCCCCTCAAACATCTAGTCCCTCCGTGAGGAAAGAGAACCTGATACCCACCTTCTGCCTTATCTTGTTTCCTCCCTATTTAAGGGGGTGCTAAGCTCCCAAGGAAAGGAATGGTACTCCAGCTGCCAGCCACTGCTCCCAAGTGGCTGTGGGGGTGTCACTTTATAAGCCTGCCTTGAAAAAAGGAGACCCAAAGGCCTCTACTCTCAAAATATTTTCCGCTGCTTTCCTAGATATTTCTAAAGGCAAACATACTCCTATTTTCTACAAAAGGAACATCTACCCTGAAAAAAGGTATCATGTTAAAAGCTTGTTAGCACATTAGACACAAGAGAATAAGCAATGTTTTTTTACTGGTTATAATATGAGCAGTCCACTAGGTTCACCATAAAAACACCTTATTAAGAATACCACCTGAGTGCAGTGTAACTCATTTGTGAAACAATGTTTTCAATTTGCACACCCCATCATTCCAACAATTCTCACAAACAAGGCACCACGAACAGTTTAGGCTAATGCACAGCTTTGCCACCTGGACAGCACCAAGGGAGAGTTTAATTTCCCTTTTATTTCTACTAGGCTTCGAAATTGCAGCACAGCATCCCCACCCTCCTGGGAAAAGTTTTTACAGTCCGAGCTGAAAAAAAAAAAAAAAACTTTGATAACCACTGGTCAACTAGATTTAGCATAAAGTCTTCCCATGCCCATGTGTCAGCTGCGCCGCCAGGTAATCCAATAATCCCCGACTCATCTTTTTATGCTGAAATCTCCCTCTGCAGAGGAAGAAATCTTGCCTGCCTTATAAGGTCATCAAGTATTAGTATTTGTGCAGCAAAAAGCAAGGTACAAGCAGCTCAAGAACTCATACGGCCTCCTTTCCTTACATATCCAGTGCTGTTTTAAATAAATGCAGCATCATTAGCCTCCGGGAACTATTTCCGTAAACACAGAGGAGGAAGCTGTTTCTCCCCTCCGCCGGACCGCCGGTCCCACCCCCGGCACCTCGGCCCACACAAGCCCCGTCCGCACCGGCCTTCGCCGCCCACCAGCCGCCGTTGCCACCACACGGACCTCGGCCGGCGGCCCCCACCCCGCCGGCCGGTTCCCCGGCGAAGCTCGGCCCGCCGCAGCGCCGAGCCCGGGGCCCCCAGACGCCCCGCCCCGGCCCGGCCAGGCCTCGGCAGCCGCCCAGCCCCAGCCGCCGTGAGGTGACCGCCGGCGGCGGCAGGAGGGACGCCGCTCTCCGGCCCGGCAGACGTGTGCCGTACCGCAACGCCCCGCTCACCCTTGACTTTGCCGAAGGTGCCGACGCCCAGCGTGTCGCCCAGGATGTAGTGCCCGATCTTCACCCGCCCGTGCTCGTGCTTCTGTTTATCCGCCGCCGCCATCTTCAGCCAAGGACCGAGCCTGCGCATAGCGCCCGCCCGCGCCGGGCCGGGCTGCAGCGACGGCGGGGGAGGAGCAACCACACAGCGCCCGCCCGCACCGAAACCCGGAAGCGAACGCCGCACTGGCCGCCTTCCCGCCCTCCCCCGGGAAGAACCATTGTGGGGCGGGTGGGGGGGAGGGGAAGAGAGCCGAGGAATCCCAGGCACAAATACGGGTTGGGCGGAGAATGGATTGAGAGCAACCCTGAGGAGAAGGACTTGGGGGTGCTGGTGGATGAGAAGCTCAACATGACCCACAACGTGCGCTTGCAGCCCAGAAAGCCAATCGCATCCTGGGCTGCATGAAAAGAAGCGTGGCCAGCAGGTCGAGGGAGGTGATTCTCCCCCTCTACTCTGCTCTGGGGAGACCCCACCTGGAGTACTGTGTGCAGCTCTGGGGCACCCAACATAAGAAGAACAGGGACCTGCTGGAGTGGGTCCAGAGGAGGGCCACCAAGATGATCAGAGGGCTGGAGCACCTCTCCTATGAAGACAGGCTGAGAGAGTTGGGGTTGTTCAGCCTGGAGAAGAGAAGGCTCCAGGGAGCTGCTTATAGCTGCCTTCCAGTACCTAAAGGGGCCTACAGGAAGGATGGGGAGGGACTCATTATCAGGGAGTGTAGTGATAGGAAAAGGGGTAATAGTTTTAAACTGAAAGAAGATAGATTTAGATTAGATACTAGAAAGAAACTCTTTCCTGTGAGGGTGGTGAGGCACTGGAACAAGTTGCCCAGGGAAGCTGTGGATGCCCCATCCCTGGAGGTGTTCAAGGCCAGGCTGGATGGGCCTTTGAGCAGCCTGGTCTAGTGGGAGGTGTCCCTGCCCAGTTGGAACTAGATGATCTTTAAGGTCCCTTCCAACCCGAACCATTCTGTGACCAGATAACCTGTCCTCCAGGTTGCCTTCCCGCCTCAAGTCATTCACATTGCATTTAGGCCAGTAGCCTTCCTTGCATTCATGCATTGTGTATTTTCTACATGCCAAAGACCATTTATTGTTGAGTGTGACTGGATTATTTTTTATTCACTTTCCAAGCCTGCCTTCAAAGAAACAGATGAAGCTGGAGGAGTGACAATTGGATGGGTGTTTTTGCATGGAGACATCATGGACTGAAGAGGAAGGTTGCAGGCAACTCTCAGCCCTTGACCACTTCTCCCTGGTTCTCCAGACCAAGTGAAGGATATCAGCTAAAATGCTTTGTCTTGCCTACCCTAAGCACAGACCCTGAACATGTTTGCAAATAGATAAATCTATTACAGAAACAATATAAAGATTTTTAAATGTTCAGACATCAGGAAGTTAAACATTTTTTTTCTAGTAATGGTCCTAAATCTGATTCAGAGAGCATTCAGTATTACGTATGTTACAGTCATTAATTTAACAGAAAGCTGGAAAACAGAAATTCTGGTCCATGGAAAATCTTCTTATTTTAAAACATCCCCCTGCCTTACATTTTTTTTTAATTAAAACTCATATATTCATTAATATGGAAGAAAAATTCTGAAATATTTCATAGGAAATATAAAGAATCCTTTTAAAAAAATTAGATAAAACCAAGTAATTTGTTCGGCCAGTGCCAAAACAGGCTGGTAAGCAATGTAGGGACTACTTATAATATTTACGCTGTTAAAATTTGCATGACATGAAATAAAATAACATTTTAAATGGTAAAATAGGAAAAACAAGGAAAGTAAAGATAGTACATAATTGTTATTCAAGTAATTTAGAATTTTAATTTCAAACATTTCAGCCCACGCTAATTGACCAGTATAAAGCTTTAATATAAATGCAAAAAATTAATGTTAAAACATAGTAGTGGTATTTAGTAATATTAGTAGTAAAATAAAAGCATACTTTATAGTATAAAATATGCAAAAAAAGCAAGTGCTGGTGTTCCTCAACCTGCATGATTGTGTAGAGATTTTTCACTTCCTGACTTGTGAATTTAGATATGTTAATTATGCCCTTTCTGGACATCATCTAAAGAGAAGTATTCCCACAGAAACTATCCTTTGAATCACAATTTATGCTCAGTATCAGCAGGTTTGCGAATCATGTTGCTGTGCAATTTTTTTTGTTCATGTAATTAGAAGGCAAGAATAGAGAGTACAGAAATCTGGCAATTTCTGGCAAAAATCTGGCAATCTGCAAAATAGCAGAACTTCCTGGCTTCTGCTGCTGGACCCATCAGTTCCTAACAGAGTGTCGCGGGTGGAGTGATTAACTTCTCTTAGAAGAGAGAAATAGTGAAATATTTATTAACATTAAAGAGTGATTTAACAAAGTTAATAGTGAATGTGACAGTGTTTTACGAGATTCAATGACAGTGTACGCTTGATTATTTACTGCATAGAGGCAGGTGTCAGACAAGCTGTCAGAGAGACCCTCCCACTGAGTCATAAGGTTCAGAAAGGACCCCCTTGCTTTCTAAACTCCTTCTCAGAGAGGAGCCTAGGGGTGGCTGGATCCAATTCTAGTCCCAGACTTGGTCAACGGTTTATGTCTAAAGGATTATCTATGCACAATCAATCCTTATATCACTTAGCTAAGATTTCAAAGTTTAGCATGCTATTGGTCACTTACAGAGAATCTGTTGTGGCAAGGAATCTCTCAGCCTGTAGGAGTAGAACCTTAAGCCAGTGTCCCCACTCAAGGGGAGACCCTGGCGTGCAGCCCGCTGTGGTGCAGGAGAGCTCAAAGGGCTCTTGGGCTGTTCCCTATTTATAGAGTCAGAGAATTGACTTACAGGCATATTCGCAAGGGAACAAAATATCTAGGTCCCCACTCCAGACAGTGTTTTGACTATGTTGCCAGCCATCCCGCAAAGTTCACGTGCAACTGGTAGCAACTCCCACTGATGGCCATGGCTTGAGCACAATCTGGAGGGGTGGGGAGGGGCAAGGGGGAGAAGAAGGAAAAGGGGAGAGCACACCAGCACACTCCACCCCGTGACTATGGTCAATTCATCTGACCTTCACAGGGTGGTGGTACGGTCACCTCTTGCCTCTGTGCCATAAATAGTATACTAATAGTTTGTGTGCTTAGAAATTCACGGTAAGTAGACAGTAAAGCACTGCTCTTTGTTATGTGTTAATTTGTATGTTTTGGATGGTTGAAGTTGGGTTATTTGTTTGGTCAAGTACCAAACTTTTATATACAACATAACTATAAGCAACAAACATACTAAAATTAGAACTATCAAGATCACAACTGGGTGAAGCATATGATTAAACAGTCCTGTTGCTGTTGGTGACCATCCAAGAAGAATTTCCCACCAATGATGTTCTCCATCCTTCTTCACTCTTTCAAAGACACGGTGTATCTCTTCTGTATCATGCTGAACCGTGATTAGAGTTTTGTGTCCGTTATTTTGGATTCGTTCTAGCAGCTGACACAGGTCATCATGTTGTAGTAGTTTCTTCAGCAATGTAAGATTCATTCCGATAGGGGTAGGCAACAAATCTTGATTCAATGTATAATTAGATTGTAGCAATTGATAAGACGTAACAGGAGTTGAATAGTTGAAATCACATCCCATAATTTTATTAAAGTTACAAACATTTGAGTGATTACTTGTATCTACAGTAACATTATCTATGAATATAGTATTACAAAGGGTTCTCATACAAACACATCCTTTTCCAATATATCTAAGTACAGTTTCAGGATTTTCATCGAGGTGTATTTCAAAATGACAAGCATTCTGTCCAGTGTCAAGACAAATGTCCGTGGCTTTGATGGTGTTACTCTCACAAATCAATCCTTGTTGTTCCCGTACAATGCATGCATTAACATCAACGGTCTGCCATTTGTTCCCATTCCGTTGGGCCCATACTCTGTGTTCTAATGGATATAGTTCCATTGTGATTTAATCCTAGTGCAATGATTGGGTATATGGTGTATACCGAAGCATTGCGTATTGTTAGGACCAAAGCTGTAGCCTTTTTGTTGATGGGGTTATAAATAAAACTGACTAAATACCACCAGGATTGAAATTCCCTTTCAAATTCAGTTGCATTATCCCAGATTACTTTTCGAATTTCAGTGGGTAAGGTACCTTCTTCACCTTCTCGTACAATTGCTGTTGCTGTAGATTGCATCCACAGCTGAGCTTGGATACAACTAAGAGCTAGAGAAACATTGGTTTGGGCTACACCAAGTGCATCCACAATCAATTGGTGATCCCTCTTATTCTTTCCCACTGAGGCAATACATCAGATAAAAGCCATTGGTTAGTTCCCAGTGCTAATAGGGAAGATCGCAATGGGTGTTCCAATTTGTTTAAATCACTTATTGTTGTGCTCAGTTTATTTGCAAGTACTTCAGCATCTATACTATTTAAGACTCCTAATCCTATCCCTATGATACCGGTCACATCTCTCCTTGTTTTTCTTGGAGAGGTGAATGTTCGCCCATGTAACTGTGCTAACCACCCCGCATAGGATGTACTCAGGAATGATGAACAGGCTGGTTTGATGGTAGAGATGTTAATTTGCATCACTAATTTTACTCGCTTAAGGGACCATGATGGATTAAATAACACTCGGTTTTGGCCTGTATTTTTGATCACATATTCCCAATATGTCCAATTTCAGAAATTTGTGAGGATAAAGTTTTCTCATCCTTTACAATCGGTGTAGATGTTGTTGTATGAGGCTTGGTGATGTCAATTTTGAATTTAAATGATAGTCCCACACTATGGCAAGCCCAGAGACAGACTACAGAAACAGGTTGTACTAAGGTAAAATTGTACCAGCAGTCCAATTTTTCAGAGGTGCAATGTTTCGTACCATTGATTATTGGGTTTGATACAGTGCTGTACACTGAAATCTGAGATGCTTTCTCATGGGTAGACACATTGGTCATCTGACACCCTATGTGAATTCTTTTCCCTGGCATTCCCTGAAGTCAGAGAAATCTATTAGTTCCGTCTGTATCCCAGATCCATTCATTTTCTAAGTACACTTTGCTTCCATGCATGACCACAGTGGAAAGATTTAAATCTCCCTTCCTAGAGGGTATTCCCATACTCTTGGTATACTTGACACGAGCTTCAGACCATGGCCACTCTAGAGTTCTTTGACCACAGGTTAGAAGAAGCATTGCTGAGGTTTGGAGTATTAATACGAACACAGCAGTTCCGTTTGCCATCCTGCAGGGTGCTGTAAGAGAAAACAAAGACTTATTTTGGTGGGGAGAGTCCAAACAGGCTACCCCATTAAAAAGAAGGAAAAATCCATCATGCACTAATTCTGTGTTTTGCACCACTGCTATTGGTAGCTTCCCAAGCATGTGGGCCATGAGGTTTTAGTTAAGGTCATAGGCGCAATACCTATGGCTGGTAAATTGACCATCACAGGCTGTCCTGGCTGTAATGTTGTCAGATATTCTTTTTGCTCAGTGGATGGGACACTGAGCTCAGTTTTTACAAAGAATGCTTGACTTACAGGGCTTCCAGTGGGCCGATATCAATTTTTTAATTGATGGACTACTTTGGAAAGTCTCCTATCCCATTGAGCCTTGTGTGGTTTGAGACTCTTTTCCAATAAGCCATTAGCTCTTTCTACCATCCCGTTTGATTGAGGGTAGTATGGAATGAAGAATACCCATTTAATTCCCTCTTGTTTTGCCCAATTTTGTACTTCTTTACATGAAAAATGTGAGCCATTATCACTTTGGATAACATCAGGAGTAGATAGATTTGAGAACCATAATGATAGTCCTAGGACTGTATTTTTTCCATCGTCTCATCAACATTTAGTGGCCACGAGTAAGCTGGAGACGACCTCCACTCCTGTGAGGATATATCGATATCTTGCAGAGGATTTGAATGGTCCAATATAATCAATTTGCCATGTAGGCCATAACGTTTTCCCGTCATTGATATGTAGAGGTGGTGCTTTAGCAGGATGGTCTGCCTGCAATCTCAGTCTACACTGGGGGCATTCTGTAAGAACAGTTTCACAAGTTTTGTGGTTTATAGGCCAGCCTTTACTCTGTGCAGCAAAGTAAAGTGCTTCTTTACATGTGTGGCCTAAGTTTTGATGTAACCATTCTCACAATTGATACTACTCCAAGTCTAAGATGATTTTCCTAATTTTGGTTAGCTCATCTACCTTTTGATTCCACTTTGCAGCAGGTTGATTATCCTTAGCATGGGCTTTAACCCGTCCAGTCCTAAAAGGTGTTTTCCTGGCTATATCCAGCAATAGTTGCCAGGCTTTCTTACTCCAAACTGGGGATCCATTTACTTCCCAGTTTAAGGTTTCCCATTGACAGAGCCATTGTGTGGCACCGGCCCATACAGCAGAACAGTCTACATACAGAATTTTTGCTCCATTCTGCGCAGCCAAAAGAACTGCTCTTATTTCTCCTACTTGTGCACTACATTCACCTTCCTTTACTACTTGTCTGCCAGAGGTAATATCTAATGCAACAGCTTTATAGTGCCATTTACCATTTACTCTTTTTGCAGAAGCATCTGTAAACCAAATGTTTTCCGTCAGAGTATTCTCAGTAAGGGGTGGTGCATCCAGAGTGGATGAAGGTTTAAAAGGTTGTTGTAAGGCTAAAGGGTCTGTGTTTACTGGCATCTGTAATTTGGAAACCTTAGTGTGTCCCTCAGTTAATTGCATATTTTCTGCTACTCCTGTTAGGAAGGCATACCATTTTCTGGTAGTGGGTTTCTGTGCGACTGCTTCTGGGGGAGCAGTCCCCTTAAGGATTGCTTCTAGTAAATTAAAGGGTCCTCTAGTTTGCACATGTTGTCCCTGATGTATTTTCTCAACTTGTTTAACTGCTGGGACTAAAGACAAAATCCCTTTTCCCATTCAGAGCACGGTTGTTCTGTTTCTTTAAATACAGTTGAGCTAAACAATGATCCACCAGGGCCAGTTTGGAACAGATTACAATAAGTAGCACGTTCTGTGAAACCCCATTGGGCTATGATACGGTTGCGGGGGTGTACTGGTCCCAGTGACTGGTATGTTTTTAATTCTTCGATTAGAGTGTTTACTGCCTCGTTGTGCTCTGATCTCCACTCCCAGGATTTGCCTTTCCGTAAAAGTGAGTATAATGGACGGGAAATTATAGAAAATCCAGGCACATGCTTCCTCCAATATCCTAAAGTTCTCATTAGTTGTTGTAACTCCTTCCTTGATTGGGGCATTTGCAGCTCTTCAATTTTTCTTAACGTATCTGGAGGAATCACAGCACTGCCTGCTATCCAGCAAGTATCTAAAAATTTTACTTCTTTACTTGGTGCCTGAGGTTTTCCAGGTGGAACCTCAATTTCTGCTTTATTTAGTGCTGGCCACACTGCTGCTGCTGCTTCCCCCAGTGTCTCAGGAGAAGTTCCTCCAATCAGAATATCATCTATATATTGGTACGGTTTCACACCTTGGCAGAGTGAGACTGTCTGTAAAACTTCAGCAAGCGCGGCATGAGCAACTGTGGGTGAATGTTTATACCCCTATGGGAGTCTGTTAAAGGTATATTGTATTCCCTCCCAAGTGAAAGCGAAGATCTCTTTATCCTCCTCCTTCAAGGGAACCATAAAGAACATATCTTTTACATCTAATGCCGCCATCCATAGGTGGGCAGCTCCTTGCAGAGTAGCTGTTAAAGTTGCAACGTTTGGTACAGTGGCTGTTAGCAGGGCTGTATTAGCATTTAGACGGTGGTAATTGACGGTGAAACGCCACCTCCCATTGGGTTTATGAACCGGCCAGACGGGTGAGTTATATGGGGAGTGAGTTCTGGGGATAATTAATCTTTTCTCTAAATCAGCTGTGACTTCAGAAATGCCCTTTCGTGCCTCAGCACAGATTGGATACTGCGGTACATTTGTAATCTTTGATTTGGGGAGTGCAGGGGCTGAGCGGAGCACCCGCACTGTGGCTTCCCGGGTTCTGCATGGGTTAAGGTCAGTGCTTGAGCCGAAGTACCACACACTGCTGTCAGGCAGACACCAGGTTTGGCCGTTTAAAATATCAAAACCTAAAATATTTTCGTGATGAACTTTAATTGCAAAGCAAGTGGACGACGTGTGCTTCTCACCCAGGAGCCATAAACTAATCTTAGCAGTTTGACATACATCAGTTCTCCCATGCACACCTGTAATTCTAACTCTTTGCTGTCCGGATCACACGCCCAGCTTCTCACCATCTTGTTGTGTTATTATCGAAATTTGTGCTCCCGTATCATTAAAAACTTTACTAATTGTCTTCGAGGACCAACTGGAATTAATATGTATGGGCCATCATCACTTATCCACTGATAAACCTCTACTTTCTGGACAGGCAGGCCCAATTGCCTTCTGGACATCACTTGTTTTTTGACTTTGTGTCCTGCAGTTCCTCCTTAAGAGGGAGAAAGGGATTATCCTCCTTCAAAGAAGTTGAAACAGAGTTGAAATATGGTCTCTGTTTCCACTGTTATCTTTTTTCTGGAGTGCTTCAATCAGACGCAAGATAATGCCAGTAGGCCGACCTTGAATCGTGGCTCTGGGAATGCCTAGTGCTCACGCTTTCCTCTACAATTCATTCCTCTGTTCTTGAGATGCTGTTTGCAAGCTTTTATTTCCCTTTGATTTAATTCCTGTTCCCTGTTTCACAGGTCTTACTTTATGATCTCCTCCCCAGGATTTCTGGCTTTGTTTTTCGACTGCTGCACTGTCGTCCCAGCCCATTTCACGGCAGTAGTTAACAGTGTTGTGATTTAATTCTGCCTATGTAGGGATTTGCCTGGGAGGATGATTGCCCTGTGTATTAAATTTGGTATCTCTTCCAGTCTCATCCCGTTTTGCAACTAGGTGAGGTTTAAGGATTGCTGGGGCTCTTCTGATCAGTGGTTTCAACGCTGCAAAATATACTGTAGCAGATAGTGGGACATCATGGTGTCCTCATTCGTGCATGGCTTGTATGCAAGCAGCTTTTGTGATGGTTGTAGATAACTCACTTAGGGATTTAATACAGATTATGGAGGGCTCACCCCTATGGTGTCAATTCCTCCCACCCAATAAGCTACTCGGCTGGTGATAGAATGGGGTATATCTGCCAGGTCGGGTCCTAAGTTTAAGAAAACTGGACCTCAGTAGCCACTGGCTTCATCCTGACTTGACATTATTTGGTGACCACCACTTAAGCATACTCACCACAAGTATTCAGTTTCTGTTTCACCAGGGTTTCTGCTATATCTCTCTTGCAAATTTGTCAGTTGCAACGGATCTCAGGGTCTGGTTCGCGTAGTATGCCATGGATTACCACCCCGAAGTCCCACAGTTATTTCTGTTTTAACAATGGGTCTGGCTTCATATTCGGGAGGATTTGTGGGAAACAAAGGAATGTCTTCTTCTGACTCACTATCATCAGGATCACCCCAAATGTTTCCGTCCCAAGCTTCAGGGGATACTGTCAGTTTCCTAATCTGTACAATGTCAGGGGGGTGGGGACCCTATATAAGCATCATTTCGACCTTTTCTCCCAATTTCTGCCTTTTCTCCTTTTCTTCCTGCAATTGTTCTTGCAGCTGTTCATTTTTAAAATATAGCAGTAACTCAGTTGCTTTCCTGCTCTCTATTTCCTTTTCTTGGTCCTGCTCTCTCCTATTTCTATTCTCCCTGTCTAGGTATGCAGCTTCTAAACAAGTGCCTAAAATCTTGCAGATGACTCCTTTACCTTTTCCATACTTTGTTCGGCCCTTAATTGCTTCTAAGTGCTCTTCAACGGCTTCCCAATTGTGTCAGTTATCACGACCCTATTCCTCTGAGAATTTGGGACTCAGAATTTGGTTCACTCCATGCCTCCATAAATAATCAGTGGTAACTCCTGACATCCTGCTGACTACGCCAGGTGTCACTGGCAGAGTGATTAACTTCTCTTATAAGAGAGAAGTAGTGAAATATTTATTAACATTAAACAGTGATTTAACAAAATTAGTAGTGAATGTGACAGTGTTTTACGAGATTCAATGACAGTGTACGCTTGATTATTTACTGCATAGAGGCCGGTGTCAGACAAGCTTCAGGGAGACCCTCCCACTGAGTCACAAGGTTCAGAAAGGACCCCCTTGCTTTCTAAACTCCTTCTCAGAGAGGAGCCTAGGGGTGGCTGGATCCAATTCTAGTCCCAGACTTGGTCAACGGTTTATGTCTAAAGGATTATCCATGCACAAACAATCCTTATATCACTTAGCTAAGATTTCAAAGTTTAGCATGCTCTTCCTGGGAGAGGAGGAAAACAGGTGGCCATGGATGGCCTGGCTCCATCATGTCTGTCCTGTTCCAGAACAGAAGGCATCCTGTTAGCATTGCTGTTCACGCAGCATCCGTGCAGTCAGCCATGATGACACATAGCTTAAGTCACTAATTCAAATACAATTAGGAGAAGTCAGGGAAATCACTGGACCAATCTGATGCTCAGAAAAGTACCTATTGGGTAATAAGGGCACATGAAAATGAGAACCTTTGAAATTACAATTGTAATTAAGCATAGAATAGAATAGAATAGAATAGAATAGAATAGAATAGAATAGAATATTTCATTTGTAAGAGACCTACAATGATCATCTAGTCCAACTGTCTGAACAAGTTAGTGCTGAGCAAAAGTTAAAGCATCTTCTAAGGTCATTGTCCAAATGCCTGTTAAACACTGACAGGCTTGGGACGTGGAGCACCTTTCTTGGAAGAGTATTCAGCGTTTTGACTACAGTCTCTGTAAAGAAATGCTTCCTAATGTCAAGTCTAAACGTCCCCCTTCAGAAATGGTCACCCCCGTCTGAGGGCTGGAGACAGCCATGCACTTGGATTCAGCTCTGGGTAGGGCAAGATCCCCAAGAGCAAGACAAGTGCTGCCTGTCACCTGCCGTGGGAGGAAGCAGGGGAGCCCAGAGGGCTGGCCAGCCGTGCTTGGCTGTGGGGAGAGCCTGTGGGACTTTGTCCTGCAGCCTCCAAGGGCAGCATGAGGTGTTTTCAAATGGACCCTCTTGCCGCATGTGCCTGGAGACATCATCCACAGCCACAGTGACCTGAGGATGCACGAGGAGGAGATGGCCAAGGCCTCTGTGACTGGCGTGAAACACTGATGCCGAGCACAAGAGAAGGGATTGGGCTATGGAATGTTGCAGTAACGCTGGACATGTGTGCAAGCGCTGCAGGTGAGGATGGCCCAGTGCCACGTCCCTGAGCAAAGGACCATGATGTCAGTGAGCAATGGGTTCTAATGTCACTCAGGGGTGGACCACAACATTTCCAAGCCATGGACTATGATGTCCCCAGGCGACAGATTATAACTACGCATCCCTCGCTGTTTGTATCCGCTGTTTGTTGTTATCTAATCCAGCCGTGTCGTGCACAGACGCCAGCTGAGTGAGTACACGAGGTTGGAGTCTTGAGTGAGGCTGTTGCTGGAGCTGAGGTCGTGCGTGGGGAGTTCTTCACTGCAACTCTCCATGCCTGACCCCAGAGCCATTGGAGGATTTTCCCTGTCCCTGCCAGGTTCAGGCAGCTGGGGCACCCAGGAGGCACGCTTGCAGCAGCAGAGGTGAGCTGTGCAGGCAAACCTCAGCCTGGGGAGCTGGGAGGGTTTCCTTCTTGAGGGGCCTGGACATCTCCCCCATCCCACCCTGGACAGGCGAATAACTGTGACCTCTCTTCCTTGTCTAGCGTGACAGCCGCTGCTGCAGCACCAGAGAGAGGGAGTGGCTCAACATCCTCAGCTCCCCCCACCCACTGCAGCACCTGGAGAGCATGGCCACGGAGCTGGAGGACCGCTGTCCAATATGCTTGGATAGCTGGCAGGAGGCCAGCTACATACTACCATGCCTCCACAAATTCTGCTACCCCTGCATCGTGCGGTGGGCTGAGAGCAAGCCCCAGTGCCCCCTCTGCAAGAGGAGGGTGAGTTCCATCTTGCACTCAGTGCGTGCAGATGATGACTTTGAGGAGCACGTCATCCCACCACCTGCAGCACCATCAGTCGTCATCCGGCTGACAGGAAGAGCTCCTGGACACCAGGCTGCCCAGAGCCTCCACCAGCGTGCAGCACCCCAACCACCAGCCATGCCGCCGCTGCCCGTGGCTCCACTGGGCGGCTTCTCTGCCTACGTCTGGGCATCCATCTTCCGCATCTACCCCACTGTCCTCCAGCCCCTGCTGCCCTGGCTGCAGGAGGAGCTGCTGCAGCTCTTGGAGGATGCCCAGGAAGCAGCAGCAGTGCAGAATCTCGTCGTGTCCAGCCTGCGCTACTTTGGCCTGGATGAGGAGGCTCTGATCCCGCTGCTGTGGGCCTCCATGGGCAGGCGCACGAGGAGCTTTGTCCATCGGCTCATTGAGACCATCATGCGCCGGTGCAGTGGGGAAGCCCGACATCAGATGGGCCTTGAGGACGCCCGTGCTGCCGAGGAGCAGGAGGGCAGCCCCGAGGCTCTTCCCGGCCCTGCTGCCTCCCAAGAGGGGTCTCCTGCCCCGAGCCCAGCCCTTCGTGGGGGTGCTGGCACCCCCGCCAATGCCTCCATTCCCACCCATGAGGAGCGAGAAGAGCTGCAGGAGGATCCAGAGGAGGCTGTGTCCTGGCCCTCCACTCACAAGTGGGGCAGCTAATGCAACTCTCAGGGGCCCCAGTGAGCCCCAGAGAGGAGGGCCAGAAGCCCTGAGGACCCCTTCCAGCCCTGCAAGAAGCCACCCCACCACCGGTGACACTGGGAGGCTGCCTCAGGGGCCGGCCAAACCTCAGCCAGGTCAGCAGCTGGGACTCAGGCCAGTTCCAAAGAGATCCCAGCCCCCTAGATCTAATTATTATGAAAGAAAAGAAAATAAAAGCATGAAAACTGCAGAAACCGTCTCAGGATTACTAACAATGCAGGTGGGGTGCTGCACCTGCTGTTTCCCCACGTGTCCTCTGGGCCCTACTACCTGCTCCCCCCAGAAGCCTTGCAATGTTGGTACAGAGCCTGCAGGCTGGTACCAGCAATGGCACTGCCATGTGTCTGGGCTACGGGACGCAAGGGACAGGGTGCACCCACTGTGGGTCCTGTTACTCTGCGGGGAGAGGAATGGGGACAGGAGACGGGGAGAGGCTCAGGTCTGTGGAGGAGGTCTGTGTAAATCTCTGTCTCCACCTGGGATAGGGTAATCCTGGTTATACGTACAAACTGGTGGACGAGAGGCTGGAGAGCAGCAGCACAGAAAGGGATGTGGGACATCAAACTGTTTGAGTGTGTCCAGAGAAGGGTGACCAAGATGGCGAAAGGGCTCCATGGCAAGACTGATGAGGAGCAGCTGAGGTCACTCGGCTTGTTCAGCTTGGAGAAGAGAAGGCCGAAGGGTGCCCTCATGGCAGCCTGCACCTTCCTCATGGTGGGCAGTGGAGCAGGAGGTGCTGACCTCCTCTAGAGCTCTGGTGACCAGCAACAGAACATGAAGGGATGGAATGGAGCTGTGCCAGGGGAGGTTCAGGTTGGACGTGAGGAAAAGGTTCTTCACTGAGAGGGTGGTTGGTCCCTGGAAGAGTTTCCCCACGGAAGTGGTCACGGCTCCAAGCCTGTCAGAGTTCAAGTGGCATCTGCACGATGCTCTTAGTGATGTGGTTTAGTTTTAGGTGGTCTTGCGAGGAGCAGGGAATGGGACTAGATGATCCTGATGAGTCCTTTCTAACTTGAGATACTGTGTGATTCTGTGATCTGTTTGGCGTAAATCTGTACCACAACCCCATTCTGAATGCAAGTAGGTGCTTTGGGACACAACCAGTTTTGGTTTACATGAAGAAATATTATTTGTCAATGATATTGGTTTTCTGTTGGCTTGTGATAGGCTTAGGTGCTGAAGGTCTGAAACTGCCCCAGTAACTTTAGTGCTGCTGCTTGTGACTGTTCTTCAAGACAATCAATGGCTGTCAGAATCTGAGCATCCAACCTGAAACTGTTCAGTTTGGTGGGAGGTGGGAGAACATCTCAGGAGAAGGGAGGCAGGCACCAAAAAGTGCATTGCCAGGTCGATTGTCAGCCTCCAAGGGTCTCCAGAGCTCACTCCAGAGCTCAGTCTTCACCACAGAAATGTCTCCCAGGGTACGTTCACTGGTGCCATAGGCAGCTTGGGTCCTGCCTGTGTCATTTTAGATGCTCCTTCCCATGGGTAGCCTCAAGGCATGGAGGTTCCTGTGACATAGAGCACCCAATGAGAAGCAGAAGGAGCTGGCTTTCTCTCTGGGGCAGCAGCAGCTCGTGGCTCTCGGTTGCTGCTGCATGGGAAAGGTCAGAGACGATGGAGCCAGGCCATCCATGGCCACCTGCTTTCCCCCTCTCCATTGCAGACCGTCTCTGGGCAGAGCAGCAGAGAGCGGGAAGAATGGCGAGCATTAAAAAGAAACGAGAGCCAAGGGCCCGCCGATGCTGTCTGTTGTTGCAGGCCCATGGGCTCCTGTGGCTCGAGTGGCACCTGGCATGGGCTGTGGGGACACCAAGCCCCGGCATTTGATCAAGGGCCCTCCCAAAGGGCACCAGAGAAGCGTTCAGGAGGATGGCACAGCCATGTCCCCCACCACGTCCCGCTGGGCCATGCCCTGCTCGGAGAGAGCAGGACGCGGCCTGTGTGGGGACAGGCCAGTCCCTTTCCGGGCACTGTCCCAGCTGGGTCCTGTCCAGGCATGGCAGGGGCTGGAGAGAGACAAAATATCTGGGTGCCACTGACGGTGCCGGGCAGGGAGACAGCGTTGGAGCTGTGGCCAGGGCGGCAGCCGCGGTGGGGCTTGTGCCGGCCCGCAAGCTGCTGGGGAAAGGCCTGGCCAGGCCGCAGGAGCTGCGGCCATGGGTGGGGGTGAGGGATGGTGCTGACAGGGCTGACTCTGCCTGCTGGCCTGGGAGCTGCTTGCCTGTGGGCTGGCGAGGGAGCTGGGCCAGGCGGCCATCTTCTGCCCTGGCCTGAACGGCACTGCCAGCAGAGCCCACCCAGGAACCCACAGACCACGCTGAGGCTGGAGAGGGAAAAGGCTCTGCCTTCTGCCAAAGCCTGCACTGACAGCTGAGGGCAGGCAAAGGGGCTGGGGCTCTTTGGCACAGTGTGCCCCCATTGCCCTGCAGACTCCGACTGGGCCCTATGAATTGCGCCACCCAGAAGCCTTGAAAATGTGGCACAGAGCCTGTAGCCTGGTAATAGGAATTGCACTGCCATGTCTCTGGTATATGGGACTCAAGGGACAGGGTTCACCCTCTGTGGGTGCTGTTACTCTGCGGGGAGAGGAATTGGGACGAGGCTCAGGTCTCTGGAGGAGCAGACACACAAGCCTCTCTGCTTCGATTCCCGTGGTGAACGGTGGGAATGCCTTGCACCAACCACTTCCTCAGGCTTTCTGTGATTTAAGTGGAGCTGTTGATCTCTGGAATCACCCCACCCTGGTGTGATCTGGGGGTGTTATAAGTGTTTCATGGAGCTCTGTGTGGATCCCTGGCATGGGTGCCCTTTGCAGCGCAGAGGGAGCCAGCACTGGGGGTCAGGGACGGAGCAAGGGTGTCCTAATGTATGTCAGCCCACAGAAATTGCAATGCCATCATGCCGCTTTTTCTTCTCACCTCCGCAGACCCTTTCCAAATGTTCAGGTGGCCTTTTCTGGGAAGAAATCCACAGTTTATTCTTGTTTTTCGTTTTCAAAACCAATGCCTGCAGTTATAAACAAGATGTGGAGGGGCTTGTTGTGACCTGGCAGTGGAAAAGCTGTGCAGCTCACAGCCAGCAAGGAGACTAGTAGGCGCTCAATAGTAGTCTAGGTCTAATTATTAGCCAGTGCGAGAAAATAAAGATTGAAGATGACAGAAAAAAGTCCTCAGCTTTACTAAGAATATTAAAGGATTGGATGTTAGTGTTGGTGGTTTCTGCCAAGGAGGTCAGCGGTACAGCCTGAAAAGTACATTTTTATTTGTGATCTGTGATTTCCACCCTCAAATTCTATGATTATTTTCTTTTTCATAATGCTTTTATGCTCTTGCTACTTTCAGAATCTTTCATGCACTGTCATTCTGCCCCCTGAACACCTTATCTCATCATTGCCGTGAAACTGGTAGCCAAATGACTTTGAATCCCATTGATCCTCCATAACCTGAAGATCAGGCTGAGAGAGTTGGTGTTGTTCAGCCTGGAGAAGAGAACGCTCCGGGGAGACCTTAGAGCGGCCTTCCAGTACCTGAAGGGGGCCTACTGGGGAGGGGCTGTTTGCAAGGGCATGTAGCGATAGGACAAGGGGCAATGGTTTTAAACTAGAGCAGGGTAGGTTTAAATTAGACATTAGGGAGAAGTTCTTTACAATGAGGGTGGTGAGACACTGGAACAGGTTGCCCAGAAAGGTGGTGGAGGCCCCATCCCCGGAGACATTCAAGGCCAGGCTTGACGAGGCTCTGAGCAACCTGATCTAGTTAAAGGCATCCCTGCTTACTGCAGGGGGGTTGGACTAGATGACCTTTGAATGTCCCTTCTAACCCAACACATTCTATGATTCTACGATCCTGGCTCTCTCAGATTCCCAGTGTACCAGGGTTGTACTTTAAGGCAACCACTTCAGCCCCCCTAACTTATTTTTCAAGCTTCATGCATGAATCTCCCAGCATCTCTAAGTTTTGCCCTTACCCCATCACTTAATTTTGCATGTGCCAGCCAACTGTTGTTAGCAGTCTAATTTGTTTTCCTTATTTATTGCAATTGTTCTTTTTATTTCCCTTCTGGTATTTCACAAGGCGTACTGAACCCTAGCTATATCTACTTTTTAGATCACATTGGTCTGAACTGGGTGCTCTTCTCTGCCTCTGCTTCATGTATCTAAGTTCTTCCTCTCTGCATCTCATTTGGGCTCTAAGACTCTGGATTTCTGTGTACCCCATGTGGAACTGACAGCGTTCCAAGGAATGAAAGGTCTTGATCCTCAGCCACCTGCCTAACAGTCAAAACTTGGCCTCTTGCACTTACTTGCATCAATAGTATGAAGATGGACCAAAATAACAAGCTCTGACCCTGTGGCCTCACATCGAGGTGTTGCATGGTGCCTGCTGTCTTTGTGCCCAGCAGCAGGTTGTAATTTAGTTTCACAGGCCCAGTTACCCAGGTCTAATAACAGAATCTTCCAACAGCACCAGCTGCTTCTTCTAGTCTTTTGAACTCTCTGCTGCCTCCAAGGTGCACTGTGATCCCAGCTGTAGGTTGGGTTTTATATAGGAAATTCATTCTGAGGAGGGCATAATTTGCAGAGGACTGCCACAAGAGAAAAATGTTTTGCTTACAGACCAAAGGGATTTGGCCTTGCTTTTTTGGAAGGGCTCAGATCAAAATCATTCTCTTTCCCTGGAAATAAGGTGAGCTAGTGGCATGCTACAGCTTCTCAACCTTGTAAAAAAGAAATTCTGAGGTGCAATACAGCCATGCCACCTGGTTGTAACAAGTTGAGCAAGTTGAGCAAGAAAAGAGAAAGATCTCTCTGTAATGAAGTCTGAATGCATTGTGCTAAATGCACTCTCTACTATGTATTCTGAAGGAGAAGATGCTGCCGTACAAGACAGTGGGGGGAAAGGGAGTCTAGATTCAGCCTCTGTTCAGCCACTGTTTCCCTCTGTGCGCTTGGCCTTATGATAACCACAAGACTTCAACAGAAGATGTTGCTGACTTTCCTTAATGAAGACGAAGCCCCTGAATAATTGTGTGGGTTCAGTTCTTAAATGCTGCATTTTTCTTCCTGCCTGCACAGTGGGTACAACTATGCCTTCTCCAAGTCCTTTATTTTACTCCAGTTAGACTGCAGGTTCTTAAGACTGGGTTCCTTTTTCTTTCTCTATGTGTGTGTGTGTATATATATATATGTGTGTGTATGTGTGTGTGTGTGTGTGTGTGTGTATATATAAAAGTGCAAAGCAATAATCTCTCAACAGAAGTCTTACAGCCCAGCCCCAGGGCAGACAAAAGTGAGGGCACGGTAATTTTGAAACACTGAAAACGACTTCAACATATACACCAGTTCTGAGGAGGAAGGGCAAGGAGCACAAGTGGAGCTTGAAGTCAGGTACGTATAAACCATGAGATCCTGTCTTTGCTCAGAGTGCCTGGTAGAGCACAGTAATCGTTATCTATTGGTCTAGAAAGTATAAAGATGTCCCCAGAGTACCTGGCTACTCAGCCTCAGGACTTTGCTATTATGCTGTGTTGTTTCAAAAATCTAGGTGCTTAAGTCATTTAGTAAGAATTTTTGTCTTGCAGGTCTATCTATGTTTGTAGAAATACTAGTAAATCACTCTTTGTATCCCCTTGCTGTACTGTATTAGTAGAGACTGAAGATTTGGCATTTCTTTCATACCTGAAAAGAAGTTTCCTGAAAAACTAAGGAAAATCCTGGCAGCCTTTTACCAGCCAAATCAGGAGATAAAAAAGATACCAAAAAGAAACCTTCCAAATCAATTTCCCAACAAGATCCTCTCCATGATTTTTGCAGAGCTGTAATTAATCAGCAGTCACTTGCTCTGTCCTAGGGCATTCCTGTAGTGCGAGTGTCCTCAAACAGGTTTTTCACTGCCATCTGCTGTCCTTTCGATGGTGTTTTAGCTTCCATGACTACCGCTCCAGGCTTGCGCTGGACACTGTGAAACAGTTTGGAACCATCATGAGTCATCACCGCCTCTGAGTTGGCCCGAGGTTCCACATCCCCGCAGGTGCCAGGCAAAGCACTGGGAAGTGATTTGCTGCATCTCCCCTGGCCTCTTTGAGCCTTCACTCACACTTCCAGATGGCCCAAGTTAACAGGATAGCCTGAATTTCCTGGGTTTTTTTGTTGTAACGTCAGAACTACTTTTAGTCTAAGCTTATTGGGAATTTAGGCTGTATCAGTGTGCACCATAGGTATCACAAGGATGGAGGGTTATATCATTATCATTACAGCTATTTTAGAATGGTGTATGGTGTTTGCATGGCAAAGTTTTGGTAGCAGGCGGTGGGTTGGGTGAGGGGAGGCTACAGGGGTGGCTTCTGTGAGAAGCTGCTAGAAGCTCCCCCTAAGTCAAATAGAGACAATGCCAGCCAGCTCCAAGGCGGACCCGCCGCTGGCCAAGGCTGAGCTCATCAGTGATGGTGGTGGTAGCACCTCTGTGATAACGTATTTAAGAATGGGTGGGAGGCATGGTAAAACTGCCGCACATCAGTAGCCGGAGAAAGTTGTGAGAACGTGTGAGAGCAACAACTCTGCAGACACCAAGGTGAGTGACGAAGGAAGGGGAGGAGGTGTTTCAAGCATTGGAGCAGAGATTCCCCTGCAGCCTGATGGTGAGACAGGCTGTGCCCCTGCAGCCCATGGAGGTCCATGGTAGAGCAGATATCCACCTGCAGCCTGTGGAAGACCCCATGCAGGAGAAGGTGGATGCATGAAGGAGGCCCCCATAGAGAGCCCACGCTGGAGCTGGCTCAAGGCAGGAACTGTGACTCCATGGAGAGATGAGCTGGTGCTGGAGCGGGTTTGCTGGCACGACTTGTGACCCTATGGGGGAGCCACACTGGAGCAGTCTGTTCCTGAAGGACTGCATGCCATGGGAGGGACCCATGCTGGAGCAGTTCATGAACTGCAGCCCATGGGAAAGACTCAGGTTGGTGAAGTTTGCGGAGGAATGTCTCCTGTGGGAGGGACGCCACACTGGAGGAGGGGAGGAGTGTGAGGAGTCCTCCCATGAGGAGGAAGCAGCAGCAGGAACAACATGTAATGAACTGATCATACCCCCATTCCCTGTCCCCCTGGGCTGCCTGGCGGGAGGTAGGGAAATCGAGAGTAAAGTTAAACCGAGGAAGAAGGGAGGGGTCAGGGGAAGGTGTTTTAAGATTTGGTTTTATTTTTCATTACCCTACTCTGATTTTATTGTCAGTAAATTAAACTAATTTTCCCGAGTCAAGTCTGCTTTCGCCTGGGATGGTAATTGCTAAGTGATCTCCCTGTTCTTATGTCAACCCACGAGCCTTTCATTATATTTTCTCTCCCCTGTCCAGTTGAGGAGGGGAAGGGACAGAGTGGCTTTGGCAGGCACCTGGCTGGGTCAACCCACCAACCCACCGCAAAATGTTTTCTGGGCTTTCTCTATAAACATCCTGAGTCAGTGAGAGTGTCAAGTGACAGTTTGTATCCACCAAGCAAGAATCTCCGTACTACAAGTGCGTGTTTGATTTGTCAGTAAATGGAAATTACAAGAAGAAATACAGTTCCTGCTGCGATTTCAGGCTATTGAAATTCTCACGTTGTAGAGTGAATCCAGATTTCAGCATTTCCGAATACCTTCTAAGGGAAAATGTGGCTCCTGCCACACATGGGCACTGGTTTTCATTATGCAGTAGTAAAAATGTGTGCTAACAATGCGTTTATTAGCACTCACTGCTCTGAATCAGTCCTCCTTACCTACATGAAACATTCATTGCCCGTATGACTTTCACAACTTCAATGCTTCTGTTATTTTTTTTTAATTAATTTGATTCTTTTATCATGCACAGGTGTCAGGATTTATAGCAAGAAATTTCAGTTCTATAGAGATGAACTGAAGGTAGGCAGCAGTGCCTCTGTCTTGGCATTCGTGAATTGTATTGATTTACACCTGCCATTCATCCTATTTCTTTAGTTCTGTATGTTCAATATACTTCTTCCTTCACGTTCTTGTGCAAGTGCATCAGTAAAATCAATGCTTACAGCCAAGTGCTTGGAAGCAATCCTATTTTATAGCAGTCCTGTACACTCACAGGGTCATGACAAAATGTTATGGAAAAGAAACAGATATCCCAGGCCCAACTCTACAGAGTGCTACGGACTTCCAGGAGACCAACAAGCACTTTTCTCTTCTGTTGACTGCAGTGCATTGTAGGACTTTTGGTTGCATACAGGCTCAACTTTCAACTACTGGGATTTTACAGCATAGGTAAAGGGAAGTTTGGGTTTTTTTGATTATTCCTATTTTCAAGTACAGTATTCTGTAGGAAGATGTTTTAACAAAGGAAATTCTAGGAAAATAAAACTTCAATATATTGTTTCAGGCATCTTATCATATTTTCTGTTAGAGCGTATTGTAAATAATAAGTTTATAACAGAAACTAAATTGCAGTATTTTGACTGATATACACATACTTTTACTAAAAACATAATTTCCCACTACTTTTCAAATATCATGATTGCATTTTGAAATGCAAGCTGATTTCTTTTTTATGTGGAATTTGCGAGAGGGTGGAAGTTCCCCTTGCTGTACAACCCCACTTGAGATTTGTAAAAGTGAAGAAATACAGCCCCATTTTCTGCCCTGTGAATTTTCAGGTTTTTTTGGCTTTATTCTGAGAAAAGCAAGAGTAGTGTGGTACTAAGTGAGGCTTTTAATGTCTTATGCGTCTTTGCCTGTAAGCGAAAGGGACATGCAGAATCCGATGGGCAGCTGACCGTCTAATAATGTCAGGACGTGGAGTGTCAGTTCACAGGGTGGTTCATGCAGGAATGGCGCTGAAGCCGTTCTCCTGGAGAAACTGGCTGCTCATGGCTTGGACAGATCTACTCTTTGCTGGGTAAAAAACTGGCTGGATAGGCAGGCACAAATACTTGTGGTGAATGGAGTTAAACCCAGCCTGCAGCCAGTCACAAGTGGTGTTCCTCAGGGCTCAGTATTGGGGATGGTTCTGTTTAATCTCTTTGTCAATGATCTGGACGAGGGGATCAAGTGCACCCTCAGCAAGTTTGTAGATGACACCAAGTTGGGCAGGAGCGTTGATCTGCTTGAAGGTAGAAGGCATAGTCCTCAGTTTGCTGGCACGATGGAGGTAACAATACTAAGAAAGCAATGCTCTGGAAAGCACTAGAACTTTGATCTCTACGTTAGTCAAGAAATATGACTTTTTTTCCATGAACAAATTGCAGATTCCTGCCAACTTGCCCACACCCTGTATTGAGGACTGCTGCCGTAACATGTTCATTAACCTGTTTACTTGGTTAAATACCCCCCAAAATTATTTAAGTTGGCATTTACCGCACTTATCTACATGTTTTTATGGACGCAGCCTATGCCAATTGCCCCATGAGCTGGGGGAGTTTGTAAGAGGGGAGCAAGACAAATAGCATCACTTAATCGAGTTACTTGGTATTTTGAGTAAAAAACCTTCCATATTTGTCATCTTAGGCCAAGACCTCAAAGGTTCTCATTTAGGGCTCTGAATCAAATTTTAATAAAGCAGGGATGCTTAAGAATCTAGTGTAGTAGTTACAGCTGCGTATATAGGAAAGTAACTTACTCTTATGAGAGGTCTTCAAATCATTGTCATCAATAGATGAAACTTCATGGTAAATTCATCAGGAAAAGTGACTAACACCCCTCTTCCCCCAACATTCTCCTTCTAGAGCATCTAATGACACATTAGGACCACTTCTCCCATCTCCAGGGGTCACAATAATCCAGTGGGTGTTATTTGCTTGTGTCACTGGGGAGAAGTAACTGGCCTGGTCTCCAAGCTACCCTCACAATACGGCAACAGAGGTGGTGATCTAAACTCATAGGTAAAGTGAAATTAGCACCACTTTATGTGAGCATGCTGTATGGTAGAAACAGCTTGTCCTGCTGTGGAGTCAACAGTCTTACACTAACGAGGTGTAGCTCATTCATGCTACTGGATTTGCCAGTTCACACACACAACCAATGCAAAAAACAGGTACTGTTACTTAAATGCCTTCACAGGAGATAGAACAGTACTAGAAATCTAAATTCCATTTGAGGTAATTTAGGTTAGTTGCCCGATAGTTACGGCTCGCTACGCACTGAACAGCTGTGTTAGGTCTTGTCAACCTTTTGATATGAACCAACACAGATGAAACACTGCTTCATGACAATAAGCAGAATTCCTGTTTACAAGTTCGAGACTGAAAAAAAGCTTTGACCCTCAAGTCCAGCTGACAAGGATCCTTTTTTCAACTCTGGCATGCCATTGCACTTTTAGAGATATATATGCCAAAGCTGATCCATCTTCCACCACCGCAGTCATCTGAACACCTCTCTTCCTTTGAAAAACCTTCATCTGATACACTTTTGTCCAAAAGCAAGACTTGCTACACTGAACAATATGAAATGTAGCAATTTCTGATGTAATTTAGACTGATTAGTAGTAGACTAATTTCTGATGTAATTTAGACATCTAACTGTGCCATATGTATCAGTCTGAAGGATGCAAAAATCAAACATATTAGAGACTGTGTACGGCAACAGTTGCCCAGACTCCTTGGGCAGCTTCTGTCCCACCTACAGCAGATCTCCAAACCTTTTGTCTCTGGCAGTATAAGTGCTCCGGACCTGGGAGTTTCTTTTCGCCCAAGAAGCCATGACCCACTGAACAAGCAATACTTCTGCAGGCCTTTCAGAGCCACAGTGCAGTGAAAAATGGCTAAGGCTGGAAATCCCTCTTTAACTATTGCCTCCCAGAACAGCATGTAGAGACATTATGAAAGTTACTGTCTTTGAGATAAATTCTGACTCTCCATGCTAGGGCACAATGAAACCCAGAGGCAAGTAGGGCAAGTCCACAATGCCAATATTCCATTGCTCTTCCAGGTGAGTTCTTCTGAATAACACACACAAGCCTCTTTTCAAGTTCAGCACAGAGATAACGGTCCTTTTCAAGGCAGAGGTGCTATCAAATGAAAAGTCAAATAAAGTTTTTAATGAATCGCTTCAATGCACACCATCAAGAAACTGTGTGTGTAGATTTTCAGGAATCCTGCATTTCACTAAGTAAAACATGTATAAAAGGTGACAGATTTTCTGCATAAGACCATTTATTTTAACAAACAGATTAGTCTTTATGATGAACTGGAGGCTGCAACAGCTGCTCTCTTGGGCTTCGGTGTAGTTCCCTCACGGAATCCATTCCTACAAGTAGAAATATGGTTACCACTTTTTGAAAGGATTCCTGCTCCAGGTTATTTTCTGACAAGTAATGTTTCAGATCAAGTGCACCAGCTTTTTTCAGCTTATCTCAGTAACGCACTGAGATCACTACATAGTTCATACGTTCAGACATTTTTAATAAGAAACATCTTACTAACAAGCGTCAGGAATAAGCAGCATGGTTTTCGCTCTCTTCTGCTGAAGTAAGTTTGCCTACTTCAAACAGAAGATTTCAGTAACAGAGTGAACACTGCAAGACTACATCAGATAGAGCACACCTGCTCAAGGCACGCCTTACTTTATGCTCCTACTAAGCAATTCGGCAAAAGATTTCATGTTTGAAGTGCAAGTCAATTTCTTACAGGAATCCTCTATGCCTCCAACCAGAAATTAAGACAGGCGTGACAAGAGAAGTCATCCCACACTTGCTTTTGGATATGACATTTCTACTTCAGCAACACCTAGTGGAAAGCAGGCTACAGCAGCACACTGCAATGCATCTTCTGGCTGCTGTTGGGAAAGACTGCGCTCACCAAAAGAGAGATGAACAGATCCCTCAACTACGCCCAGGCCTGGGACTTAAAAGACTCCTACTTTTCCCTATTAAATCCAAACTATATTTTTACAGTAAGACTCTTGAATTACTTGGTATTTTTCATCCAGCTTTCTTGAGTATTAGGCAAGAAGGTACAGAGCTTAATTTTAGAATATGAAGGTCATACAAAAGAAATTCTTAATGAGTTTAACAGTACAACATCACCACCATTACCTCGTAAGTACAACCCAAAGCTTCGTAATAAATTTTAGAAACCTGTAACTCACAACCTGATGTTATAGCTACTTACTGTTAACTGGGCTCCAAGCAAGAAAGTTACTACTGAAGTTATTCCAGTCTTAAACTTTTTTTAACTGATTCACAAGTAGAGGCAATACTACACAAAACATGTATTTTTAAATGTGGGCATTTATTACAATAACCTGTGTTCTGTATTATCTACACATAATAGAAACATCAGAGCTTGTTATACACCCTATGTATAAACAGTGAATGAGTTTTTTTATCCTCAAAGGAATATGCAGCCAATTATATAAGGCATCATTTATTTCCATTATATAAACATACTACATTAAGTGTACTAAGTGTGTGTGCTAGGATGCATGAAAAGAAGTGTGGCCAGCAGGTCGAGGGAGGCGATTCTCCCCCTCTACTCCACTCTGGTGGGACCCCACCTGGAGTACTGTGTCCCACTCTGGAGCCCCCAACATAACAGGACATGGACCTGTTGGAACGGGTCCAGGGTCCAGAGGAGGACCACCAAGATGATCAGAGGGCTGGAGCACCTCCCCTATGAAGACAGGCTGAAAAGAGTTGGGGTTGTTCAGCCTGGAGAAGAGAAGGCTCCAGGGAGCTGCTTATAGTGGCCTTTCAGTACCTAAAGGGGGCCTACAGGAGAGATGGAGAGGGACTCTTGATCAGGGAGCGTAGTGACAGGAGAGGTAACGTTTTCAGACTGAAAAGAGAGTAGACTTAGAGTAGATATCAGTACAAAACTTTTACTGTGAGGGTGGTGAGGCACTGGAACAGGTTGCCCAGAGAAGCTGTGGATGCCCCATCCCTGGAAGTGTTCAAGGCCAGGCTGGATGGGGCTTTGAACAACCTGGTCTAGTGGGAGGTTTTCCTGCCCAGGGCAGTGAATTTGAACTAGATGTTCTTTAAGGATCCTTACAACCCAAACCATTCTACGAAATAAATAAATACTAACTTTGAATGATAATTTTATAATTAAGTGCTATCTATGCAGGATTTCACACCACACTAGTCTGTAATAAAATGTTATATCTGAATAGTTTGTAATAAAACGTTATACCTGAATCGACGGTAGACCTTTTTCAGGTGCCTCATGCGACCAGTACCAGTGGTGTTGCGTCTTTTAGCCTTTGCACTCCAGTTATCTAAAACATACAAGTTATTATTACTCATCTGCACCAAATAATTAAGTTGCACATTACATTTGTACAGCACAGTTATTCAATCTGACAGAAGAAAAAGATAAATTTCTACATAGTAATACTGCACATTAGCTGTTATCTAAAATATAGTTAAACCAACAATAATCTGAAAAAAGCTCCAAACACTGCAAGGCGACACAGTATTCCTCCTTGGTTGGAGAAAGAGTCATACTACTGAAGACAAAGAAACACAGGTTTCTAAATTTATGTCAGTTAGAAATTTGTTACTTACACTTTCTCTTACGCTTAGCAGGGTAACCACATTTCCCACAGGTAGATTTCTGCAGGTGGTATGCCTTGGACCCACATCGACGACACAAGGTGTGCGTCTTATTTCGCCGCTTACCAAATGACGATGTCCCCTTCGTCTGAAAAGCATTTCAAGACACGGCATGTCAAAATATCACTGGCACTTGGAAGTCACGTAACTAAAAGAACAAGCTCCTCTAAAAAGCATTCACAAGTTCTTAAAGGATTTGCTGTCAGAGGCACACTGAAACACCGACTTTCGCCTACAGGTAGCCTCCATTTCTAGAAATCATTTCCTTACGCCGTTCTTCCTGGTCGCCGTTCCTTACGGAATACGCACACAGCCGCGCTGCGCTGGAATAAAGTGAAGCCAGCGCGCGGCTATTTCCAGCTCCCGCCTCCTGTCCCCCGCACCCATCACCGGCAACAGCGAGACACTCCTTCCTGAAAACGATTTCCTTCACGCAGACCAGCCGCGCACTCACCACAGGAGACTCCGGCGACCGAAACCCCTCTTGCTACCCGATCCGCACGGTCGCCTCGGCCACGGGGGGAACACCGGCCCGGCCCGCCGCAGGCTCTGAGGGGACTCCGGAAAAGACCCCGAAGAAGCCCGGGCGGCAGCACGGCCCCGCACCCCGCCGCGACGACGCCGAAATCCGCCGCGACCGCCCCGCCCGGGCCAAGAAGCCCCGCTCCCCGCCTCAGCCCGGCAGCGGCGCCTACCGCCGCCAGACCCTCAAGGCCTCGGGCCCGCGGCAGCAGCCACGCCGCGCCGTCCCGCCGCCGAGCCCGGCCGCAGCGGAGCGCAGCACCGCCCCATGCCCCAAGCGAGGCCCGCGACCCGGCAGGGCCCGGCATGGTGGCGGATGGCGGCGGATTCCCCGCGCCCGCAACCCGGCCCTCACCATCTTCCCCAGTCGCCAGCACCAAAGAGGCCGGGCCCCGCCCCGCTTCCGCTATGCCCCGGCGAGCACTTCCGGCGGCGCAGCGGACGCTTCCGGCCCCGCCCCGCGCGGCTGAGGCCTGGCCGTGGCCGGTAGTCACGCCGTCAGGTGGCCACTTCCAGCCGGGCCCTGCCGGCTGGGACAGACCGGACCCCTCCGGTGAGACCCTCGACGGCCCAGGCCCTGCCCGAAATCCGGGTTGTCGGCGGCGGCACCGGCCCGGCAGCGGTGTGTGTGGTGTCGCGGTGTGCCCTAGGCCGGGTGCGGCTGCCTGCGCCGGGCAGCAGCGACTTGGGGGCGTCTGTGGGTAAATATGCTTCTGCCTGGTAAAGGCAGCGTTGTTACGCCGAAGCTGCCACGCTGTTTCCAACTCCCGTGCTGCTCCTCTGCAGGAGGGCCTGTGCTACTCTCCGGAGGTGCCCGCAGCTCTGCCTCAGGCTGCGGGGTCAATTCCTGGCCCTACTCACACCTTCACTGGACACGATTTTAGCAACTGAAATTCAGGGGCTGGGTACTCTTGGCTGTAATATGTGCTTTCAAAGTGAGCGGCCTTAAAAAACAGGCAGCCCCTCCTGTGTTTTTTGCTTGTCTGGTGTCCCTTGCCATGTGGCAGTCGGCCTGCAGTCACAAGTATGGCAATGGACATTGTTAACACAAAATCTGTTTTTATTCAGATGCGCCATCCCACCTGCCAGCCTACCATACATCTTCTGTAGACTGGCAATCTATACCCAATTTTATCACAGAAGAGATAATTTAGGGGAAATAACTTGTACAGAGACAGACTGAAGAAATTAATGTTTATCTTTTCACCACTTCAACACCTTGTCATCTCAAACAAAGTCAGAAATTGATGATAAAGCGAGTTTATTTACCCCTGACTGTAGAATTATATAACCTTGTCTAACAGCTCTAGATAAAAGTATGTTTTCCTCTGGCAGGTTAGATATCACTCCTTCTGGTTTACTGACTAAAAATACAGTTACTCCAAAATACCGCCATCTGGGCCTGTCACAAGCCAGCAAACTGTGAGGACCCCCCCCATGATGCATGTGTGGACAGTTAAACCCCTGTAACTTGTCCAGAAAGGGGCTGCTTGTCCAGAAAAAGGCATCATCCTTTGGCACAATCCCCAAAGCAGTGAAGATGTGTCCAACTGCTGCATTTTCACTCCTGGGCAAACCAGCCTTGTTTGGTTGTCTCACTGTTAATTTTTTCTCACTTCTTTCATGAGCATGGCCTCTCACTTAATTCCTTTGGTGCTAATTTATGTGCTGGGAGGCTTTTGACTGCTGCCAAGGTTGCGGGATGGGGCAAAAAGCCCTTTTGACTTTAGCTGCATTGTTTCCAGATGCAAAGGTGTGGCCCAGGCTGTTCACTCAGCTCTTTCATTTTGACTGGTGTGGGAAAGAAATGGAAGATCAGCGAGGAGGATTGTAAATAACGCTCAAGTAACTCGCACTGGGGGTACTGGGAAACACATATATCACACTAATTGTTGTTCAGGCTTGGGTGCTTGCAAGTAAAACACTTGCACTTAGATAACATAAGACTGCGATGGACTCTGGGACACCTTATCTAGCTGCTTGAGAATCTGGCCTGTTGCTGAAGAAGATTAAAGCACAGTGGGAAAACTATGCCTGGTTGAACCCTTTAAGTACCAGTGAGAACAGGGAGTCCATCCATGGTCCTGCTGCAGTTAAAGGAGAGACATAAATCATTCCAAAGGGTAAATGATCCCATCTTAAATTAGGTGGCTAAAGTAGGCTGAAAAAATCATCCTTGAGAGGAACCCCTTTCCTTCCACTAATTCTAACAGGACCTTCGACAGCCCCCTTAGGCTAGGCACATAGATGGCTGAAGTTAGGTAAAATAAATTTTGCCCTGACTGACTTTATGAAAATATTTTTGTAGCAATTCTGTCTTCCTTGCCAAAAATCAAAAGAGAAAACTCAATGTCCTATGGATGAAATGCCATACAGAAAAAAAAATCCCAATTAATTCGAACAGTATGAATACATCTTTCAGGCTGGAATGGAGTCACATTTCTCCCAGAAACCTTGCTGTCTGTCTTGTAACTAGTGCCTTCTTTCCTCTTTCTTTCTCATTAGATTTCAGAAATCTGGAAGATGCTGTGAAGACATTGGACAGATGCCATGGCAACAGCCTCCAAAGGAAGTATGTTGGTTTGGCTGCCTGCAAGGATATGCTGCCAGAGGAATTATTCTTGTCCTTTGCTGGATAAAAATAATCTTGTTCATTTACATGTCTTCAAACCTGTTAGGAAAGAAAGGTTTTTGGTAGCATCAAGCGGTTATCTTTAGTATTCAGGAACATTGGCTACTTCTAGGGTAGAGAATTGGCAGAGCTGTGGCTGACCCACTACCATCCCAGAAGCTCTTAGTCCCTGTGCAAATTGCAGATGAGGACAGAGTACACCAGCCATAGTGAACTCCAGCCTGCTCCAAACCCACAGACTGATGGGCTGGCAGCTGCTGAATGGCAGCAGCCTAAATTCAGCACTGGCTAATTCACCCTTCTTCTTTGATGCATAGGAAGTAGTCCAAAACTTAGAAGGTAATGTGCCTGGATTTCAAGGCTGTCTCTTTGCTGTAGGGAACAGCAGTCTGTCACTGCAGCCGGTGTCCCATTGCAGCTTCCGCACAGCACTTTTGGTCCAGCCTGGTCCAGTGATGGGAGAAACTCTGTCATGCCAGCAAACATCTAGATCTGTGGAGGTGGGTGCCTTTCTGTATCCCCTAGCACCATGTTCTCGGGCCTGTCTGGTATAGTTGAGGTTGAAAACCTGAAGTAAAATGCAACACTGGGTATGGTCATCCATTTTTTCTTCCATCCGTCGGGGGTGTAAGCCCCTCTTCCTCAAGCTGATCCCACGCAAGGCCCATAGGGCCTCCTTCCTGTGCCCTGGCATTTTGCTGGGGAAGAGGAGAATCCAGGCCCTTCCACAGCTGAATCAGGGAAGCCTTACAGATAAGTCCAGCTCAGGGACAGGGAAAACAAAACCAGGGCTGGCTGGGAAGTAGACAGGAAGGTGGGTATGAGCACCAAATAACTTCAGTGGCATTTGTTTTGCGCAGGTTTGGTGTCATGTTACTATGTCATACTGTCACCAGAGTGCAGTACAGCCAAACAGTCCCTGATATGACCATGATAGGATTTGCTCAAAAAGGTAAGAGTAGTTGTACTGCTTCTACAGAACTTGAACACTGCTGGAACGACTTGTGTGTGGCAAATGCAAGACTGATAGCCAAGCGATTCTGCCTAGTGTTATCACTTATTTGTGCACATGTGTAGCACCCTTTGCACAAGTGGGGTGACTTCAAGGGACAGGAATAGTGAAGATTCAAGCTTTATATATACTAGAAGGTAGCTGGTGCTTGGAACCAATTATCTCCAAAGGTGCAGACAAGATGAAGTCTTTCTTTCTAAATGTGATCTCTTAGATCAAAGAAATGCCTTTCAGTATCCTCTTGGATATTGATCACTTTGACCTAGCTAACAATGTCTCAGGAAGGCTGCAGGAGAATTGAGGAATTAAAAGGCAATGTTTTCATGAGGGTTGGTTTGGATGCCTTTGTTTCTGGATATCATCTTGATTTGCAGAGGTAGACAGCTCGGTTGGAATTAGCGGGGAAGAAACTACACTGAATATCTCTACCAAGCAGCCCCAAGAAACATAACTTTATTGTATGGGATCCAGATTCTTCAGTTTGAAAACTTTCATGTGTGAATTTGAACCATAAACATTGGTCACCACAAGATGACAGTATAGTTCAACTAAAATTTTTCTTATATACAACTTGGTAAAAACTCTCTAAAGACTAACAGTAAATTAGGTTAATAAATTGAAAACAATATTTTCTCTATAGTTCTTAAATCTCTATGACAATAACAGAAAATATGAGCAAACAGCAATGCTTATGAAAAAGGCTGTTGCATCCTGCTAAGGAACTAATGATTATAATAAAGAAGGCTTTCTATTCATTTAAAATGAAAATGTGTAGAAGAAAATTAAAAAGCTGTCACTAAGTTACAAAATTTATTGTTAAAATATAGTGGAAATGATCAAAAAATTATAAAAACTCTTTGTATAACAAAGCTTATCCAATGTGTATAAAATACATCTGATACTGTTTCTTCATATAGCCAGTCCTGAGCGGGACGGGAAGAGCCCCTTTATCACAACTACTTACTCTTTCCATGCATTCAGACTCTTCCATAAAAAATAGCACAAAATATGACCTCACATGTAGCACACTGAAATCAATGCCAGAGTTTAATAATAAAAATCAATTCTTCAGACTCACTCTAAAGAAAGTCTCCAGGTGTTTTTCTTAATACTGAATTAGAATTTTTCATAGTCAGTCATCCTTTCTATTTATGATGGCATGATTAGGTTCTGTACAGCAGGGGTAGCTACAGACCTGGGACACACCTGTTACACAATGCAACAGCATAATTCAGAATTTTAACATTTCCTTATTTTTTTTAAATGCTTATACTTAGATACATTACAGGGTTGTAGTGCATTGTTGCACCAAAGCAGTAACCATCAGAGGGGATTTCACTGCCTGGCCTCAAGGTTGCAGAGGTGGTTGCGTGGCAATATGGGCTGAACACCAGAAGGGGTGCACAGGAGAAAGCCACAAGTTCCTTTAAAGGGTGATGGCCATTTTCTTCTCTTCTCAGTTGTATAACAACTAAATATTCTTGTCTTTCTGATATTATTTGGTTAAAAAACAGCCTATATTGATCTTGTTTTGTTTGATATTGCAGTCTTAAACCTTTGTTGCATTATCCATGCACAAACGTATACACACAGAAGCCTAGAAAATTTCCACTGGAGATGCACAAAAAGCATTTGAGCCACCACAGTCTGGAATTGTAGTTTGCATCACATTCCAGGTGGAAAGGTGCAGCTTCTAACCATGTTCCCTTTACATTGCATCAGAAAATATTTTTGTTAGTCATTAGAAATATTTTTGTACCAGTCCACTGCAAAGCACTGGACTTAATTTTTCTTCAGATGATTCTGGAGTTTTTGAGAAGACAGTGGGCAAATATTTCTCTGAAATGGCTTAGATGTAACAATAGGCTGGATGATCTTCTGAGATTCCTCCCAGCCATATTTCCGTGATGCTGTGACTGTATAAGAGGCCTCCAAGTATTAAGACATGACTGTACTTCTCATCTCCCTGGCTGTCATGTTCTCAGATGAACACATTTGACCAATTTTATGCTTTGGTAAAAAGGTCAGAACTTCACGAATTCTGCGTTCAAATGTTATCTGCTTTTTCCGTTATAGTAGTTGGCTAAATAAATGGTATGGTCTACATGTTGCAAACTCGCCTTGGGCTGACAGGCCTGCATTTTAAAAATCTGTCCATCCCCAGGATAATGTAAGACTCTGACTTGCATTTTCGGTATTATTCTGAAACACATTAAACCCAAAAGATTGTTACTCAACAAAACATAAGTGGATGTCAGCCAGTCATATGTGCATATATGTATATATATAAAGTCATAAAATCATAGAATCACAGAATGGCCATCTAGTTCCAATCCCCTTTCCAGGGATGGAGCATTCACAACTCTGGGCAACCTGTTCCAGTGTCTCACCACCCTCGCAGTAAAGAATTTCTTCCTAATGTCTAATCTAAGTCTACCCTCTTTCAGTTCAAAACCTTTACCCCTTGTCCTGTCACTACATTCCCTGATAAAGTCCCTCCCCATCTCTCCTGTAGGCCCCCTTTAGGTACTGGAAGGCAGCTATAAGCAGCTCCCTGGAGCCTTCTCTTCTCCAGGTTGAACAGCCCCAACTCTTTCAGCTTGTCTTCATAGGGGAGGTGCTCCAGCCCTCTGATCATCTTGGTGGCCCTCCTCTGGACCCACTCCAACAGGTCCACGCCCTTCTTATGTTGGGGGCTCCAGAGCTGGACGCAGTACTCCAACTGGGGTCTCACCAGAGTGGAGTAGAGGGGCAGAATCACCTCCCTCGACCTGGTGGCCACGCTTCTTTTGATGCAGCCCAGGATGTGGTTGGCTTTCTGGGCTGCAAGTGCACATTGCCTGCTCATGTTGAGCTTCTCATCCATCAACACCCCCAAGTCCTTCTCAGGGCTGTTCTCAGTCCATTTTCTGCCCAACCTGTATTTGTGCTTGTTTTGCCCCAACCCACGTGCAGGACCTTGCACTTGGCCTTGTTCAACTTCATGAGGTTTGCACGTGCCCACCTCTCAGGCCTGTCCAGGTCCCTCTGGGTGGCAGCCCTTCCCTCCAGCATGTTGACCACAACACATAGCTTGGTGTCATCGGCAGACTTGCTGAGGGTGCACTCAGTCCCACTGTCCATGTTGCCAACAAAGATGTTAAACAGCACTGGTGCCAGTACTGACCCCTGAGGAATGCCACTCATCACTGGTTTCCATATGGACATCAAGTTGTTGACCACAACTCCTTGAGTGCAGCCATCCAGTCAATTCCTTATCCACCGAGTGGTCCATCAGTCAAATTCATGTCTCCTCAAAGTAGTGACAAGGATGTTGTGCAGTACAGTGTCAAATGCTTTACACAAATTCACGTAGATGACATCAGTGATATCTCTGTGCAGGTGCATACACACGGATGGTAAACACTTAGCAGTACTAGCAATGTTTTATTTCCTTTTTTTTACTAAAAAGAATATAAAAAACTTGCCTGATTCATAGCTAGATACAGCCTAGATCTAAGCCCAGACGTTATGGCTGAAATTTGCTAACTTGTAAGCTGAGTGTCTAAACTTAACTAACAAGGTCAATTCTTTTATACCTCAAAGTGTCCTGGCATGAATGATACAGAATCACAGAATCACAGAATCACAGGGGTTGGAAGGGACGTCGGGAGATCATCTAGTCCAACCCCCCTGCCAGAGCAGGTTCACCTGGAGCAGGTTGCACAGGAACATGTACAGGCAGGGCATACTCTTTGGAAAAGAAATATAATTTCAGCTGGTTGGAAAAAAAACACCTTTCCTGCAGAAATATTGAAGTAAAAGTTTTTGCCAGAAGCTTGGGAAAGGAAGCTGTCTTAAATTTAAAGATAGCGTCAAACAGTTGGCTATCGTACTCTCAATTTTCTCACGTTTTACGTGGAATTACATGCATACCTGGGTATATCTCTGCCATCACATTCCCTCCATGTGTTACTCAGCTATGCTTCACGTGCATATGTGAATGATTTTGTCTTTAGTAAATGTATGTGAATGACTTAACTTCTCAGCAACCCTTCCGTAGAACATGACTTGATGTTATTCTCCACCCAGAAGACTTCTGGGTAGCTGGAGAAATGCACAAACATGCCTTAGAGTGCCTTCTGTCTCCAAAGGTAAGCAGGTAATTCAGACCCATCCAGGTTTGGCGCCTGCTAGTGTGAAAAGCACTGGTAGACCATGTACATGGTACAGCACATTTTCAAATTTTTAATGTATGTTGCGATTAGAAGTGTCCAAGTGCACAAAATGTGCATTAGGTAAATATAAGGTGTCTGATTTTGTTTTAGCAATACATATTTACTTCTCACAAATATTTATTGTTCATACCTTCCAAGTTTTACTTTAGATCTAACATTCAGGGGAAAAAATACATGTGTGCAGCAAAGTGGAAGGTCAGAGAAGAAAACATTGGAGAAAACTGCGGCACTCATGTTTAATCTGAAAACAGCAAAATAAGCCTAATACATTATTTTTTATTTATCTACTTTATCTCATATCTCACTTCAGGCATCCTAAAGAATTTACATCTATCTTGCTCCGGGCCTACTGCAAATGAGCGCTTTCCCTGGTCACTCTGTCAATTCTCTAGAAATAAAAATATATGCTCACTTTGAAGTAGAAAAACCCATCACTTGTACATCACTCTTTACCCTGTATGGAATTGTGGGCTTTGCCTTTACGATTCAGATGTGAGACACAGACTGTAAGAAAAAAATGCTTTACAGTGAAATGAAGAGGACAAATGCAAGTTCTATATTTATTGAAGATAAAACCTGTTTCCCCAGGTAAAATAAGTTTGCCTTCCTTCATCAAAATCACTGTTGTATTTTATTATTTTCACCGGTTGAAAACCTTCCCTAAGAACAAATGCTTTGCTAACAAAGGTCAGCTCAACTCTGCAGTAACAAATGTTATCTTTTGTTTATTCTGGAATATGTTTTTCCTGCATCAGGCATTTTCAGTTTTCCATTTACTGGAACTGAGGCATACTGTCTCCATCAGGGAATTCCCCTAACATCCATGCACAATTTCCCTCTGACTAATTCACTTTAATAAAAAGGCAAAGAGGACACAGAAAAGAAATAGACATTTTTTAACTTTTTCTGATCTGATCACAATGTGGAGCTCACGATCCTGTGGCCACAAGACCTAGGTTGGACCAGCACGTGCAGCACAGCCAGTCTTCTGGAGGGGAAGGCTGTGCACCATCTGGCAGGACATAGGGAGATGCTGTTATTGGTCTGCCTGCTGAGGTTTTCCAAAAGGTTTTCCAAAATATCCTGTTAATTAGCTCCCATTATTATGATTGGAGCTACACCTTAGCACCTTTCTGTCTCTGAACGGCTGTCTTTGGATGAAGCAGGGCAGACGCAGCTTTGCTAGCACTTGCGCTCATGGTGGAAAACATGCCAGTCTTATGATTTTAGATTTGGTTTATCATGTTAGTTACTAGTGGTTAACTAATTGCTGTTAATTAGAAATGTTTTTCAGTCATGTTTGAACATATGTTAGAGAGAGATGTAGCCTAAAAAGTGGCTGCTTGAGAAGGGAAGAATGCCTGAGGGAATGTTGCATGTAAAAAGGGCACAAAACTGTGACAAGTCCAAGCCTACTCGTTCTGTCTTTTAACTGTATTTTAACAGCAGAATAAAATGCAGTAACCCTTGAAGCAACAATATTGGTAATTGACTTTTTCTGCTGAGTCTCTCAACTGTTTTACAAGTTTCTTACTGACTTCAGTCAAAACGGAACACCCACCCTTCTCAAGGTACAAAATGATGATGCATTTTGTATGTGGCAGTATTTTCCTGCCCTGGCTTCATTACTGCGTCGGAAGACACAAGGTAGAGTCACCAACGAGTGGGCAGAGATGTGTACCTCTCTTGCCAGGAGCCCACAGAAAGAAGGAAACAGGAGGCTTCCTCGTCTGTTGCTATCACAGGCCTCATATTCTCTTCTTGGAATGGTCAACATTTATCTCTTCTTTTGATCATTTATAAACATTTCAAAGCCATTTGCTAGCTCTGAAAAGTTTGGACATTGCTGTTTGCTGAATACTTTTTCCTAGCTATTAATCGTTCTACAGAACTTCTGTCTGTATTAGAAACACCATTCTTTAACTCACTCTCATGATGGTATGTCATACAAATAAGTACAGAATGGGATGTGTTTACAGGTTAATTAAGAACAAGTGCCATCTCCAGAAATGCAGATTCTTTCAAAGATATTTAGTGATATGGTCTCCACTACCAGATAAAAACATTTCCAATTTAGACATCTCCAAATCAGCTTTTCCCATACTAATCAAAATTGGTACATACCAGTAATTGCATGGTTTGATAGGCAGAAATTCTCAGAGAGTTTTATATCTGGAAATAACAAAGTACATCATTAACATGGGCATAGAGGGAGATATGTATTCATCCACACCAAATATATATATATATATTTTTTTTTTTTTTTTAATATATATAAAGGAAGAACTTTGACCCTGTGCTTCGGTGCTGCTGTTTGAACTGAACTGCAGGTACAGATGGAAGCCAGAATAACTCACAAAACAACATGACGCCAATTTTAAGGGCTTATAAGCTTGTTGTAGAAGTAACAAATGTTGAGCGCACCTAAATTTCTCTGCAGCTCAGGTGAATCTCTGCAGCTGTTTGAGCCCTTTTTTATTACTGGTATGTGTTTTCATTTATCGCAGTCTGATGGTGGTTGTATGTGTAGCCAGCCCAGAATCAGGGAGGGCAAAAGTCAAAGCTGTGTCATTTCTGTTTTCTGCACAATGCTCTGCATCCACATTGCCTCTATGAACGTGTGCAAAAGCATGCTTTATTTGTTGAACTTTGGTTCCAGCTGGAAGATATCTACAAAAGCTCATTCCAGAAAGATTCACAGTAGCAGTTAGGGTTAATTACTGGCTTCTTGAGTAAACTGACAACATTTTAATGAATTTCAGATGGTCCTAAAATTGTTGTAGTTCAAAAATACATCCTAATAAAATCTGTTTCTTTGAAGTCCTGCCTTCATTTTCTTCCCCAACTCTCCTTTATAGGAGAGGAATCTTTGTTACGCTTATTGAAAAACATATTTTAGTTTTCAGTTTCAAGATACTTGGAAATTTTCAGAGGGAAACAGATGGATTTTGATGAAAGTTTTTTGTTCAAAGTTTGTGGCTTGAAGTGTTTTAGCTTTCCAACTACCTTTTAGCTTTTCCAGCCTCCCTTGACCTGCTGGCCATGCTTCTTTTGGTGCAGCCCAGCATGTGGTTGGCTTCCTGGGCTGCAAGTGCGCATTGCCTGCTCATGTTGAGCTTCTTATCCACCAACACCTCGAAGTCCTTCTCCTTGGGGCTGCTCTCAATCCATTCTCCGCCCAGCCTGTGTTTGTGCTTGGGATTGCCTTGACCCAGGTGCAGGACCTTGCACTTGGCCTGGCTGAACTTCATAAGGTTGGCACAGGCCCACCTCTCAAGCTTGTCTAGGTCCCTCTGGATGGCATCCCTTCCCTCCAGTGTGTCAACCACACCACACACCTTGGTGTCATTGGCAAACTTGCTGAGGGTGCACGGCCTTCTGTGATGAAGGCCATTGAAAATCTCACTCACAATTACTATCTGTAATTTGGTTGCAGTCATCTCCAAAGGCAGATGGTCTGAACCTTAACAGTTTTTTCAGCCTCAAAATGAGATGTCTCAGGGAGGCAAGTATGAGTAATGGTAGAAATGAAAAATAAATATTCAACTTCAATGAACACCTAAATCAGGCCTGTCTGGGGAACTGATCACTAGGTAGGATGGTGAATTTGAATGCCACCATCCTGTCCAGGAGAGTCCTGTGAAGTAGTGAGCAGTGAGGTGGTCTATATATGCTAGGGTGACCAGCAACCAGAAAAGTTTGTGCAGGGTGGTGGTTCACTGGCATCTGAGCAGATGCAGCACTGGCTGCAGAAGGTTCTCCTGCTGCCCTCACTCCTTTCACACTTCTCACCTCTTTTCTGCCCTCTCTCTCCTCCATGGCTGTACATTTTTACCCCCTCCCTGGGTCTGTTGCCCACCAGACCTTCTCATTCATTAAAACCGCACAAAACCACCCAGATTGTTTTGCTGGATTTATTTTCTGTCATTGTTATAAATTAAGCTGGCTCACAGAGAGGAATGAAGTGTGCCAAAGCCAGCACCAGATGTGCAGAAGGAACACATGGTGGGGTCTGGAAGTGAAAGCAGGGAAAGATGTGGAAAAAATGGAATAGTAACTTGCCATTTTGGGCAGTTTCAAGCTGCTAACTTTGTTCACTGTGTTTTGTGTCCTAAGTTCAGACTCTAACTCTAAAGAACAGTAATTATTTTTTTGCCCAGTGATGACCTTTGTGTACACATAGGCTGAAATTTTGATGCTCTAGACAAGTCAGATTTATCACCTATATGCTACTAAAACTATCTGAATTTTGAATTATAATATGAGCTCTTGTCTTCCAAACCAGTTGATTCAAACCAGAACTCTCACACCCTTGTTTGTTTGGTGTAGTTTCTGGAGTGTACAGATTCTGGTATCTAAGGCAATATCCTTGTATGGAGTCCCCTGAGAGAGAATCATTTGCATTACAGCTAGCACAGCATTAATGCTATTTGACATATTTCATAAAGACACATCCCAAGTCATTGTCATTAATCCTTGAAATGTGACAAATACATTAAAAGCAAAGCAGGCAATTAAAATGGTTTTAAAAAAAAAAAAAGTGAGACGGCATTAGCAAACAGAAACAAATCCAAAAACTCTCCAGGTCAATTTCACAATTTAAAACCATAATGACAAAATGTTCTTTCTCCACTCAGTTGTCACTGGATCCTCGGCATCTGCAGCAGTCACAGAGCACAGACTGTCTTTAGGGCCGTAATACATAATGAACTTGGACAATGAAGACACAAGACTATTTAAAGCTTGGTAAACTATTGAGTAACCTTAGCATCAATCCTATAAAAGGCTGGAAGTCTACAGGGAAATATCTCTGATATAATTATATTCTGGCTGACCTTAGTGTGAAGTAGAATACAGACGATACCATTTCATGCTGTCTCCAGACCAAGCAGGATATCATTAGCCCAGCAAGTGAAGCATTGCATTAATCATTCTTGTGCTAGAATTATCATTTGATGCAAGACAAGAAATGCCTTGCCTTATGGCTAACCCTTTGTGTGTCTCAAACTACTCTTTTGCTCCCCTAAAACATAATTTTTAAGCCTAAAGACAGTTTATTTCTGAATAGACAGTAGAAATGTCTAGGAAAAACTTAAAGTTGCTATGATAAAACACATTTTTAACCACAAAATCATTAGTAGAGTGTTGCCATTTTCACTAACAGTAAGGGAAAATCAGCCCCATCTTCTCTGTTAGTTACACTCTGTCCCTCATTACTGTGCTGTCAGAGGAAGTAATTGGGGAGCTCCCTCAATCAGGGCTTTTATTATAATTTATGTTATCATAGAAGTGCCTATCAGCCAGACTGGGACTGTGCTAGGTGCTGCATAGTCCCTCGTCACAAAGTTGCGGTGTAAGTAGATTATCATGCAACTGCACATAGCCTTGAGTATCAATAACACACAAAAGTAGAAACTAACTAAATGGTCCAGAGCCTAAATGCTATGTAGAAAAAAGTTACTATAAGTACCCTATGAAATGAAAGAAGAATCAACCATTCACAGTCCCACTGTTGTAGAGGAGACTTAACATCCAGCCACTGCAAACCAGTAAAGGGCCACGGGACCAGTGGACTTGCAGTCCTAGGAAGGACACAAGTCCAATTCTAACCTCCCTCTGTTTTGCACCTTGTTGCTTCAGTCTCTTTGCCTTTGTTACTGCTGAAGCTAGGATCAATAAAAAAGAAGGATCCTGTTTCCAAATGGAAGAAGATAAAGTCTGTAGACTGAGGTACCTGAAAATGTGTGCTAAAAGGACTATTATTCAGCATCTGCCAAAGCAACATTTTTGTCTTGCTGAAATGCTTCTTGCAAGAAGACATTCCATCAATATAAACTCATTTGAATATGATACCCGTTGTTATCAATGATTATTTCATGAGCCATTAATTAAGAGCAGACTTCCACCATGACATATACTTTCTTTACTTGCTGTATTTGTTTTCATTTATGCTTATTTGCATGTTTTGTTTGTGAGCAAATTACAGTATATCTTTATCTTGAGGGTTATTATAGCTAATGATGCTCTTACAGAAAGTGAAATTGTTATCTCAGTCATTAAAACAGCTAACTGCAAGATCAAGACATATGTCTGGAGAGATAAAATATTCTTCAGAGTTCTCGTAGTCTGAGACAGCTATTAAAGGCCTTAACTTTGTTTTAATCGTATCTTTCATAGCCAGATGACCACTGACAATGTTGCACAAATCGGTCATAAAACTTAATAGGAGCATGAGGATTTCAATCAAAAGCAATAAAATATGTACTGAAGTGATGAAAGAGTATGAATTACATTATCAGAGAGCTTCATCTGAAAATAAGCTAAAATCTGAAAGGACTGAATCTGAAAAGTCCCAAGGACAGGCTCTGGCTTAGCTAAATTGGCTCTCAGGTTGCTGACTTCTGAGGAGTGGACACAGGTGTCCCTCACATGGGTGGAATAATGTGACCCAACGTCTAGGCATCTTCTTAAGGAAAGCAGACCATGCCAACAGAGTGCAGGGTTTAAAAGTCACCATATAGTGATGCTGTGACATCATGCATTTGGTTTTCTGAGGACTGTGTTAAACTGTTCAAAATAGAGATCGTATCTGAGATGTAGTATACGAAGAGTTTTCAGGTAGAGGAGCTGCTTTTCCATGAGGGCTTCATCTAGGCTCCACTAGGATAAATTAATGGAAATTTCCCCAGCACTGGCATTTTTGTACTGTTACTGTAATGGACCAGCTCTGGAAAGTGAAAAAAGTAAAAAGAAAAAATAAGAGGGCATGGCAGGGTGCAGAAAGGGAAAGTGAAGTCCTCTTACTTCTGTAAGACCATTCCCACAAAAGGCCAGCTGTTGATGCGCCATTGAAATATTGTGTATGATCTTAGGAAGTCTTTCACAGCCATGACCATGCCAGAATTGGCTAAAACTTGCATTCAGAACCATAAGCTGATTTTCAGCGTGAGAACTGATACACAAAATTCGGCATAACTGCGGAAGTAGAAATTGAAGATTTGTGATCAGAATTAAATCTTGGCAACCTCAGCCTAAGTCTAGATCAGCTTTTCCTATTGAAGATGGGAGTCAGCTCTGGTGTAGTGTATGTGACACCAGGACTGGCCTGGGATCTCTGAAAAGTCTTGTTCAGAGGAAAGAAACTATGAGAGAGAAGATAAGGAAAAGATTATTTTCTTCCAGTAAGCACTCTTCATAACTTAGTGCCAGCTACAGACAGTAAATCCAACCCTTGATTTATATGTCTTAAAAACACTGAGCAGCTCCCAAAGCAGGCTGTGTCCCTGGAGAGGACTAGATGGGTTAAGATTAAAATTCCTCAGCAATATTCAGCCTTTTTAGGGAAAGAAAAGCACAATAGCAAGACAGAATGAGAGGAGACGTACAGTAGCAGTCAGACTGACTGACTCCTTTGGCTGCTGAATTGGGTGGAAGTGCATTTTCCCTGGTAATTGCTGGATATCTGAGTATTTCATCTAACATGAAGGTAAGACAATTGCTTACTTAATTTGTACTGATGAAGTGAATATGGCAAGTGCAATGAAATATTAATTTATATGGAGAAATACTTAGCTGAGAACGTAATATTGCAAGAAAGAAGAAAACTAAAAAACAACAGCTTGCACAACAAAGCTGAGGGATATCAATGTGGTGCTCTCCTATATTTCTTAAGCTGACCTGTGTAAAGATTGCAGAAAGGTAGAACAGCTGCACAAGCTAGCAGAAAGAGCAGAAAAGCAAAGTAAGTTTGCTTTTGCTCCTCTTTTTTCAGGTGCTGGGGATTTTTCTGTTGCTGGAAGTTTCAGGCTTCTTTCCCATTTTTTCCAGGTGAATATTTCTTTAGTAAATTACATGCTGAAGACCAAGCACATGTCAGTTAACAGACAACTTCTGGTGCATGACACAAGGCAGGGCTTAAAGGGGTTGCCAGATATGTTTCCTGTGAGAGGAGACCCTGTTTGGTGTCAGCGCTGCCACTGCCATCAGTGGTGACGAGAGAGGTGTCGTGGTGTCCCTTACCACTGCCCACAGGAGTCAGCCGCCCTTGGGGAAGCAAGCGGTGGTGTGAGCCACAGCAACGCACATCTGCAAAACACAGCGCAGATTGCCCCAACCCAGCCCCGCTCCTGGGGGCAGGTTGCACCCTTAGTGTCCCCCATGTGCAAACTGGCTGTTGGAGAGCCGCCATGGGAAGGTCTGTCTGCTGCACGCTGTGGCACATGCAGCCCCTGGCAGCTCCTGGCCCCTCTTGGGACCTGATCTGACCTCTCTCCGCTTTGCAGTGCGGAGCTGGTCTTTGAAGCTGGCAGACGATTGCACAGTGTCCTTGCCGATATTCAGGCTGGGTGAATGTGCCTAGTTTCTTCTGTTGTTCGGTGGCCAGAAAGCCCAAGCAGGAACTGACATATTCTTGCATATGACAGGCAATTTCCAATGGCTGTAGAGGGAGCCTGATCATGCCCCTGATTTTTATTGAAGGCCTGCTTTGCTGTTTAGGAAAGTTTTGCACTAATGCTTATAGATGGATATCTCTGATGATTTTCTTCTTCTTTTTTTTTTTTTCCAATGCCAAAAAATACTACTGTAGCAGCCCTTCTCCTCCAGTTCATTGCCGCTGGAATTCTTTTGGCCCTTGGTCCGAGTGCGATGGCTGTACTCAAAAACAGGTATAGATAGACACATTTTTTCTGTACCATGACTTCACAAACATATGCTTTTTTTCCCCAGAATTAAGCAGTTGCTATACCGTTAAAACCCCAAATCAGCTGTCAGACAAAAGCCCCAGCAGAACCGGAAGGATGGATGACAAAGAACTCGGAATGCAAATCCTCCAGCCTGTCCCTCTGTGTTCCCTTTCAAAACGATAATATTCATATTGTAAAATAATTTGTGCACTTTTTATGTTGGTGATAGTTCCAAAAAGCTCAACTGAACTGTTCAGTGAACTGAGGCATTCTTCCCCTGATGCTGGTTTGTACCAATTCTGTTCATTTTTCATTAGTGGAGTCACATCTCAAGGAAAGAAAACCTGGTTGCAAAGTATTATCCTCAATGAAAACATGTTGATGGTTTTTACAGTGCAACTCTATTGATGTGCAAAACACTTGCTTTTGATTTTCCTTCTCATTTACTTTGATGTCTCACCAATTAGGGAGGGATTAGTCAAAATTAAAGATGCGCCATGAGACTACTTAGCCTTTTTAGAAGTAAAAAGTAGCCCACTTGATGTTAGATTTTATCATCTTCCTTAATTACATAGTTTACTTTGAAGAACTTCAGCAAATTTGTATCAGGCGTGATTAGTCCTATGAAAAATGTAAACCAAAACTGAAATGTGTCAGCAGCTTTCTCTTGGTTCCAGTTACGCATTAGATTTTTGAACAAACTAGCCAAGCTTATGCATCAGTCTAAAGACCTTATAGATAAAATAGTTGTCATGCTATTAAATTGAGAGTTCATCACCATGTTGTGGTAGTACCAAGTGTGGTTGTTTTCAGAAAAACTAGTGAATGTCTCATTTCCTTATAGCACTAGAGTGGTGGCATTGTCTTAACACTAGTAAACTATTCCTGCTTTGCATCTGTATTTTCTAAGATCTCCCTTGATTTGCATTCAGATTCGGAGGCGGACAGTAGCAGTTTACGGCCAGTATGGGGGAAACCCCTGCTCTGGGGATGCCTTTGAAACAAGACCATGCACCCCAACAAGGGGATGCCCAACAGAGGATGGCTGTGGTGACCGGTTCAGGTGTTTCTCAGGTACCATCCCCATCCAAGATCTTTTCCACGGTTTTCTGGTCATAAAGTTAAGAAGATAACCTTGTTATCTTTGAAATTTAGTGAACGGGCAATGGCTTTACAGACCCTCTGACTACAGATAAATTTGATTTAGCAGGATGTTTCCTTTTTTTCCAGCCTACTATGCATTTTTATAATTTCACCTGGAGCATTGCAAAGCCATGCAGATAATATGCTGTAGCCCTGGTAGCCTCTCTAAGTCATTCTGCTTTACTAATTAGCCCCAGAGCACAGGTTTTTTTTTCGTTTTGAGAAGGTAACTAAGGAGTGCAACCTTACATGTGATTGTTTAAAGCTGTTCTAGGCCGTGTCCAAACATCTTGGAAGTCACTTGGGCCATGGAAGCTAATGCTCCCTAAAACAGTGCTAGTATCCAAGCAGCTTCCATTACCTTCATAAAAAGAAGCACATTACCTCAGCAGGTAGACGTTTATCACAGAGCAATATGATAAACCTTTGTTTTGGTGCTACCAGTGAGATAATCGCAGTTAATCACAAGTGATAGAGTCAAAGGATGAAAGCTCGGGAAATAAATCTAAAAGTCAACTGTTTTATTAATGTATCATAAACCTCGAATGGCTGTGGTTCCCTCAAGTGTACTACATGCTATGTCTTTATGTCTACATTCACTGTTGTTTCACAACCCCTCCTGGGCACAGACTGTTCATTGTGGGAGCGAACAAGCTAATTAATGTAGTAGATAAATGGGGCTTTTGCTTTGAATTTAGGTGATTTATTTTCTAATGAACAAACAATTTGTTCCCTATGCATCTTTGTTCTGATTAGGTCAGTGCATCAGCAGATCTCTTGTGTGCAATGGAGACCAGGATTGTGAGGAAGATGGTGCAGATGAAGATCGATGTGAAGAGAAGACGACTCTATGTGATATTGATAAAACACCTCCGAATTCAGAACTTACAGGAACAGGGTAATATTCTGTGCCAGGCTCAGTAGTACTGGTGCCAAATGCATTTACATTTTGGTTGTGTTTACAAGCTCTGTCTCTGCAGAGAGACTTCCTGGGCCTATGGTAAAACATCCCAGAGGCAAAAGTGTTCAGCACAACTTGCCTTCCATCGGGCCAGTGGCTCAGTGCAGCCAGATTTACAGGCCCTTTGGTCTGAAGCACAGAATAAAGCTCTTTGTCTTTCATTCCTGCTATTTAAAAACATCTTTTAAGATGTGAAAAGAAATGTCAACCAATAACACATAATCACCAAGACAGAAAAAATGAGCCAGCAATGCTCATTCTTTTTGTTCATTGCTGTTGCATTTAGTACTGTGGATCCATATGGATTTCTGTTTATATATCCCATCTGAAACATAGCAAAATCATTATCTTAAGTTTCTTTAGCATAGTTGTATCGCTTGATACGTGATATAATTCATATATAATACAAAAGCATTTTGGAATGGAGGCTCTTTTGTTTCTGTGTTGCATTAATTGCTGGAACAATAAAACTTAAATCATCTATGATAGATATGAATGTCTTAATGTTAAGAGATACATCTTAATTTTTGTTGACAAGTCAAGCAACATTTTGCTTTCCATATTGTAAAATGCTGTGCATATTGCAGTTCTGCAGGTATAGAAGTCTATCAGTCGATATCCCCTTTTCTTGGCTAAATCAGTTCATGATCTTAACCTGCAGATACAGCGTTCAGTTATAATGGCTCTGTAATTTTCACCTCCTGTAAAATAATTTGCTACCTTTCTGTCTTAATGATCTTACATGTTTTTCTTCTCATAGCTTTGATGCCATTACTGGTGAGACTAGGGGAAGAGTCATTCATACAAAAAGCTTTGGAGGACAATGCAGAAAGGTCTTTAGCGGCGATGGGAGAGAATACTACAGGCTGAGTGAAAGTGTTCTTGCTTATACTTTCCAGGTACGTTTTCATTAAGCACAGCTTTATATTTAGAGTCATGATTAAAAGCAGGAGAATGATGCAAAGCTTGTAGGGTCTGTCGGCAGGTAGGTTTCCCTAGACACAGCTGAATGTCACCTGTTCCCTCTGCAGTCACTTATTATTTCGAAATACAAGCTGGTGTAATCTTTAGCAATCTTGCTAAAATGGAAGGGGGAAAAATGTGATTCCTTGGATGTGATTTCTAATTGTCTCACGGTTAGACCGAATGTAAAGCCACCTCCTTAGCATAAGTAGTGGCCTGAATCACCCTAAGAAATCTTACGTGCACAAGGCTTTGGAGTGCTTTGTGGAGATCTTCCAGAGCTATGCTTTGTTTCAAGTCACTGTCTCAAGAGATTTGGTTTGTCTCACATTTATCAAAAGCATGCCAACCAATCCTTAATGTACTTTATAGTGTAAATACTTCATACACAAATATATTAAAAATTACATACATTTAATGCTTTTCGAATCGTGTTCAGTAGTTTTTATGAAACCTTCGATTCAGCCTGAAAAACACATTGGATTTTTTTTTTGCATCAGGACAGACTTGCTCTACTCTGTAAGTTACAATTTTTAATATCCTTCATGAAGCTCTTTATACAGAATTCTATGTTTATCTTCTAGGTTAAAATTCAGAATGATTTCAGTTATGAATTTTTCAACAGCAGCTGGTCTTATATGAAACACACAGAGAGGTATCAAAAATCAAACAGTGGACACAGTAATTCACAGACTAAAATTCTGAAACACAGTCAAAAGGTATGTATAAGTTGTCACTATGGCTTAGTATTTTGCATAAACATTTTCACCATTTTTTTCATGCTTTTATAGTGAGATGCAAATGTTTATTTTATCCAGATATTTTTAGCACAAAGCATATGACAGAAAAAATCCCATAAAACCTTTACAAAGAGATCACTGGTTTGGTTATCGATTAAGAAGCGTTGGCTGCTGTTTTTACTTTCTCCATTTTACCTCTTTATTAGTAGTTTATTTATTTACTAGCTGTTTCCCTCCCTATTTGAGGAAGAAAAACATCTTCTTCTCATAATTAATCTTTTCTAATTTCTTCTAATGATTTACTGCACCTTTTTTTTTTTCTATTACCTCTGCCAGTATCTTGGAGCAAAAAAAATGAAACACTTCTGTGCTTAAAGAGAGTTTATTTTATAATACATATTATACTAGTAGAACTCCTTTAAGAGAGAGATCTGGTGTCTTAAATGGCCAGGAGGTCACAGTGCTTATGCCTTTGTCTTGTTTAAAAAAGAGCGTTAGATAAATAATTTGAGAGTAACTCTCAATTATGAAGTATAGCAAATGAAATCAAGTAACAAATTTATACATTTTGTGGCCCTGAAGCTGACAGAGGACAAGCTCATTTTACTACACTAACAATGACGTATTTTGAGACTTAGCATAACAAAGTTCAAAAGCAACTTTGAGAGGCTGAGGCGACCATTATTGTATAGGCATATAGGATTTCATAATTCATCATCGCCATCAAAATGGCTAGAGCCCCTTACAAAGAAAGGCTCCTCTTGACAAAACAGGGTGTGAAAAAGACCTCTCTAGTGCCTGATTTGCTTTCAGACAAGGTTTGTTAACCTGCTACTGCCAGGCTGCTGGTGTTGGAAACCACCATTAGCTTTGAAGAGTGATATTTTCCTCCTAATTTGTCTTTATGCTAGCTTTCAGGTACACAGGAGGAAAAGAAAGATGATACAGCATTTAAAAATGAAGGTCCGAAAGATATTTCCTAACTTCAGGATATTCTTTTTGTATTCACTGAATTGCTTAGAAACATCTAACAGCTCTGTAAGCCTGTTGATTAGTAGCTAACATAATGTGCATGTCATCTGGCTAGGAGGAACCACACTGATAGTGACATGGAGCATGACCGACAGCTTTTCTTTCCCCCAGAGTAAGCAGCTGATGGTTGTTGAGAACAGTGTGGAAGTTGCTCAGTTTATTAACAACCGCCCAGACTTTCTCACTCTTGCGGAGCCCTTCTGGAAGGAACTGGCCAACCTTCCAGTCACCTATGAGTACAACGTCTACCGAAGACTTATTGAACATTTTGGGACTCATTTCTTACACTCTGGATCTCTAGGAGGACATTACAAAGTTATTTTTTATATGGATACTGACAAAATGAAAGCAGAAGGTAGAGTATGAGAGTATTTGCTACAGAAATAAAGTGAATAAGCAAGAATAAAAATTTATTTGCATGTTCTCACAGCTAATATCTAAAATCAAATAAGAGAATTCTACTAGTCACCACATTCTCTTCACAGGGAAAATAAAAAAGATTTTAAAAGTGCTCAAACCACAACATTTAGTTCTGATCCACATCTGTGATCTGCAGTGCTCAGACTACCAAAGATTTGATAGTTGGTTCAGGACCTCATCAGGCTAAACTTGAATTCTGCTGCCAATCTATTTCTTGAATAATGTTAAATCTTAAGTTACTTGGAGGTGAAGGTTAGGTAAAACTATGTGAGGCAGAATAAATTGCAAACACTAGAGTTACAGGTATAACGCTACTCAGTGGGGATCAGTGCTGTAGGATTAGGGATTGCTGAGAAAAGAGATGAAAGAAACAATAAACTTCTTCCAGATACACCTCCCATCTCTCAGCCTCCATCCATAGGTTTTAGCAATGCATGGGCTTTTCCACAGGACGTGCTAGTTGGTGGCCTTTTAATTTAGGCATAATGCTTCATGGTTATTTTCTTTCTAAAACACATCTCAAGTCAATGGGAAACTTGGAAATTAATCCAACACACTTTCTGTGTACAGTATCGTTAATGGATCGATTATCTGCAGGTATGAGCATAACAGACATGCACGAATGCACCACATCAGGCTGGAATGCATTCATTGTGAAAAAGAAGAAAGTAGAGTGCTCCAAACTGGATGAACTGCTACAGACTTCTTCAGGTAACTGTTCAACAGTGACTCGTACAGTTGACTTGCCTCCAGCTTTCATCTCTTCCTAAAGAGCTGTCAAAATGAGGAGCAAGTGTTGATAGCTTTGTCGAACTCTTAACACACTGAACCCAGACACCAAGTGCCTGGTTTAAAAGGCTCTCCAACACCCATCTATCATTGCTAAAGCTTTCCCAGTAACTAGTACTTTACTCAACAGTCTAAGTCAGGGCTGCCAAGACACCTGCAAAACCAGGTACTTCTCATACATTATCCATGTAGTAATGAACTCTTGATCCAGGCACAGGTGGTTGATCTGCACTGATGAGTCCTTTCACTGCTTGCTAGTATAGTTTTTGCATGTATTGTTTCCATATCCATTTGTAAATATAGCAATGCTGGTATTTTCTGTGTTTCCCATCCTGAATCTACAGGAAGCAGTGGTAATAAGATTAAAGGAGACCCCTACATTGAAGGAGGAAGCCCAGGTGCGGTTGCTGGACTTAGTTATCTAGAGCTGAATAATCCTGCTGGGAACAGTCAGAGATACTCCTTTTGGGCCAGATCAGTGACGGACTATCCCAGAGTAATTAAACAAAAGGTAAGGCTACTTTCCTTAAGAAGACATGAGCAGATGGGATCACCTCCAGGGGAGAAATGATTAAGCTATAGCTCATGATTAATCAGGGTGTAGTCTGCAATCATTTTGTTTTCAGCTCACTTTAAAAAAAGAAAAGAAAAATTCACAGGAAGAAAATTCCATGAAGATAATGTGATCAGCTGCATCACGAATCTAGGTCCTTTGGCTACAATCTTACAAGCCTTTAGTGACTTTATTGATGTTCTGCTTAAGAAGAGAGGGTCACCCTAGTATTGGAGAAAGCCTGGATTTCAGATAGCCCCTTTCCTGAAATGCATTGACAGGTCTGTGGGGCTTCAACTCAGCTTGCCAACTAATGGGTATCCCTTTTATCCCTTCTCCTTTGCTCTGCATCCGTAAGTTTGGCATAACTGGAGATTCTGAAAGCCAGACACTTCTAAATTGGGCATTTCCATATTCACTGTTACCTTGCCTAAGTCCCTTTTGGGAACTGCCCACATACTGAGGAATGGTGTAAACCCAAAAGATTTCTGTCAGGAAGTTTTCAATTAAATGTAAAAGCACAGAATACATCAAGTAGGCAATAGGAATGCAAAATGTTTTTGCTTATTGTTACCTTCAATCTCTGTTCAATAAAATGCCATAATGGGTTGTTTAAATGTCCAGCTTTTTAGGCTGGGAACAGTTAGGACAGAATTCAGATTACTGTACATTTGTGGTCTGTGTTACACTTTTATCTCAACCATAAGCTCATAGCTCAAATATATTTAAACATGACTAATCTACTGCTAGCTTTAAGGGATCCTCTTAAGCACAGCTGACTTTTCAGAAAAAGGCTATTTTTAAACACTAACATAAGACTTTTAGCTAGCTAGCTAGCAAATTAGAGCACCTGTCAACTCCCATGTGCTAGAGCATCGCAGGACCATACTTGAGAAATTATTTTACATGACAAAATGTGCTCATAAACTCTTATATCCCAACTATAACTATTTAATACAAACGTTTCTCTACTGTGCGTAGCTAACACCATTATATGAGCTGGTAAAGGAAGTGCCCTGCTCCTTGGTCAAAAAGCATTACCTAAAACAAGCCATTGAAGAATACATGGCTGAAAATGATCCCTGCAAATGTCAGCCTTGCCAGAATGGTGGTGAGGCGGCCGTGGAGGGAACTCAGTGTGTGTGTTACTGCAAGCCTTACACCTTTGGAGCAGCTTGTGAGCTGGGAACTCTCGTGCAAGATCAACCAGGTCAGCGCTCTTTAAACTTGTGAGAGTTTAGAAATGGCAAAGTGTGCTTTCCTGCTTCCAGAGTCTGTTTGTCCCACTGCACAACTTCCATGAGCGGCTGATGTGCAGTGGCTGCTTGGCTCAGATATTGCTGCAGACATACAGCATGGGGAGGGTCATGCTGAGCCTGAGTCTTTGCTTAACATGTCCAAACAATACTTAACAAAGAACTGGTTTTAGTATTATTTTGAAATGCAGTGGACAATACTAACCACTCAAAATGTAACCTTCCAAAAATAAGTATATATACTAAATTAATATAAATAAGTTAAAAAACTTTTGCTCTTTAACTTTTAATTATTTATATCAGCTATCAGAGCCTAAGAGAATATAAAAATAGCTAATTTACAGACTCCACGGAATTATACTTATGTAAAAGATGAGTTTGAGTAAGATTACATCATTGCAATCTGGAATTCTTTATAAAGACACAGTTTGGATCATCAATAGATTTGAACAGCACATGCTTTTTTTCTTCTTGAAGACAACAAACCTGAAAAGCGGTTTAATGTGAAATATTCCCAAATGTTACATAGGTGTTGTTGATGGACACTGGAGCTGCTGGTCTTCCTGGAGTCCTTGTTCAGGGGGAAGGAAATCAAGGAGCAGAGCCTGCAACAACCCCTCCCCGCGTGGTGGTGGGAAGGCCTGCATAGGAGAGCAGCGTGAAAGCAGGCCATGTGAAGATGAAGAGCTGCAGCATTTTCAGTAAGCAGAAAAAAACCCAACATTTGGAGCATGACTGCAGGAAGATTTAGAAATTCATTTCAGAAGGATGCATAAACTATGGAATTCAGTTGAATTCAGGGAGAAGATCACTTACTGAGCTTTCATATTTAAGGTGAAACAAAATTAAATTCAGAAGCTGTGAATCTGATACAAGGCAAGACCAGAAAATGTGCTAAAAGTCAGTAAACTTAACACCATTCTATTTAGCATTCTCTCAGATAGCCTGGCAGTGCCTGACTTAAGTATAATTGTGATGTAAATGGGATGCATAATAGTCTTGAAAATGGGCTTCACTGAGAAGTATAGAATTTTGAAAGGAACAGGGACTAAATTCAAACTAAATCGTACTTTCGTTTGCTTCACAGCTTGATTGAGCCACACTGTTTTGATTTATCCATAACTCCTACAGAATTCTGTTCACCTCCTCCTCTCTTGGAAAATGGATTTGTTCAAGTAAGTTATTTCTGTTATTCTGTTATCTGTCCTATCCCTACCTGCAGTGTCTCTATTACAGTTAATACAAATATTCACTTGCAAATTTGTATTTATCTTGGTAAGATTAGTATCAGAGCTACTGTATAGCGGCTCTCTCAGCATTTCTTCCTGGCTGAAGTTTACATGACATTACATGACAAGAATTCTTACTAAAATAATAGAAAACCAAAAAAACCCTACCCACAAAACCAGAACAAAATCTTTACTTTTCTGGACCATGGTACCTACAGAGAAAAGTAATCTACTTGTCCTTTACCCTATAAACATATTAAAAATTTTCTGTCCCACATGAGTTATATATCAAAGCATAGGAAACTAGAGAAAAAACAGCACAGAAAGTAAACTGTCCAAGGTCATCCAGCAAGTCCATAGCAAAATTATAAACAAATTTTAGGAATCTTCACTCTATACCCTGTAACTCACCACTGTACTTTTTTTTCCCCTAGTGAAACTATGATCTGTCAAGGTATTTGGCTGACTGTAACTTGGGCCCATTTAACAAGGGAGACTAAATTCCTCCCTTGGAAGAATGAATTATGCCGTCTCCATGTTATGAGGCTGTCTAGAGTCTTTTTGCTCAATAAACAGATAAAAGGATTAGTTCAAAATCCATTAGTTGTCTCTGCACAACGGTAACCTGAGGCAAGAACCAAAATTTTTTGCTCCCTCTTTTACCAGTGATCTTTTTTTTGGTAATCAATAGTTGTCTCCCGTATTGATTTTTTGGTTCACAAACTAAAGCTAAAACCCTGCAATTTGTGGAGTAGTCTCAATTTTTTAAAGAAACTCTCCTTAGAACAGAACGGAATAGAAGATGAGAAAAGACCTGTGTCGTCAAGTCCAGCTCTTCTGAGTGACCATATCACATTAACCTTTAGCTAGCCGATAACATGCCATCCTAAGAATTAGCATATAATAAATTAGCATATTATCCTTATACTCTCCACTGGAAGGCTGCTCAAGAGCTTATGTTCCCCCTCTAATGCTTGGTAACAGCCACATTTGCAGTCAGTTAATACACTGTCAGGAGAGCACTGTTCCTTCACTGACACACCACTGCCAAGCCCTATCACAGGGTAACTTCAACTCTAACACTCCCTTTGCTAAATGAATATAGCCTGAATATTCTGTATTCTACCAGCTTATTTGCAGCATCGACTCCATTTTGATCACATTTACTGACTATTGATAACCAGAATTGTCCCTGATATTCCAGACACTTTCATTAGTGCATTGTAGAATGACATTAATACTTCCCACTGTCCTCAGCTACTGCATCCCAGAATTAAAAGGGAGTTCAACCCTGCTGGTGGTTCTTAGATTGCATATCCAAACATATTTCACCTGTTCCTTTTCTTTCAGAATGCTGAAAACGCATATCCTGTTGGGAGAAGCATTGTTTATGCTTGCAGACATGGATATTCTCTTGTTGGTGATCCTGTTGCTAAATGTGGCAGTAATTTACAGTGGCAAGTTGGAGACAGATATTGCCAGGGTATGTCTAATTGATTCTTGTTTAGAAATAATTCCAGTAAAACACCT